>NW_021703770.1:7628657-7877734 GCF_005190385.1 Monodon monoceros | reverse complement strand
CTCTCACTGTTGTGGCCTCTCCCGTTGCAGAGCACAGGCTCCGGACATGCAGGCTCAGCGGCCATGGCTCATGGGCCCAGCCGCTCCGCGGCATGTGGGATCTTCCTGGACCAGGGCACGAACCCGTGTCCCCTGCATCAGCAGGCGGACTCTCAACCACTGCGCCACCAGGGAAGCCCCTGTTTATAGCTTCTTTATTCATAATTGCCAAAACTTGGAAGCAAATGAAATGTCCTTTGACAGGTGAATGGATAAGCAAACTGGTATATCCATACAATTGAATATAATTCAGTGATGAAAAGACATGGAGGGATCATAAATGAATATTGCTAAGGGAGAGAAGCTCGTCTGGAAAGGCTTTATGCTATACGATTCCTATTCTGTGATGTTCTGGAAAAGGCAAATCTATGGAGACACTTATAGATGAGTGGTTGCCAGGGATTGGTTATTGTAAAGTGCTATAAAAGGTGCTAGAAGTGCTCAACTCTGACAAGAACCTAGAGGACACACAATCTTATGAGGCCAGGGTATCAAGAAAAGAATGAAGAAACTCACAAAGCTTTAAAAAAACATTCTACAAGTTTTCCTGGGACCTCCCAAGATGTCTCTCATGTTATATCCAGACTTTATGATGAAAAGAAGCCAAGGAAAAAGGAGTTGCTCAATGGTCTTTTGCTTCATAAAAATATACCAAAGGAGTGGTGAGTCTGCAACTGGGTTGCTACTTTTGGAAATTGGACGTTGATGAAGAGTTCATCCTGAAACAGTTTGACACTGGTTATCAGTGCAAAGCAAGCTGTGATATACACCGTGTGAAGAAACTAAGCCAGGTTCCTGCAGAGCTAAAGTACAGCATGGGGTTAAATACGTTGCAAGGGCTAAACTTCTTCTTATAGGAACTAGACTGTAGGAGGAATCTCTAGAAACCACCGAATACTTATAAACTGAACCTGGAGAAGATGAGGCATTGTACCATGAACCCCAAGTTCTACAGAAAAAGCAAAGAGCAGATGAAATTTGGGTTGACCCAAAGAGCTTACTTGAAAATCAAAATGAGAGTTTTAGAAAGAAGCTTTATGAACAAAGGAACGTTCTTGAAGATCCTCATGGAAAAATTACTTTTGAAGATTTTGTTCTAAGCAGGGGCTACCAGATGCCAAGTTTCCTTGAGAAGTTCATAGGGAAGAGATGGAAATATGAGTCTAATAAAACTCCTATGAAACAACCAACAAAAACTAACTCAAGTACAGATGCATCATGAGAAGATTATTAGACAGCTTTTTATAAATTTACTACATACTTGGCTACTTCTCTCATCTTAAACCTCAAACAGAATTTATGACGAGGGCCCCAGCACGGATGTACAACTTTGACTCAGCAACCTCCATAAACTTAACACCTCATGTTTATAAGCATTTATCAATGAACTGCTTCAGTTTCATCAGTATTTTATATTATCAACTGTGAGACCCATAGTCACATATAATCTCACATTTTTATAGTACTGTGAATATTACATTGTCATATCAATTATTTGTAAAAAAAAATGAAAACCTAAACGAAAGGTTTTTTTAATAATTACTCTTAACAACTAAAGATTGTCCAGAGCAAAAGCAGTTAGTGCCTCTTTTCACAAGACATGAAGAAAGGTGAGAGACATGGAGAATTGTCTCCCAACACCAGTCCTTTGTCCAGAGCTCAACCAACCTGACTTTCAGACCCTTCTCATCTCTCCTGCTCCCCAAAGCCAGGCTCTCTGAGTTCTCCTCCAGAAGGCTAGCCTCATCCCAGTCATCTGCCCAATCTGGAGCTATAGCAGACATTATTTCAAGAGGGAAAAGCAACTGTTTTAGGACTATTTGGTTTCTATCGATGGAAACTCATCTAAGACTAGGGAAAGTAAAATGGAAAGAGAGAGGCTGACATTGCTGGAAAGGATACCTGAGTAGCTTATAAAATACAAGAAGAGGTCTCAAGAATAAGAGCTCCAGGGACTTGAATGGCGTTCTTTCTCTCTCTTTATTCATTGTTTTATTTCTAATTGCTGCTGCCTATCTTCATTCTACAGGGGTCTCTGCTGGGTACTCTCAAGTAATAGCAACTCTCTTACTTCCCTAGGATTCTGAACAAATGAAGAATTTTTTTTAAATGCCCTAAGGGAGACCCAAATATCACCTTTACTACTGAGAAAGGCTATAGGTGGGAGGATGTTACTTAGTACAAAAGTCAAATGGGAATGTGAACTTTGGAATTAGGTAGATTTATTCACCCAGGCAAGACAATGCTGGAAGAGACAGTAAGACTTTTTGTCTTCTATGTGCAGCTGGCTTCCCAGAGGACAAACGACAGGAAAGGAAGAAGTGGCTAACCTCCTACTCTGCCCCCAGAGGAGCGGAGCTCAGTGCAGGTTTGTTTGTTCTTTGATGCTTTGAAATATTTATTTTTGATGAAAAATGTTAGACCTAAAATGATTCTAGGAAACTCATTTTCAAAAAGTAATTTTATAAAAAATATAAACTAATTGATGCCCATATACATTAAAGTAATTTCTTTACTACCTAAATAGTAAAAATTAACATAAATAGAATAAATACTTTATAGGTAATCATATACTTTAATGTTTTTCCAAAGGATGCATTCTTTTTCTCAATTCAATGTTACTTTTTAAACATTTCAAGAGCAACCAAAAAATCTGCAATTTTTTCAGGGCTGTATTTTTCTAAATTAAAAAAATTGTATATACGTAGGGAGAGTGACCAAAATACAGGGTTGTGTTTTTTTTGCGAGTTAATAAGAATATGCAAGGAAAACAATTCAGCAGAATTATTTGTTTCTGTCATCAATTTGGTTTTATACTGTTTGAAAAGACTTTTAAATTTTGGTTACATTTCTTTCAAACTAAACTGGCAATATTCAACCAACCTACTAACAAATAGAGTACAAAAACTTCCTTATTTTAAGATGTTAAGAAAGCAATTATTGAAAGTGAAGCTTGCAAGCATTAAGACAATGATTTTTGTACATAGTAAGGCAAGGAAGGAACTGAGCAAAACATAAAATGAGAACTCCAATGGTGTACAAGATTTAATTTTGGAATTCTTTGAATATTTTAGGGTAATTCTGTGCATATGTAATATTTTTTAAAAAACACAAGTTTCTAGCATTAAAATTATTTAGTTTTGAAAATCTGCACATTTTTTAGATTTAAATTGCCTTCTAGGAGTTTTATGTCAATTTTCACTAGTAAATACTATTGATACTTAAGAAATTGTCTCTTGAGTTCAAACTTATCCTCATTGCAAGATTTCTTTTGCCCAGTAGTTTTTCCAGGCTACCAGTCACATGGCTCAGTCCAACCTCCCTGGAACAGAATGAGTTAAGGATAGAGAAAGACCAAAAGTATGTTTAGGGGAAATTCCTTCTCATAGCAAGAGTGGAGAAAAGGACCTTCCCCTCCAACACATTCTACAGTCCAACTTTCTCCATATGGTGAAAATGTGGCACCAAGAGACCCAGACTTCTTTCTGTCAAGCTTGGCAACTCCAGGAGAATGAATCATCTTTCTCCCAATGTCCATATAACAACCCCAGAAAAAATATCTGATTCATCTTGCTTGGGTCACCTGCTCACCCCTAAGCAATCATTCTGTCCAAGAGGATGGTACTGAGGATTAGCCAAGCCTGAATCAAGTGTGTATCCCTGAGTTTTGGGGTGCAGGGTCTATTTCTAAAATAAAAGGGGATGTGAAAATGTGCTGAATAATCTGCAATGCTCACCATTTCAAGTAGCAGTGTGTTTGGAAATATACAAATATCATTACATTTGACCCTTAAAAACCGCTTTGTGATAGGTCAAAGGAAAAGGCAATGGTACCTGTAATTTACACTGAATGGCCTGGCACATCACAGGTGTTCAATAAATGTTTCATGGATGAATAAATGGGGTGGTGGGGAACCAACCTGTGAGATTAACACTACCATCCCCATTTCAGAGAGTTTAAGGAACTTGCTCAAGTTTACATAGATAGTAAATGGAGGACCCAGAGCTCAAACCCAGGCCTCTTAGCAAAGTTCCCAGTCTGGGGGAATATTGTCAATACTGAGTCTTAGCATCAGAATTCAGGTCCCCAGTGCTCATCAGTATTCTCCATGTCACTCCTGAGTTGCCTTTTCTCCCATCCCCCAAATACTGAAGTTCTTAATCTGGATCCTGACTGTTCCCTTCCAAATAATTCTCAAAATTTAAAATTCTGATTTAATAAGTATTGAGTGAGGCTTAGGAATCTGTATTTTAGCAGCAGCTACGAAGTGGGAGTTCATGCAGAGGTCTGTGAATCCATCAAATCTGGCCACTCCAATCTCCAGAAAACAATGTCCCTCTTACTTCTACATTCCAAATCTCGACCAAGTTCCTCTCATTGGTAAAGTCCATCCAGAATTATTCAGTGAAGGAAGTTGTGGTGGTGCTGCAAATACACCATAAATAGAATAGTCCAACACACACACACACACACACACACACACACACACACACACATCCATATCAAATTTCAGGAGATATATGGATGGCTTGTCACCCATCCATAGATGATCACTAATTAGGACTCTTCAAAATTAGGTGGAAATTGCCCAACAAAACCATTTGCCTTCACTTCACATTAATTCTTCAATTCTGGCTATAACATTCCTGCCAACATTCCTGTTCAGATGTTTCTTACAAACCTCCAGATATGAGAATGCTCTTCTCTGAATGTGTACACTATTTATATTGACCCCAAATGTATCTATTTGTAGCTTTCACCCACTAGTCCTAGTTTGATCCCTAAAGCACAAGTCTATCAAATGTAATCATTATTCCAAATAGCAACCCTTTAAATATTTGAGCTACTGGTCATATTCTCTGACGACTTCTCCAGACTATTACCAATTTTAAGCTTGGCTCATTGGACGTGGCTAGAGTCCCTTGACCATCTCAGCTGTAATTTATTTACTCAATAAATACATGTTGGGCATCTTCACTTGCAAGGAACTAAATAATTTCCAGAGGAAGAACTAGACCTTCTGGTTTCTGGTATTGGCTCTGAGCCTTAGGTCAAGGTGACCCTTGGGGAAATTTATCTCCATATTGACACCATAAGAGAGTTTGGTTAGAATCTCTAAATTCCATTCTATGGCACCATCTTCCTGTCTCCATGTCTCCCAGCTATATTTCTTTTTCCTTTTCCCATCTCCTCTGCATTCGTCTGTTTCTGATCCCTCTGGTGTCTCTCTCATCTTGTACCGTCTCTGTGTTTCACAGGTTCTTTCTCTTTATCCCCTTGTATTTCTCTAACTCTGTTTCCCTTTCTGTCCCTCAGTCTACCTCTGTCTCCCTGTATCTTTCTCACCTTAAAGAAGAGTATGTGTACAAAAAAATCAAAACCAGGACAGGATGTCTCTGGGTGAGGTTCTCAGCAGCCCAGCAGCTGATGGAAAGTTTTCAGCCAGCCAGATCCAGCTCCATTAACTGGCTCTACGCATGCAGGTTCCCAGACCATAGCCTCCTCTGCCATCCTAGCAGGTGACATAAGACCTTGGAAGCCAAGGACACACAAAAAAATGTTACTGTTCCAAGAGCTAATGGTCTATGAAATGAAAGTGCTTGGCCCACATGCTCCACGTGGCCACCTCACAATGGGGACCCTCAGCTGGCTCCAGCTAACCCTGAAGGAAAGCAGGAGGAGACTTGTCCCAGATCTGAGTCAACAGAGAAGATCAGGAGAGTCTGCTGAATGGAAATAGCTCAAGCCAAGATTTTTTCCTCACCAGTGCTATGCAACCTTCCAAACATGCCCACAGTATGAGGTTCAAAGGACCCCAAAGAGTCAGAAGACCTGGATTTGACTCACAGCTTTGCCACCAACTGACTGCAACCTTGGGTAGACCCCTTGTCCCTTCTGGGCCACCATGTTCTCATCTATAAAAGGAGGAGCCCAAATGCCATCAACTAATTCTACGGTTGTTTAATTGCAAGGTTGTTGCAAAGAGATTAGGCCCATTTTGTTTCCCATTAACTTAGGTATTTGCTGCCTATCCATAAATTTACAGTGCCTTTCCATAGGATGAAGAGGCCAAGCAAGAAATAAGACAGGAGGGAGAGTAAAGTTATGAAAAGACATGTATTTCTCCATCCTTACAAAGAAACTTAAGTAGTTACTTAGGAGGCAGAGGCTCCAGTTTCCTTCTTTGTGCTACACAAATACCAGTTCTTCAGGGTATGTCCCCAGACTCCTGCTTTATCTCTGTTTTGGTGGACTAAATGCACCATTCATGGTGTTGGTCCCTTTAGGTTCAGACTACTGGCTGGACCAAAATTCCCTGCTCAGGGAAGTAGCACTACCAAAGTCTTTGCTCAAGGGAGGTTTCTGATTGAACTAAGAAGGAAATCTGACCCAAGAGATCCCATCAGTAGGCTAGGCAGTGATCTTTGAGGTTGCTTAGAGCAAAGGACTGAAAGAGGGAGAGGATTAGCAAAGCCACTACTGAAGTCCCATCTGAAATTTGTGACAGTAGTTATTAATAGAATCGATTGACTAGCCACAAATGAGAAGAGAACGGAGCAGAGACATGAGAGAAATGGAGATACTTTGAGAGATAGACCATCTAATTCTTGAGAAAGACGGAAAATAGTGGTCCCTGCATCCAGGTGGTTCCTAGCAACATCCCAGATTAGCAAAATTCCAACCTTCAGGAATCCATACAATGGTCTCTCTTTTTCTTATAGTGGCCTGAAGAATAGTGTTCCTGGCAACGCAAAGAATGCCATCAACACACACAGGTGAGGACATTCAAGCTGCAGGCATTAGCACCAAAGTCTTTAAGAGTTTAAGCATATAGGCAGCCAGGGATATCCATGGTATGACCTCTAGAAAAGTACATGAAATCATACCTTTGGGCAACCTAAAAAACTTTATAGTTTCCCCCAAATTTATAAAATATTGGTTCAACAAATTTAAAGGAAAACATGTAGACCATTAATGAGTTCAACTCTTCATTTTACAGTGAAGTGACTTTTTTTTAGAATTAAAGAACATGTAAGTGAAAACCTAAATTTCAAATAACTTTTAAGAAGCAGAGAAACAAGTATCCTGTTTTTCATAAATAGCTCTCCCTTAAGCTCTCCAATCACATTCCTCTTCTTTTGGGGACTGGGGTGCATGAGATAAAGCACAGTATGCCTATGTTCTGGAATCAGACAGGCAAACTCAATTTTGTGACACTGGACAACAGTTGTTTCTGTCCCACTTTCAGTAGCCCTACTTCTTTTAGCACATTGCTCTCCCCACCCTTAAAGGCTTGTAATCCCAATTAAAATCCTCTACCTCCCTAGTGAATGGAAAGGTAAGAGAGAGGACACATGACCTTGGTCTAACCAAACATAGGACCCAGTTCCCCTGACCACAGTTTTTGGTCCAAGGGTAAGCATGTAACCTGAGCAAAGCTAATCAGAATCATTTATTAGGATTGTCTGGATTGGAACTGGAAGAAAAGACCCTCTCTTTTCAGGTCACAGAGATGGAAGTATATAAAATGGGGTGTCTTCCCTCCAAGTGAGGATAAATGGAGCAGAGAAGAGCAATGAGGGAACAAGCAGATTATCTTACTAGAGTCCTTAAAGCATGGGACCACAATCTGATGCATGCTTAGATTTTGTCATATATACATTTCTCTTCCCCCTATTAATTCCATATCTCTCTGTAAAGTATGGAACTTTATCTATGTCCATAGGTGTTCTGCTTCAGGTAGATAGATGATAGATAGATAGATAGGCTATAGTAGATATATAAACATATAGATATTATAGATTTGTACTCTCCTCTGTGTAAGTGGGAAAGGATATAGGAAATCATGGGTCAACCAGATAGTTTCAGGAAATTGGAAGCTGTATCTGAAAGAAGGAGGACTGATCATCAACACCAGTGGTCAAACACATAGACTGGATAGAAAACAGATTCCAAAAAGGGTTAGAAGGCGATGCATTAGTCTAAAGCATTTCCAGAGGACGGCTGATTTGCCAACTGCATCTCCTTTCTCCAGGAAGATAAAGACTTTGACTAATGAAACTAATTATCATGAAATGGTACAATGAAGTAAATGGCAAAAGGAAATAGGATATTCTGTGAATAAGACTTGACGGTCATGGGAGGCAAGAGAGAAGGAGCAAGGGAGGAAGCTCTCTCTCTGCATTGCTGAGCCAGAGGTTCTGTTCAGAACACGAGCTTACGGGAGAGGCAAAGGCCTCAAATGGGAATAAAGTGAAGATATCTTCTGATCCACTGACTTCTGCTAGTTACCAGGGAAGATGGGAGACCACCTGTGAGGAGACTGGGAAAATCACCTTCCAAGAGAATTTGATCTGCTCCTAACGACTGGAGGCCTCGTGGCACTGTGCTGCATGACTTGAATTTACCAGCAGGAGTCCAAGTCAGGTGAGACAGCCCACAATGTCTCAGTTATCTGAGCTCATTTGAGTTGAGGCTCTGTGATATGTAAATAATGCATTTTGATTCCCAGCATCCAGTTTCCAGATTTGTGACCTTGAACCAATAAATTCACCTACTCATCTCTATTACAGCATTAATAATACCTGAGAAAGCTCTGGTGAAAAGTGAATATTGCACATAACCCAGGCCTAGCACAGGGCAGACAAACAGTGGCCATCAGTTCCCTTCTTCAAGTGCTATGTCTCTTCCACTCGGCTGAAGGTTCCAGAAGCCAAGGACGATGTCTTAGTTGCTTACCACTCACATTTCCAGCTCAAAGTAAATGCCAAATAATTTTGTTTAAACTGTTAATGATGAATACTGAGAAGAAAAGGCAAAGCCAAAAGAATAAAGGACAGAACAACAAGAGGAGCAGTACGGAGGAGTTTTTTTTTAAGGAGGCATTTTTCTAAAGCAAGTATTTAGGCCATTAGATCATCACTAAGTTTGAGGAGGAAAAAAATAGATGTCAAATATCTTCATGGGGTGGGGGGAAAAAATTAGGAGTTTGGGATTAACATATACACATTACTATATATATAAAATAGATAAATAACAAGGACCTACCATAGAGCACAGGGAATCTTCCATATTCAATGTATTCAATATCTTGCAATAACCTCTAATGGAAAAGAATCTGAAAAAGAATATACATATATATGTATAACTGAATAACTTTGCTGTACACCCAAAACGAACACAAAATTGTGAATCAACTATATTTTAATTTTAAAAAATGGTGTCATGGGTATATACTTATCCCCAAATTCATTCAGTTGTGTACATTAAATATGTACAGCTCTTTACATGTTAATCATATCTCAATAAAGTGATTTAAAAAAAACTGCTTCCTTTCCTCACAACAAAAACAAATGTTAAAAAGCATAACAGAAGCCCAGATTAAGGAAACCAGCGTGTATTTGTGTTTTTTACAGTTTTTTTTCCTGTAATTGATTTCCAATCTCATCGCGTTGTTGTCAGGAAAGATGCTTGATACGATTTTAATTTTCTTAAATTTCTTAAATTTTCCGAGGCTTGATTTGTGACCCAAGATGAGATCTATCCTGGAGAATGTTCCATGTGCACTTGAGAAGAAAGTATATTCTGCCACTTTTGGGTGGAATGTTCTATAAATATCAATTTGATCTTTTTGGTCTATTGTGTCATTTAAAGCTCGTGTTTCCGTATTTATTTTCTGTTTGGATGATCCGTCCAATGGTGATAGTGGGGTGTTAAAGTCCCCTACTATTATTGTGTTACTGTCAATTTCTCCTTTCATGGTTGTTAGCATTTGCCTTATGTATTGTGGTGCTCCTATGTTGGCTGCATAAACATTTATAATTGTTATATCTTCTTCTTGGATTGATCCTTTGATCATTATGAAGTGTCCCTCCTTATTTCTTGTAACAGTCTTTATTTTAAAGTCTATTTTTCTGATACAAGTATTGCTACTCCAGCTTTCTTTTGATTTCCATTTGCATGGAATATCATTTTCCATCCCTTCACTATCAGTCTGTATGTGTCCCTAGGTCTGAAGTGAGTCTCTTGTAGACAGCATATATATGGGTCTTATTTTTGTATCCACAAACAGCCAATCTGTGTCTTTCGGTTGGGGCATTCAATCCATTTACATTCAAGGTTATTATCGATATGTATGTTCCTATTACCATTTTCTTAATTGTTTTGGGTTTGTTTCTGTGGGTATTGTTCTTCTCTTGTGTTTCCCGCTTAGAGGAATTTCTTTAGCATTTGTTGTAAAGCTGGTTTGGTGGTGCTGAATTCTCTTACCTTCTGCTTGTCTGAAAAGCTTTTGACTTCTCCATCAAATCTGAATTAGATCCTTGTTGGGTAGAGTAATCTTGGTTGTAGGTTTTCCTCCTTCATCACTTTAAGTATATCCTGTCACTCCCTTCTGGCCTGCATGTTTCCACTGAAAAAAATCAGCTGTTAACCTTATGGGGATTCCTTTGTATGTTATTTTTTGTTTTTCCCTTGCTGCTTTTAATATTTTTTCTTTGAATTTAATTTTTGTTAGTTTGATTAATATGTGTGTTCATGTGTTTTTCCTAGGGTTTACCCTGTATGGGACTCTCTGTGCTTCCTGGATTTGGGTGACTATTTCCTTTTCCATGTTAGGGAAGTTTTCAACTATAATCTCTTCAAATATTTTCTCAGACCCTTTCTTTCTCTCTTCTTCTGGGACCCCTATAATTCGAATGTTGGTGCATTTAGTGTTGTCCCAGAGGTCTCTGAGATTGTCTTCAATTCTTTCCATTCTTTTTTCTTTATTCTGCTCCTCAGCAGTTATTTCCACCATTCTGTCTTCCAGCTCACTTATTCATTCTTCTGCCTCAGTTATTCTGCTATTGATTCCTTCTAGTGTATTTTTCATTTCAGTTATTTTGTTGTTCATCTGTTTGTTTGTTCTTTAGTTCTTCTTGATCTCTGTTAAACATTTCTTGTATTTTCTCAATCCGTGCTTCCGTTCTATTTCCAAGATTCTAGATCATCTTTACTATCATTACTCTGAATTCTTTTTCAGGTAGATTGCCTATTTCTTCTTCATTTATTTGGTCTTGTAGGTCTTTACCTTGCTCCTTCATCTGTGAACTATTTATTTGCCATCTCATTTTTTCTGTGTGTGTGAGTGGGACTGTGCTCCTGTCTTACTGGTTGTTTGGCCTGAGGCCTTCCAACACTGGAGTTTGTAGGCTGTTGGGTGGAGCTGGGTCTTGGTGCTGAGATGAGGAACTCTGTGGGACCTCACTCGGATGAATATTCCCTGGGCTCTGAGGTTCTCTGTTAGTCCAGTGGTTTGGACTCAGAGCTCCCACTGCAGGAGCTTCCACCCAACCCTGGGCTTGTGAACCAAGATCCTGCAAGCCATGTGGGGCGGCAAAAAAAAAACACAAAACAATAACAAAGTAAAAAATAAAATTAGACTAGGAAACTAACAGATATGTTAGAAAGAATGTAAAAATAAAAACATAGACGAATCAGCAACCGGAAGGTACATCAGTACCACAGCAGTAAAAAAAAAAGGAGGGAAAAGAAAAAAAAGGGGGGGGGGCCTTGGCTGTGGAGGGCGGAGCCAAAGCCAGGGCGACGTTTGGGCAGTGGGCGGGGCCCATGCTCAGGACCCACAGGGCTGGAAAAGGCCCTGGGGGCTGTAGGGGGTGGGGCTTAGGCTCAAGGAACAGAAGGGGCTCAGCCGTGCCCCCCACCCTGGTCTCAGAGGGCAGGGGACTCACCTGGGAGCCCAACAGGCTTCCTGGGCTCAAGTGGGCGGGGCAAATCCCTCCTCTACTCTCCTGCTCCTCCCATCTGGGGTCTGGGAGGGCCCCTCCCACCTGCCTCTCCTGATCTCCCCCAGGAGCAATGCGGCTCGGGGGGTGGGCCTTGGAGGTCAGGGGACTGGCCTGGGAGCTCAGCAGGCTCCCCGGGTTCGAGTGGGTGGGGCAGTCGCCTTCCGCTTCTCTCTTGCTCCTTCCGAAGGGCCCTTCCCACCTGCCTCTCCTGATCTCCCTGGCCTCAGGGGCGCCGATCCTGTCTGGCCTCCACTTCTCCTCCCCCCTCAGTCCCCCTACGTCCTACTGGTTCACTCTGGGGTTCCTCCCATCTCCTTGGGCGTCAGAGTCCCCCACCAGCAGCGGGCAGGCGTCCTAGCTGTGGGGAGACGCTAACTCCACGTCTTCCCACACCACCATCTTGACCCCGCCCCCCAGGAAACTCCTTTTAGCTCATATTCTTCCCCAGAATGACAGCAGCAGTCGCTGATGGGGTGGTTACTAGACACCAGGCACCGTGCCAAGTGTTTTATATATTTCTTATGATGCTCACAACTTTCCAAGGGAAGTGCTCTTGTTATTACACACTCGATATCTGACAAAATCGAGGTACAGGGAGGTTAAGGAACTTGCCCATGCGCCAGGTGAGCAGCACGGCCAGTACCTGAAGCCAGGCAGTCTAACTCCAAACACAGGCCGCTAATGAGCTCTCCACCTTTCTGTGCTGGTTCTGCACTGTAGCTCTTTAAAACTGAGAAGGCAAAATATGACACCCTGGATTCTTCCCACGACAATTTTCTCAGGTAGTCTTTTGGTCTGAATGGTGGAGGTCATGGGGTAACAGGAGGTGCATGTAGAGGCCGGGTGGGAAAAGACATCAGTTACTCTTTACATCCTGTCTAGTGATTTAATACATCATATACGTTTTGAGAAATTAACTGGAAAAGCACCGTAAGAGAAAACCTTTATTTTATGAAGAGACAGGCCCCTGTCAGGTCAGACTGGGTCACACGAATTATTTACGTCTGGCTACTTCTTTGCTTCGATGCTGCAGCTGGGCTGAGGCAGGGACACTGAAGCAGGACTGGACAGGTGCTGGAAGAACAAGACCCGTGGGCCCATGTAACTCCAAACTCCAACATTTAATACCTAGAAGATGATGCTAATCAATCATGGCCACTTTTTCTGGTGGATCCAGAGGGAGACTCAGACTTTTTCTCAATCCTCTGCGATTAAAGCAACTTCCACCTGCAGAGTGGAGTTGGCATACAAGACAAAATCCATTTACTATGGCAAAAAAACATAAGGGGAGGGACAAACAAACATAAGACGGACACAAGCATAGAACGGCACAAACTAGGTAATCTGAATTCTAAACCATGGCATGCTCTCTGAGGCCCTATCCTTGCTTGTTCTCTGTGACGGGTACCATCTAAGCACATCACCCAGGAGCACAGCTCAGGCTTCTGGACTCCTCGAAATCCAGCTCCAAGAAAGCCCAAGACCTATCGAGAAAGGACATTCCTTCTCCTAGTCACTTAAGGTTTAACTTCCAACACTAGACCAACTTCCCTTCTGTATCATTATGCCCTACACCCCACTCCACCCCAAGGGAGACTTTACCTCTCCTCAGGTGTGTGCTGACACCCCTGGGCTACAGAAAGGCAATCATCATCCCAGTGAAAGACAAAATACAGGAGGAGAGAGTGGGGGGCCATTTCAATAAAGCAGACCTTTATAGCAAAGCTGTCACATAAACCCAATTCACACTCATACGGGGCTTACTCTGCCCTGGGCACTGTTCTCAGCACATTGCATATAACTGTTGGATACTCGCAACAATCCTATGTGGATGGTTGTATTATTATTACAGAAGGGAGGCTGAGGCACAGAGAGGTCATGTAACTTGTCACAGGTTATACAGAAAGTAAGTGCCAATATGAGCCTATAAACTGGGAGACTGGCTCCTGAGCAGCGTTGCTGTCCCATGACTGCTTACTAGCCTTACGTAAAGAAGGACAGAAAGCCCTAAGTGCGATGATAGATCGTTTCATAGGAAAGCTTTCTTAGGAGTAGAAGAGCTATTCTTTTATACCTGACCACATATCTGGGCTTACACTTGGGGTTTGAAAGGAGGACTTGGTGTTAGGGTGGCGGAAAATAAGGCTACATTAATAAACTACCTGCTATATGCCAGGGACCATGTTAAGTGCCTTTATGTTTAGTTTTTCCTATTTCTTCTTCTTAACCCCACCATTATCCCCTTCTCACACATGATTCTTGGAAGGGAAACTGACTCTTCCAAAGCCACACAGCTAGACAGTGGTGGAGTTAGAATTCAAAGCCCACTCAGTCTGCCTTTCCACTCTAGGAAGTGAACAAAGAATATCCTTCTCTAGGGCTTCCCTGGTGGCGCAGTAGTTGAGAGCCCGCCTGCCGATGCAGGGGACACGGGTTCATGCCCCGGTCCGGGAAGATCCCACATCCCGCGGAGCGGCTGGGCCCGTGAGCCATGGCCGCTGAGCCTGCGCGTCCGGAGCCCGTGCTCCGCAACGGGAGAGGTCACAACAGTGAGAGGCCCGCGTACCGCAAAAAAAAAAAAAAACAAAAAAAAGAATATCCTTCTCTAAAGGAGAACCAGGAAGTTGATTTGGTAATACAAAACTCTGGTGCTTTGCCATTAGAAGGACCCCTCTGATGTCCAACCCAGGTTCACGAGGGCTTGGGAAGGGATAGTGAGAGGAGGTGGGGGCAGGGGAGCTTGTGAAGTCATAGCCACTTTTTACAGAAACCCATGATTGCTATGATCCTGGACTATTCTTTCTGGTCCATGACCTAAGTCAAGGTGTTGCTAGACAGCAATTAAATGTTCCAATCTGACATAAGTTCCGCTTCACGAAAGAGGAAGAAATAACAGAGTGTAGAAGCTCAAACTCAAGATGATTCTTCGTTTTGAACTGCTTTCTGCAACTGAGAAATGAAATCAGTGTTCCCTACCTATTTTATTGGTAAGTGAATAATTGCTTCTCGGAGGCTCCAAAGTTCTGTCATTGTCAGGGCTACAATCTAATGGTTTACTAAGAGGGAACAGAAGAGCTGTCTCTGGAGAAGGTCTATGTCCCCAAGCCCACCTTGGGGCCTTACCTTGGCTTTAACAGTTTCTTTCCTTGAGCAGGCTCTGGTTTCTGGTTGGGAAGGTCTCAATATTTTCCCTCTAGCTACCAGGCAAAATGAGGGACTACCTGACATCTGGCCTCTCATTGTCAGCATTGCTAAAAATTGGATTCCCCAGTCCTCCAACTTCCCTTGCCTTTACTGATCCAAGTGCCTCAAAGCTTCCCATTCACAGACAGTGGTATTTGTGAGAATAAAACCGTAGAGGTCATAGGAGGCCATTTTATTCTCCATCCATCCATCCATCTATCACAGCCCCCTGAGTGCCTACTCTGTGGAAGATGGGGCCACACAAAACTCAAAGGGCAAAGGCCTGAGGCTGTAATGAGCTCTACCTGTTTGAGGAACAGAACAAAGACAGTGTGCTTGGAAGGTGGGGAAAGATGGATACCAGAGAGAGAGGCAGGGGCCACCATGGTAAGGATTATGGATTTTAATTTAATTACAATAGGATGCATTGTAGCTCTAAGCAGAAGGATGCTCTGAACTAATTTTATTTCAAGAAGGCTACTCTAGCTTCTTTTGGAGAATGGATTACAGGAACAAGCATATCAATAGAGTGGCTAATTAGGAGGGCATTGCAACAGCCCAAGCAAGACTATGACTTGACTGGACTAGGGGGCAGCAAAGGAGTTTGAAATAAGTGATTCCATTGGGGATATAATTTGTAGGTAGAGCTAACAGGACTTGCTGATAGGCAAGGGGTGGACGGTCAAAGAAAGGAAGATGGAGATCAGAATTTTGGCTTGTGTAACTGAGTGATTGCTGGTGCCATTGCATGAAAATGCAAAAACTAGGGTGTGGGCAAGATGAGAGAATCCAACGTCTTTCTGGTTTTAACTGTCCTTGACTCTTTATAGAAGCCAAAAGACTAGTCCCCAGCTTAGCCTGCATTTTAGGTTGTTCTTTGGTGAACAGCTGCAGCAGTCACAGGAGCAAAGCCTGAGTGTGCATGAGGCCCCAGTGAGGGCAGAGAGGCGAGGACCTTGGCATCCGGGCCAAGCTTTGGAGCAGACTTGCTGAGCCAGCGCAACAGAAGCAGTGATGCTCTCTGGAGCCACATCTCACATTCGTGCCCTTTGCTGCTGAGGGGCACACAGGGATTAATAAGGAGACGTCAAGAGGCGTCTTTCACGCCTTGGAAAAAATCTGGGCTAAAGAGACTGTCACCATTTGAATCACTTCCATCTATGCAGTGGTGTTAGGTTCACTGTGCATTTTCACATATATCGTACCATTTGCTTTTCACTATAACCTAGATGACGTAGGTTCTGTTGTCCCCACTTTATAGGAGGAGAAGCTCAATGAAATTATATAACATGCCTAAGAATAGTCAGAGGCTTATGAAGTAGAAAGATGAAGAGAATGAGGGTAGAGATAGGAGTTAATTTTTTTTTTTTAAGTTGAGTGTAGGCAGTGGAAAGAGGGCTAATAATTGCTTTTAAAGTTTTGAGAGAAGCAAATGTTAGCAAACATATTTAGAACTAAATGGAAGGAAGGAAAGATACAGTTCATCACAAGATGCTTGTAAAATAGTTCAAATCTTCATGCCTTTGCATGTCTGTGTGGTCTAGCCCTAAAGGTCCTTTGTCCATTTTCAGAATGCCTATTCCTCCTTGAAAACCGAGCTCAGACAGTATGGCGTACAGGTTCCGGGGTAATTTTCTTACTTCAAAGTCTTTTCCTTTCAAGAAATTCCCCTTCCCAGAAGAAGGAGCAGGGTTATGCTGTCAGATTTTGACCATTTCAACCTCCATAGCTAGAGCAAATTAAAGCTAAGATGGACACCTGACCCAGGAAGAATCAATTTATTGGCTAGCCAGTGAAAAATCTTTCTCTCTCCTGGTACTTTGACTAAGGGGACTCAGAGACTGTAATCCATGGGTGATGGAGATTAGAGATGAATAGTCATGCAGAGGTAAAGCCAGGGTCAGCATGTGTCAGCTGGTATTATAATATTATGGAGATCAGGAACCACAATTAAGTAAATGAAGTCAGACAACATCCATTCATTTATTCAAGAGTGTTTGTTGTGTGTCCAGATTCTGCAGACTGACTCTTTCAACATCCACTCTAACCCCTTTCTACCATGTCTTTCTGTTCTGAAGGGGCTAAGAAGCTAAACACTATGTGGCCCAGGTTCTGCATTTGACCTCAGTTCTGTCAAGCAGATGAGACAGGCTGAGACGTGGAAGGAGGAATAGCCCTTGTGAGGTGTCAGCCAGTGGCAGAGAGATTGCGTCTTTTATCTCACGTGGTGATTGTGATGTTTGGTCCTCCAGGATCTGAGGACTGACTTACCTTCTGGGCTCTAGCCCAGAAAAATTCCCTAATATGGGAAAGGAAATAGTCAAGTCCGGCAAGTGCAGAGAGTCCCTTACAGAATAAATCCAAGGAGAAACACACCAAGACACATATTATTCAAGCTATCAAAAATTAAATACAAAGAAAAAATATTAAAAGCAGCAAGGGCAAAGCAACAAATAACATACAAGGGAATCCCCATAAGGTTAACAGCTGATCTTTCACCAGAAACTCTGCAAGCCAGAAGGAAGTGGCAGGGCATATTTAAAGTGATGAAAGGGAAAAACCTACAACCAAGATGACTCTACCCAGCAAGGATCTCATTCAGATTTGACAGAGAAATTAAAAACTTTTCAGACAAGCACAAGCTAAGAGAGTTCAGTACCACCAAACCAGCTTTACAAGAAATGCTAAAGGAACTTCTCTAGGCAGGAAACACAAGATAAGGATAAGACCTACAATAACAAACCCAAAACAGTTAAGAAAATGGTAATAGGAACATAAATATTGATAATTACCTTAAATGTAAATGGATTAGATGCTCCAGTCAAAAGACATAGACTGGCTGAATGGATACAAAAACAAGACCCATATATATGCTGCCTACAAGACACCCACTTCAGACCTAGGGACACATACAGACTGAAAGGGAGGGGATGGAAAAAGGTATTCCATGCAAATGGAAATCAAAAGAAAGCTGGAATAGCAATTCTCATATCAGACAAAATCGATTTTAAAATAAAGACTATTACAAGAGACAAAGAAGAGCACTACATAATGATCAAGGGATCAATCCAAGAAGAAGATATAACAATTGTAAATATTTATGAACCCAACATAGGAGCACCTCAATACATAAGACAAATGTTAACAGCCATAAAAGGGGAAATCGACAGTAGCACAATAGTAGTAAGGGACTTTAACACCCCACTTTCACCAATGGACAGATCATCCAAAATGAAAATAAATAAGGAAACACAAGCTTTAAATGACACATTATACAAGCCGGACTTAATTGAAATTTATAGGACATTCCATCCAAAAACAATACAATACACTTTCTTCTCAAGTGCTCATGGAACATTCTCCAGGATAGATCATATCTTGGATCACAAATCAAGCCTTGGTAAATTTAAGAAAATTGAAGTTGTATCAAGTATCTTTTCCGACCACAATGCTATAAGACTAGATATCAATTACAGGAAAAAAAAAACTGTAAAAAACACAAACACACGGAGGCTAAACAATACATTACTAAATAACCAAGAGATTACTGAAGAAATCAAAGAGAAAATCAAAACATACCTAGAAACAAATAAAAATGAAACACGACGCCCCAAAACCTATGGAATGCAGCAAAAGCAGTTCAAAGAGGAAAGTTTATAGCAATTCAATCTCACCTCAAGAAACAAGAAAAATCTTAAATAAACAATCTAACACTACACTTAAAACAACCAGAGAAAGAAGAACAAAGAAAATGCAAAGTCAGTAGAAGGAAAGAAATTATAAAGATCAGAGCAGAAATAAATGAAATAGAAACTAAGAAAACAATAGTGAAGATCAATAAAACTAAAAGCTGGTTCTTTGAGAAGATAAACAAAATTGATAAACACTTAGCCAGACTCATCAAGAAAAAAAGGGAGAGGACACAAATCAATAAAATTAGAAATGAAAAAGGAGAAATCACAACTGACACTGCAGAAGTGCAAAGGATTATAAGAGACTACTACAATATATGCCAATAAAATGGACAACCACGAAGAAATGGGCAAATTCTTGGAAAGGTACAATTTTCCAAAACTGAACCAGGAAGAACTAGAAAATACAAACAGACCTATCACAAGTAATGAAATTGAAACCATGATTAAAAATCTTCCAACAAACAAAAGTCCAGGATCAGATGACTTCACAGGAGAATTCTATCAAACATTTAGAGAAGAGCTAACACTGATCCTTCTCAAACTGTTCCAAAAAATTGCAGAGGGAGAAACACTCCCAAGTTCATTCTACAAAGCCACCATCACCCTGATACCAAAACCAGAAAAAGATATCACAAAAAAAGAAAATTATAGACCAATATTACTGATGAACATAGATGCAAAAATCCTCAACAAAATACTAGCAAACAGAATCCAACAACACATTAAAAGGATCATAAACCATGATCAAGTGAGATTTAACCCAGGGATGCAAGGATTCTTCAATATATGCAAATCAATCAATGTGATACACCACATTAAAAAATTAAGGAATAAAAACCATATGACCATCTCAATAGATGCAGAAAAAGCTTTTGACAAAATTCAACACCCATTTATGATAAAAAAACTCTCCAGAAAATGGGCATAGAGGGAACCTACCTCAATGTATAATGGCTATGTATGACAAACCCACAGCAAGCATCATACTCAATGGTGAAAAATGAAAGCATTTCCACTAAGGTGAGGAACAAGACAAGGATGTCCACTCTTGCCACTCTCATCCAACATAGTTTTGGAAGTCCTAGCCACAGCAATCAGAGAAGAAAAAGACAAAAAAGGAATCCACATCAGAAAAGAAAAGAAAAAGTAAAACTGTCACTGTTTGAGGATGACATGATCCTATACATAGAAAATCCTAAAGATACCACCAGAAAACTACTAGAACTAATCAATTTGGTAAGGTTGCAGGATACAAAATTAATGCACAGAAATCTCTGGAATTCTTATATACCAACAATGAAAAATCAGAAAAAGAAATTAAGGAAACACTCCCATTTACCATTGCAACAAAAAGAATAAAATACCTAGGAATAAACCTGCCTAAGGAGATGAAAGACTTGAAAACTATAAAACACTGATGAAAGAAATCAAAGATGACATAAACAGATGGAAAAATATACCATGTTCTTGGATTGGAAGAATCAGCATTGTGAAAATGACTATACTACCCAAAGCGATCTACAGATTTAATGCAATCCTTATCAAACTACCAATGGCATTCTTCACAGAATTAGAACAAAAAATCTTACAATTTGTATGGAAACACAGAAGACCCCGAATAGCCAAAGCAATCTTGAGAAAGAAAAACAGAGTTAGAGGAATCAGGCTCCCCGACTTCAAACTATACCACAAAGCTACAGTAAGCAAGACAGTATGATACTGGCACAAAAACAGAAATATAGATCAATGGTACAGGATAGAATTCCCAGAGATAAACCCACACACATATGGGCACCTATTTCACGATAAAGGAGGCAAGAACTTACAATCGAGAGAAGACACCCTCTTCAGTATGTGGTGCTGAGAAAACTGGACAGCTACACCTTCTCCCACATCTGGATTTGGCACCAAGGGTGAGGAAGGAGGTTTACAATAGAACCCAGAGGCAGGAAAAATGGGGCAAGATCTCAAAGAAAATTGTGTTCCCTTCAAGACATTTGTGCTCACTTCCCAAGTAGGCACTCAAAACACCCTCACTGAGCCAGAGCTGGGCAGGATGAGGCTGGGAGAGGGCCTGAGAGCTCCTGCTGGCCTTCTGCAGCCCCAGAGAAGCTGAGGGGGTGTCCCTTCCTGATTTTTCCCAGGAGCCCATAGAGGGCAAAGTGAGGAGGGAAAAAGGAGCCCTTTGGCCTGAACGTCCTGCACACTGAGGACAGAGAAGAGAGTTTGCCATCACCAGACTGTAGACAACTCCTCTAAGTCATTTTGTGTAAGAGTCATGGGTTTCTGGGAAGTAGGAGGTTGGTATTTGGATGGGGCTTGGGGCAGTTGGAAGAATTAAGGGGTTTGAACGTTTGCAGAGGAGATCGGAGTTTGAGGAGCAGCTCTGTTTGGTTTAGTTTATATCAACACTCAGCCTGGAAAACATAGAGTTTAGGCCTGGGAGACTTCAAGATGGTGACCACTGTTGCTGGTGGAGGGGGTTCCTTCACATCTTTCTTTGCACCACCGAGGAACTGCTTCATTCAGGATCCCATGTCCCTTTAGACTCATCCTTTCTTATTCATGAGCTAGTCTCACAAGGGCAAAAACAGAGCCCTCCCTGTGTCCCTCTGGCATTTGCTTCTGGGCTCTGAACTCTGTGTTTCTGTTCCATCCAACAGGAGGCAGCCAGGCAGAGAGAGGTCCCACCTGTGAACAGAGTGGTCCTGGGCCTCCCTCAGTCACCTGCTTAGCCCTCTCTGCTCCATCCAGGAGTTGGGACACAAGGGGATGAGGAGAACAAAGCCTGGAGCCAACGGCTGGAGTGTTCTCGCTGCGAGCCGTGGGTTCTTGATCAGGTCAGGCCTCTGTCTGGGGACCTCGGTTTCTCCATCTGCACCGTGAACATACCAGACCACGTTGTAGCCAAGCATCCTGGGGGCTCTAATAGTCCATGACTCATTAAGTCATCCATTCAACTGCCCCTTCGCCTTCCCCTTGATACCAAGCAGGACCCTGTGGGGTTCCCGGGTACAAAAGCCTTTTCTGAGTCCCCCATTTCTGATCACAGGAAATAGGCTTCATTCAGCCTCCATGACCTTCCCTGAGTTCCAAGGGGCAGGTTCAAACAGTTGCTCATTAGGAAAGGGAAGGGATGCAGAGACAGGGGAGGAACAGTCAAAAGAAACAATAGTGCAGCCTTGGGGCAGGGTCCTGGCTTCCCCCAAGGGATACACATAACAACACCTTTGAGCTGTTTTGCAGACACTGAAACCAACACCAGGTGGGAGAAATTAACGGTATGCTGTCCACCAGCAGGTAGACCCCAGACCAGTTGGAACCTGAAGGTTAATGATGCTGACACACACTTACCTCCCCACCAACCAATCAGAAGAACATCCACGAGCTGATCACTCCATCTCTGAACAATTACTATAAAACGTCTCACTACCCCTCCACGTTGGGACACACAGTTTTGAGGGCGTTAGCCCACTGGGTCCCCCTTTGCTAGGCAAAGCAATAAAGCTGTTCTTTTCTACTTCACCCAAAACTCTGTCTCCGAGATTTAATTCAGTGTTGGGGTACAGAGGCCAGATTCTGCTTCACGCTCACCACCTCCTTGTACCCTCCCTCTTTAACTCCCACTGTAGTGCCTGTGGGTGAGGCTAGGAGTGACCCACAGCCCATCCCAGACAAAGCATTTTGCCAAACTAGACTCAGGAAAAGAGCTCCTGCCATCTCCCACCATCTCCCGCTGTCTCCTGGTGCCAATCTGCCAAGCAGAGGCATTTGTAGAGGAACATTTTTAGAATGAGCTCTGGGAAGAGGAACAGGATTGCATAATCGTCCTGTTTTAATGAAGGAGAGGGGAAGAAAGGAAGCAAGGGAGATCTTGGCACAGATGCGTTAACAATTTTAACGAATTGTTGAAGTGAGAAGGCTCAGTGTGGAGAGTTGATGCAAGATGCTGTGCCTGGCTTCTCATTTGCCACAGAAATACATTCAGGCGCACTGGCACCCAAACAAGATTGCTTTATGATTGAATCAACTAGACAAGTTAGAGAACTGGTCAATTCAGTTGGCTATTACTTGCATATTTGTTTTTTTTTAAAAAATCTAACTCATTTATGCACTGAATGGCTGGTTATTTTCCTAAATTGTTTGGTAAACACTTGTATAGGTATCCTTCAAGGGTCTGATCAAATGTCATTGCCACCCTGGTTCCATCAATTAAAAGCGATGTTTCTCTCCTGATAACTCATATAACATTGTCTAAGTACCTCTCTGGTCATTTGTCATTTCTCCCTTGGAGTTTATCTCCCTTCTGGGTCCAGAAGCTCATCCAGGACAGGATCCATGCCCAATGTCTATCTGTCCCCTCAATAGTGATGTGTTATAATGCCAAGAACACGGTACATATTTTCTAAATTTTTATAAGTGAGTAGATGGAAAGTACCATATTGGCATGGTGTGTATCCCTTTAGAAAATTGTTGAGTGCCTATTGTTCATTCATTTATTCAACAATAAATACTGACAAAGTACTATGTGCCAGGTATTGTTCTAGGTTCTGGGAATACAAGCAATGAATCAAAGAGACAAGAGCCCTACCCCACGGGGCTTACATTGTGGTCAACTGATAATTTTTAAATATCCAAACCCCTAAATGGAAAGTCAGTAGGTCTCTGGAAAGACAATCAGTTTATTATTCCAGCAAACACATTGACTCTCTTCAACCTTCTTAAGAACTTGGGAAGAGCACAAATCGTGGCATGATCAAATAAACAGTTCTGGGGCTCAGTTTTCTTATCTGTATAATGGGAATAACAATACCCTATTTCTTAGGCTGAAAAAAAGTGCCTGGCACTACATCTGGCACATTTGGGATATTCCTTATAGTATTTTCCTCTAAGCCAGCATTGCCACATCTGCTGTAAAGAACAGGAACATGCACATCTTCCTTATCACATCTTCCTGATTCTTTTATGGAAATTTCTATCTCCAAAAGCCTTTGGGGGAAAAAAAGAGGGGCTGTCTGGGAGAATATGACCTAGCACTGTGCTTACAACACCAGAAAGATACCATTACTTAAAACAAAAGGGGGGTGATGAGAGCACTTTCTCTTCCAAGGCAAAAACACAGGGGCCCTCAGTGTGATTCATCCAGCGCTTCAGACCTTGCAAAGTGGCTTTAGTGAAGAATTTCTGAAAAAAATAAAGCCACTCATTCCTTTGACCCTAAAAAATGAAACTTAGCAGTGTTTTATAGGTTCGAAAGATTCTCATTTCTGCTCTGGTGTCTTGCCCATCTCTCTAGAAAATGTAAGTGCCCGTGAAGGGTTTCAAGTAACATCTCTCACCCAGCCTCTCTGTGAATTCCTGTGATGCTCTGAAAAGGAATAAGACCTTCCTGTCCCAAGAGGTGGAAGCCAGGAGCCTAGATATGGTACCTAGTTTGAGAGCAGCCTGACAGCCAGAGAGATAAGTCCCTATAGCAGCAAGAACACTTTCTCCAAAGATCCAAATTCTTGTCCCTGCCAAGATGATGCCTGGGAGATGCCCTCTGTCCTTAGCCATCCTTCCTCCCACACATATCTACCTCTGTACTTTATCCAATAAGAAAACCTCCCTCCCTTCGGTTCTCCCCATATTCTATGCTCAGGACACACTGGACATTCTGCTATTACCCAAACAAGATTAACGTTCACACCTACTATCCTTCTGCCCAGAATACTTTCTTTCTCTTCCTAATAAACAGCAGCTCATCTTTCAAGACCCACTCATCCATCACCTCTTCTGCAAAATCTTTCTCCAAACCCTTAGATCCAATTAATTATTTCCCACTCTAGGCTCTCACAGTTGTTTGTCTTTTTATCTGAATTCTCGTGCCCATTATGCATTATTTGGTTTAGAGAAGAGAGGAGCAGATAAAGGAGAGTGAGGGCATTAAGGCTGCTGTTGAGGAAAACCTTCTCTTCTCTTAAAACATTCCTGTGTATGGAAGATTATGCCTAAAGATTGGTCTTCTGCCTCTGCCCCTCCCCACAGTGGTGGAGTGAGTTATGTGGTTGGTGGACAATCCATTGGTCCAGTGTCTAAGGAGGCTGGCTGTAGCCCATCAAAGGCCACGAACATCACTCATTTGTTCTCTTCTTCCAACCCCAGTGGGAAGCAGAGATCCGGGTGTCTCCGTTGGACACTCAAATCTTCCCCCTTGGATGGGATGTTCCAAGGCCTAGGCGGGAGGAGCTAGCAAGCTCACTTTGGCTCTTAACCTAAGCAACATCTTCCAACCTTTATTTTTTATTAATGAAGAGATGCTCTGTTTCTCCATATGCCAGCCTATTTTGTTTCATTTCTCCATTGGTTAAGCGCTCAAGTGGAGAAATAGGAGGGCTCCATTTTGCACTACCTGAAAGAACTCTAACAACTGCAGAGAAAAATTGGAGCTCCAGGGTATGGGACTGGACTTACCAAGAGTTTCTGTTGTGTTTCCCTTTCTAGCATTTACCCCATTGTGTGGTATCTACTTGTGATGAGAACCACAGAAGAGGCGACTAGGAGTAAAGGGGGATGATCCCGGTTTGGAACAGGATGCATCTGGAGAAGCAGCCCTTGATCTCTTGAGGTAGGTGAGTGCTGTGGTGTCAGGATGGCAGCCAAAGTAGGAAATAGCGTTCCCTGTACAAAAGGTGACGAAGACCTTTCCTCCAGTCCTGAGAGCATCCTGGTTTCAACCCAAAGGTTCCCTGGGGTAGCAGCCGCTTTTCTGATTAATTTTCAAGGCTATTGCTGGCCTGTGCTCATGCAGCAGCTACCTCCCTATAATCACTCTCTCCTCCCAAGCAGAGACATATCCACAGCCCTACGTCCCTGTAACACTCCTGATGGAGTGAGCCAACGTTTCAAGGTTATGTAAGCCTCGGTCAGTAACAGTCGCCTGGCATAAGGACAATGGTTTAAGAGGAAGAAATGAGGAGAGAGAGAAAAAGAAAGTCAGAGAACAAAGATAGAGAAATAGAGAAGAGTGTGAAATTAAAAAATTGAGAGAATGCAATTCATGGGGAACAATACAGTCAAATCAATTAAAATTGAGTGTCTCCCCTGTGACCCCCCCCCCACCCGCCAACATGTTCCTGACCTTCCACCTGGAACACCTTGCCTCCCCCCAGGGCACCTTCCAATTCTCCCTTGTTTTGGAGGAGCCATGATCCTCAGCCCCATCCCGTATTTCCACAGCAAATGAGATTCCTCCCCTCCTCCAGAGAAGGAAAGGACGATCAAACCTCTTTGTTCCACTTGTTTTGTGCCCTCCCTCCTCCTCCCTCAGAAAGAGTAGCTCATCTAATTGGTGACAATCTGACTCCATCCGTGTTTCACTGATGGGTGGGACCAAGGTGTGAGAAGTTGCCGCTAAATACATGATGCCACTTAATACATGGTGCGTTCTCCTCTTCTGCCTGACTCCAGCTTGTACAAAGGGGGGGCCTCTATTTCCACTCCCCTGGGGTGAGCCCACCTGCCCAGGTCTTCCTTTGGACGCACAGCGAAGGCCTGAAATTCTCTACTTGTAGGGCATATGGACAATGCTGCATAGAGGCAGCTGGAGTCACCTGAATTAGAGGACGACCTCTCCCCACGGGTAGGCTCCAAAGTCTGGATGTCCGGAAGAATTAGTTAGCCTACTCTGGCCTCAAGACCACATTCTCCAACACAGTTTACTATGAAGCTATGCTATGGGCTACAGGCTTACTGAGCTTTTTCTTTTCTTTTCTGGCCACACCACATGACATGTGGGCTCTTAATTTCCCTCTCAGGGATCGTACCCGAGCCCCTGCAGTGGAAGCGCGGAGTCTTAACCACTGGACGGCTAGGGAAGTCCCCTGAGCGTTTTCCTGACTCTAGAATAATGTGTTTCTTTGATCCTCATTCAGCCACACTGGTTTATAGTTGATTGGGTTGAAATAAGGATTCTCAACCTTAAGCATGCATCACGATCACCAGGAGGGCTAGTTGAAGCACCGCTGGCTGGACAGCACCGCCAGAGTTTGAGTCAGTAGATCATGGGTGGGCATTTCTAACAAATTCCCCAATGAGTCTGCTGCTGCCGGGCTGGGGACCCCACTTTGAGAACCACTGGATTAAACACAAGAAGAGAAGAAGGTATGCAGTACCTTTTCATAACGTTCAGCACATTTGGTATTCCTTGTTGATGGTGTTTTTCTCCAAAATTCCAGGCAAGCAGCAACCTTGTTTATCTTGTTTACAATTATGTCTCCAGTGCCTATCACAGATTAGGAGCGCAACGATCATTTGCTAATGAGTTAGACTGGACACCTGTCCTTATTAACGGGACATCTCCGTCACATAGGACTATTCGGCTCCCCACACAAGGCAGTGAGATGTTATTACGTACTCTTCTATTGGGAGGTACAGAGGTTATGAACTGTAAAATTTCAGACAGTCCCCACTCCAAAGCTGCAACCTGTGTTTCCCAGGCACCATTGCCCCAGGGTGTTCATTTCCATTAAGACCTGCCCTGGGTGAAAACTGGAAGAAGGTAAGAGGAAGAAAAGGAGATATTTACTTGCTTAACCAGTCACGTAGGAGGGTCTGAGCAGTCCTTCCTGCTTCCAACCCTTGGTGAGAGAACAGTGCTCAGTAGTAATTGTTATTAAAGCCGTTGGCAATAATACGCCTCGTAAATTGTCTGCAGGGCTGCTAGCAACCAGGAATGCCCTGATTGCTCACTGGCTTGTTCGGAATACATTGGAATGCAGCTCAAGCTGTGATGAAGGAATGATTCTCAGAAATAAATCAAATTTGGTGCAGGAAGACACATCTATATTTCATGTGCCTGCTTCTGCAGGAATGCTTCAGTAATTGGTTTAAAAATATCCATGACATCTGTTGATTCTTCTGCTTTTAAGTGTGCATCTTTATCTTTGTCTTTTTTGCAAAAGATTATGCTGCAAAGCAGAGGAAGGGGAGAAAACGTTGCAGCAGCTACATTTAAAAAGGCTTTGCCCTGCCAGCTCTCAGATCGATCTGCTAGTCACCTGGCCTAATACAGAATCATAGCTCCCTCAGATCCTCGTGGGAATGAAACGGCCTATAAATAAATACATGGCATGCCTACAGGTGAGCGCTCACTTGGGACACATCGATAATTTCACAGCATTGAAACGAGGGTGTCTGGTAATTCCAAAATTTTACATATATATTCCAGAAGTTATAGCCCCCACTGGAAACACACAAACAAAGCCACATCTGCATTTAGCATTTTCAGTTGGGGAAGTCTTCCTGGACAGCTTACTATTGTTCTCTGGCCTCAGTTAAGTCAGATGTAAAATGGGGAAAATGACAGAACCTACTTCATGAAAATTGTTATGAGAATCAAGGGAGAAAGTGTGGGAAATATTTACATATGTAAATAAGGACTCTATAAACTTTTTCTGTTACTATTGTTGTTGCATTGTTATTATTGCTCTTGTGGTTGAATAACATTCAAGGCCCACAGCATCAGTGAGACTTGTCAGGGAAGTAAGTTTGTATACATACCTAAGGCACAGTCCCTCCCTGGCTTCCGGCTTAAGTCGCAGCGGCCCTGGGGCAGTCCTTGCCGCTCTCCTTTGTATGTTTATTACTTCCACCTGGAATGCCTTTTCTCCTTCCCATTCTTCACCTATTTTCCCCCTGTCTAAGGTAAAATGGAGGGGTTGCTATCCCCCATCACACTATCCCAATCCAGAGTGGCTGCCCTATTTGAGCTTCCTCACAGCCCAGGAGCATCCCATCAGAGCAGTTTTCACACTGGATGATCCTTTGCTGTTTACTGGTCTGTCTCTTCCTCTAGGTTATGAGCATCCTTGGGTATGAATCTGATATTACTGGATATCTAATTTGGAATACATGTGAAGAGTATGAATTAAAAGGATGGCTATCACTTGTCTCTTTTGCAAATTTCTTAAAAGGGGTTTGGGGGCTTCCCTGGTGGTGCAGTGGTTGAGAGTCCACCTGCCGATGCAGGGGACGCGGGTTCGTGCCTCGGTCCGGGAAGATCTCACATGCCGCGGAGCGGCTGGGCCCGTGAGCCATGGCCGCTGAGCCTGTGCGTCCGGAGCCTGTGCTCCGCAACGGGAGAGGTCGCAACAGTGAGAGGCCCGCGTACCGCAAAAAAAAAAAAAAAAAAAGGGGTTTGGTGGGAAAATTAAATGCCAAACAGGTAGAATTCGCACTGGCAAAAGGAGAACACATTTGGGAATAAATACGAGTGAGGATTGTGGATAGAGTGATAGTATATGGGCTTTGAAGTCAGTCCTGCATTCTAAATTTGACTGTGTCATTTACTAGCTGTGTGTCTTTGGTCATGTTATGTCACTTCCCTGGACCTCTTTTCTCATCCAAAAAGATGTAAATAACTCACAGGGTGGTGGAAAAAGATAAAATTGGTGTTATGGACTGAATTGTGCACTTCCAAAATCCCTACCTCTCCCCCTCTCCTTCTCCTTCTTCCTCCCTCTCTCTCTTCCTCTCCCTCCCTCTCATTGTCTCTCTTCTCCCCTCGTGAGAACACAGCAGGAAGGCAACTGTCTGCAAGCCAGCAAGAGAAACTTCACCAGAACCTGACCATGCTGGCACACTGATCTTGGACTTCAGCCTCCAGAAAGGTGAGAAAATAAATTTCTGTTGTTTAAGCCATCCAGTCTATGGTATTTTGCTATGACAACCCGAGTAGACTAACACAATCGGCATGTGTAACGGGACTTTGAACATAATATATACCACATGACACACAGTAAATGCTTAATAAACACTGGCCTTTCATGTCATTTTCAATTGTGTTTGATTTTTTCAATGAGACTTCTTATAATAACACCAGCATTTATAATACAATTCTTGGAAAATGGTGTAAAATATAAAAATTATTTTTACCAAGTATAAATATTTATCTACTTTTTTGGGCAAAGTCAGCATATACAGCCAATGCATGATGCTTATATCAATGCATAAAATTAGATAAAAAGCCATTGATCAATCACTTAAAACACCATTTCACCCACTGATAATAAATGCTTCCATCGCGAGCATTTTATAAGTGAGCCAATTTGAGCAAAGAAACTGACTGAGGGCACTTCCCTCTCCTTTTCTTGCCATCGGCCATCACCTGGTGAATGAGTGACCTGGTCACCTCAAACTTGCCTTCCTATGAAATTCTCCAGGTGAACTTTAAGACACTGATGCCTGGGTCTCATCCTCCAGAAATGCTGCCTTAATTGGTTTAAGGTGGAGCTGGACCTCAAGAGTGTCCCAGTCCCTCTCCAGATAATTTAAATATTCAGCCAAGTTTGAGACCCACTGAGCAGGGAGCTGGCAGGCTTAACTGCCTGTATCCCCTGTTGTCTGTTGCCTGGCCAATGGCCACCCCTGGGTAATTAGGGCTTCTTCTCTTGGTCCAAGGAAGGAGTTGAATATTCTATCAATGAGAAGCACCCAATTGACTATCTTCATAGACTTAAGCTACTCAAGTTCTCTGCATTGCACCTTCTTCACCTGTAAATTGAAGACAATGCCTGTGCCCTGGAATTGTTGTCAATAACAGCAATATAGTAATTAATGTGCACCAGGCTCAAGCCATGTTTCAGGCACAGGTCTGAGTGCTCTACACATTTTATCTCATCTGATCCTCATCAAAGCTCAGAGAGGTAGGGACTGCTGTTATCCCAGTTGTGCATTTAAGGTAGCTAAGTCTCAGCCACGGCAAGGAATCACAGACTGAGCCATATCATAGCACGTAAGTGTCAAAGATGGACCTGGAACGCAAGACTGCCTGGCCCCCACTCTCTACCCTGCACTCCAATGCCCTGAGCTGTTTCCTGTCTCCTGGGCTACAGGAAATGATGTGCCTTAAGATCTTAGCACAGGGCCTGGAACGTAGGAGCCCCTGAAAGCATCCTTCCTACTCCTCAGAGCCCATTCTTATAAGGCAAAACCAAGGTCAACACCCTCAATGTCCAAGCCAGATTCCAGAAAATATCAGAAGCTGCCGGAAACAGAACAGATCCTGTTCAGCAAGGGAACAACACTGAAGTTGGTCACTGACCCAACCTCGCATCAGTACCACCTTAACCAAGAGCGCTCTACCAGCCAGACTCAGGCCGTTGGCAGCTGCGTCGGAGCTGGCCTTGCAGCATCCACAGCTGCCAGGGCTGCCAAAGGCTGCAAGAAAGCACCAGAAGATCCAGAGGCATCCACGCACTCTCGCGCTGCTTTTCTTTCTAATGCAGAAGCGGATGAATGGACCCTGCAGCAACAGGGAAAATGCTTTGACTCTAAGGAGAGCTGAAAGAAACATAGAAAACTATGTCTGTGTTATAGGAACATCATTGTTACAAGGCTACATTGTTATAGAATAAATACCTGCATGTGTGTGGATTAGAACAGGCAGGGGAACAGGCAGAAAAGGAAGCTGCCTTATTAGGGTGGCAGGATAGTCAGGGAAGATTTTCATTTCTGTTAACATGGCCGTAATGCTGTTTGTGTCATAAGTGATACTGATTATAAAAGAGAGAGCGTCAGGGTAACAAAAATCTCTCCTCATGGACAGCAACTGCATCAGAAACCAGAAGCAGACTGGAAAGTGGTGGAAAGAGGCTGGTACCCAAACCCAAGGAGTCAGGAATCTTTCATTCTTTCATCTATTTTTCTCTAGTCCTCCTATTCATTGTAGAAAACTTAGAAACTATATGTCATAACTGCATTTTTCATAGCTAGCTAGATAGCTGACAGATTTTTTTTTTATAAAATTAAGGTAACGCTCTACACTGCTATGAAGTGAAGAAGAGACACAGGATTCAGGCCTTTGGAAGTCAAAATGTGAGGTTCATTCCTGAGAAAGCTGCTTAGAGAATATGGCTTAGCTCTGTAGGCAGGTGAGCTTGCTAACCCTCGGTCCCTGAAGGAGAGTGATTTATTCACCCAGTTTCATCATATCTGGATGGTGCAGGTCACCCTGCACGGGAGCAGGGCTTTCAGACTAAGATGACTGCACAGCCAGAAGAGAAGAATGCACCCTCACTGGTGAAGGGCAGAACCAAAACAGGAAAGCAAGGGGCTGAGCGAAGCTCAGGACTGGGTACCTCATACCTGCTCTCATGGGCGAGAGGAAGTAATGAATGGAGAGAGTGGCCAGCAAGTCCCCCCACAAAAACATGAGAAGTGAGAAAAATTGGGTTTCCAAGTGATGTGTATGGTGGCACATCCTTTTGGAGTGCCTTCCTGGGTCGCAGTCTAGAAGCTAAACACTATGTGGTCCAGACTCCAGTACAGCTAGAGGACTCGGGCTAGATACACTCGACTGAGATTTGGAAGGCAGATACAGGGAAGAGGCTATTTTCTGCTGCTGCTTCTCTTTCGATGGACAATCACCGGGTCTGATTTTTGTCTGGTGGCTTCTTGACCACACAGAAGTGACATGAGCCTCAAGCCAGTATATGTACAAGCAGCTTGCCAATTTAGCCGATGTCCTTCTGGTCTTTGTGGCCTCCAGTTTATGACAGAGACAAGTGTTTCTGGAAGCAGCATTGGAGCAGCAGCTTTCCAACTTAGTCGGAGGCTTAGATCAGAAAAGAGGCAGTAGCTCCTGTGGTGATTCAGTTCTCTAAGATGTTCCTGGGAGCTCAACCAAGATGCCACTTCTTCAGCCTCTCTAATGATTCTTTAATATGTTGCAATCGATCCATTTCTGCTAATACAACCTGGAGAGAATTCTGATCTCTGCAATTGAGCCCTAACTTTTCATCCAAGGTTAGTCACTACTAATAATTTTAAATAAGTATAATGCTGTGGACTGAATGTTTTTCCCTCCTTCTCCCACTCCTCCAAATCCATATGTCAAAGCCTTAATGCCCGAGTGATGGTATTTGGGAGATAATTAGGTTTAAATGAGGTCATGAAAGCAGAGCCCACATTGATGGCACTAATGTCCTTATAAGAAGATGAAGAGGCCAGAGCTCTTTGTCTCTCTGCCATGTGAGGACATAACCATAAGACAGCCAACCACAAACCAGGATCCTAGCTCCTACCAGACGTGGGTCCTTGATCTTGGACTTTCCAGCCTCCAGAACTTTGAAAAATAGATGGTTGATGTTTAAGCACCCAGACTATGGCATTTCTGTGATAGCAGCCCAGCAATGAATAAGACATATAATAATATTAGGACCACTAGTAAATTTTCACTATGTGCTAAGTATCCTGCAGAATGTATTACTTTGTGCAATTCTCACAAGAACTCTCTGAGATTAATATTTTTATTACTTCTATCACTAATCCACGGAGAGATTAAGTCAGATGCTTAGCATCAGAGGGAGATGAGGAGGAGAGCCTCGTGGATATTTCCATTCCACATGAGGACGGAAATCTGGAGTAGAGTCCAAATCTGCCTCTACCTACAGTCTATGCCTTGACCCATTCCTCCATCTTTTCCATTTTCTTATTGCAGTGTTTGATTTTTTCTAGTTGATGTTTAAACACTTCCAGATGTCCTTTAAAATAAATTTCACATGTCACAAATATTTGGGAAGGCCCTCCCCCATCAAACGCACGCTATTGTCAAGCCAAACCTCTACCATTCTACCCAAGCCAGGTCTCCACTTAAACAGAGGTCCCTTAAGCACCTCACCAAATGTCCCGGTAAGAATGGAAAGAGGAAAGAAGATGAGGGAAAAGAGGAAGGACACAAGACAGGCTAATAGACGAAAGTGTGGAGAGAATTCAGTAGACCTGCTATACCAGAAAGTCTCTTATCAACTCAACACCAGTTCTGCTCCCTCCTAAGTTCCCCTCTATTCCCAAGGGCTGGAAGCCTGGGACCTACATTTCCCCCAAATTCTCTGCCACTGGGGTTATCGTTTAGCTTCTGCCAGTAGAGGCTGGCAAGGTGTAAGAGAGGCAGAAGCCATATTACAGCTTCTCTACATTTTCCAAGGATATGCATGGACGTTAGCAGATGAGAGACTACAAAAATCTCCAGGCTTGCTCTTACAAACCACTTGCCTCGGTGCTGTAAGCAACTATAATCATTGGTGGCAGTTTCCTGCAATTCCAGATTGACAGCTAAGCAGTAAAACTGTGTGTCAGCAGCTTTCCTAACCTTTGCTCATCTAGTCCTTTCAATAATTTTATACGCCATTAATCCCCATTATTAAACCACTTCAGACTTACAAGACCCAGGTCAGTCTCTGGTTCCAAGATGGAGAGACCAGGGATATCTTTCCAGATCTGCCACCAGAGAGGTTTCCCCTAGACTGGTTACTTTCCTTCTCTGGGACTCAGTTTCCTCATTTATCAGACGAGTGGATTGGACTTAGCTGAATCGAAGGTCCCTTCCAGCTCTAGCACGCTGTGAGTCAACAACAAAAAGAAAAAAATCATTCACACTAGAAAAGTATCTCCTGGCCTCTCTTTCTCACACCCCAACAGCCAAGGCCAAAGGGGTTTTGTCTATCTGGCAATGGCAGGTTCCACACTGAGAAACAATTTTTACTGGTGAAACCATATTGAGAACCACAAAAGAGAAGTGAACGTCAGATACGCTCAAAGGTGCCAGTTCATCCAGATTCAATTTCCCCTAGAAATTGACTTAATGTCCAAAAACATTTCAGTTAATGGCTCCATGGCTATTGCTTTCTCCCCCGCGAAAGCAAATAACTTTCCCTAGACTTGTTCTTAACCTACTCCAAAGATCTGTGCAGGTCCAGGCAGAACATTTGAGTAACTCGGAAAACTGTGCATGACTAACATTTCTGACTTCACTGGCTGGCGGTGGAAACAGAGCCTGTGAGTTCCTGGAATTAGGCTGGAGTCCCTCTATATCAGTCTGCTCAAGCTGCCGTAATAAATATCGTAGACTAGGAGGCGTAAGCAGCAAACATTTACGTCTCACAGTTTGGGAGCCTAGAAGTACAAAATCAAGGCGCCAGCAGATTCGGTTCCTGTGACAGCCCTCTTCCTGGCTTGAAGATAACCACCTCTTGCTGCGTCCTCCCATGGCAAAGAGAGAGACGGGGAGAGGGCCCTGGTCTTTCTTCCTCTTCTTATAATTCCATCATGACCTCATCTAACCCTAATGACCTCCCAAAGTCCCAACCTCCAAATACCATCACCTCAGAGGTTAGGGCTTCAATGTGTGAATTTTAGGGGGACACAAACATTCAGTCCAGAACACTTGCTTTTTCCCTTCGTAACTGTGGCTCAGCTTACAGGTCGCTTCTTCAAGGGGTGCTTCCCAAACAGCTGCCTCATTCTAATGTCAAAATACTACGTAATTTCCCTTTATGTCACTTCTTAGAGCATAACTGGTTACTGTCTGACAGAATTTACCTAGCCCCTCAATAGCATATATGCTCCATGAAGGCAAGAACGCCAGGGTCTCATCACAGCTGTAACCTGAACCGAATTCAATCCAACATGGGAGTGTTTATTAAATATAAGATGAAAAAATGCAGGGGCCCATAAATTCGAGAATTTGGGTAATTTAATTAACCTCTCTGAGCCTCAATTTCCTTGGTAACAACTACCTTATGCTCCTGTGATGAAGGTTAAATGCAGTTGTGCTAGGAAGTGATTAATTCGTAATTTGGAGGGACAGCCTGTTGTAGAGGAGGTGCTGGTACATGGAAGATAAACAGGTCTGGTTTTTGTCCCACCGACAAGAAGTGCGACCTCAGTGAGGCGTTTTTTTTTTACATAAAATGGGAATATTAGTGATTAATTCACAGGGCTAATGTCAGAATTAAATGAAATCCCTAGGACAGTCTGGTCCATAAGAGGTGTGCAGTAAACATTTGCTCATACTGATGGAGGCGAGCCAAGCAGGTTTGCAGGCAACTGTCTTTGAAAGGGAACACAGGAGTTTCCTGCTAGAGACTCAGAAGGTCCAGGTGGCTCAGCTTGGCTTCCTGCCTGAATGGAAACTTCCACCAGCATCCCAGCTGCCCCTATTGGTTGGCGATGTTCTGGATTCATCGGGGAGATGAAAAGGCAGGATTGGCCTCTTTGTCTCCATCAATCCATTGCACCATGATGCTCCCAGGACCAGCAGAGTGACTCATGTGCCAGCGCTAGTGACAGGATTAAACCCAGCAATGATAAAAATGTGACTAGCTCTCACACCTGCAGAGAGGGGTGTTTAGAAACAAAACTCCTACGTGTATTCCTGAGGTGCAGGCACTGCTCTTTTCTCATGTATATGACAGAGAGAAAAGCTGTCGGGTGGAGGAAGAAACGAATGTGCTGGGACTTCAAGATTTCTTCATGTGACCTCAAAGATCTCCTCAATCTTGAAATTGTTAGAATCCGGTAGCTCCGTGCCTGGTTATTTTAGGGGCCTATATCTTGCCTTTTCTGATTCCCAGTCTTTGTGGTCTCCCCTACAACAGAAACCCTCCCGCTCAAGAAACCAGCATCCAGCTACGGACAAAAGGTTGAACTCTTCTTTGTGACACTCCATCATCAGTACTGTCTTCAATTTACAGCCACAGATACAGGAACCCGGAGAAGCAGAGCAGCATGCCAGTGTTCACAGCTTTGCAGTGAGGATTGTGAATCCCACATTCTTATAACCACTATGCTAGATGCCTGCCTACAGTATTTGACCCAGTAGGGAAAGATGCACAATCACAGAAGCAGGAGAATGGAACAATACCATGGAAATTTAAAAAAATGTGGAACCATATGATCGTGGAGAGAGGCAGAAGTCTCTGTGTCTAACTCTCCAGTTCCCGCATCCATGTGGTCCAATGGTACTTTGTTTCTTGCTTTGACATCCATGAACTTGCCTATCACATCCTCCTAATACCCCCCCCTTGACCTAGTCTGGCTTTAAAGACGTCTGTTTGCCAAGAACATGCCGAAACCCAAATCAGAAGCACAGAGAAGCACAGAAATCACTGGGAACCATGAGTCATTGGTTTGGCTGAAGCAACAGGCGGATTCAATAGTACTCAATTCAACATACATTCGTGGCATGCCCAGTAGGGACTAGATACTTAACTAAGTTCCTAAGCAGACAATAAGTCTATAAAAGAATCTCGATGTCCTCTTATAGAATTTACTTGTTTCTTCTCCCATTTTCACCTCTTGCCCCAACGGTAACAGCCTGGAACCCATTGCTGTTACACTGTCTGTCCCCGTCTACGCAGGATCCCTCAGTCTGCTACCAACCCAGGCCTGCTGACTCAAGCAGCGCCATGCCAAGTTCTATTCATATAAACTCCTTCTGTGTATTTATGGAATTATGGAACTATACGAATTCTCAGAGCTCGAGCAGACCTTAGGGGACATTCGTTCACCTTCCTAATTGCAGATAAGGAAGGGAAAGGCCAGTCATGTAGTGTTAACTTCCTTCCCAAAGCCCACTGTTTGTGGGTGCCCGGCTGCATAATGGACCCAAGTCTTAAATGGAGTAGATTTTCAATGGTAGAAATTCTGGAACTATAGCAGGAAACTTCTGAAAGCTGGTGACCTCGGGTCACAGAATGAAGCATTTACATTGTTCTTGACAGGCGTGGAAATTGTAACTCTTAGATCTGCCCCAGGAGGACATGACTCTAGATGAATTGTTCTGTGATCCTCTAAGCTCATTCCCAGGGGTAAATCACAAATTCTGAACATCCTTCACTTTGGAAGGGGACAGGTTGACTGTAAAATCCCAGACTTTGCTAGTTTCAAAATATTTTGAAATTCATCACTTTCACACACTGTAAGGTTCCCCTCTATGGCATCCCTGACTTGTGGACATCCAGCCCCTGCTTGAATACCGCTAAATATAGTTTCCTACTTCATGAGTCACCTGGTACATCCATCAGAGAACTCAGCTGGCTAGAGGTGGCTTCCTGCTGTAGAGCTGCCTCCTTGAAATTCAGAGCAGACCTGCTTCTTCTTCCAGGAAGGTTAACAGTCCTACTGCTCTCTGAAGACCGTCTGTCCAACTCCGACCTCTTTCCTCTTATATCTCCTGAACCCACATCCCATTCCTAGACCAGCTCCTCTGCAAAAATGTACCTACCCTTCTCAGCCTTCTTTTCAACTCATTTATTTTTCTCCAGGAAAGAAAACAGACATCAGAAAATTAGCTTTGGGTTGCTAATTAGCATCCCTAGGGGTGTAGAAAGAGCAGTTTATCATTTTCTTCTCAAGGTAAATTAGTAACATTTACTCTTCTAGACATTACACCCTTTACCTGAATCTTCTTAATTAATTGGCTACATCTACAATCCTGATTGTTAAAGAAGTCTGTGCTTGCCTGGGCCTCAAACAAGAGGAGAGAAGAGCCGAGGAGGGGCTGCCCAGAAAGAGGATATTAGAAGACAAAACAAGGGACTTCCCTGGTGGCGCAGTGGTTAATAATCCGCCTGCCAATGCAGGGGACACGGGTTCGATCCCTGGTCTGGGAAGATCCCACATGCTGCAGAGCAACAAAACCTGTGCGTCACAACTACTGACCCTGCACTCTAGAGCCTGCGAGCCACAACTACTGAGCCCGTGTGCCACAACTACTGAAGCCCGTGCACCTAGAGACCGTGCTCTGCAACAAAAGAAGCCACGACAGTGAGAAGCCTGCGCACAGCAACGAAGAGTAGCCCTTGCTCGCCGCAACAAGAGAAAGCCCGCATGCAGCAAAAACGACCCAATGCAGCCAAAAATAAATAAATAAATTTATTTTTTTTTAAAAAAGAAGAAGAAGCAGACTGTTGATTGGGGCCGTCACCACTGTTTATGACCATCTGGTATCACCTCCATCCTCATCTGGTAATTCTGTCACCACACCTAAATGGCCAGGTGACCCATGCTCACCAGACACTGGCACAGAAATGAGCTCTGTGAGCAAAACTAGGTTAGGGACTTTCCTAAGATTTGATTTAGGACCACTGCAAAAAAAAAAAAAATTAAAAATAAGCCCTCCAGTTTTTCTCGGGAACAATAACCTGTAATGTCATATAGTCCTGGAACAAATTGTTATTGGCTCATCTCTCCTGCCATGTAAAGAGAGCCACCTGGAGAATGAAGCCAACACATGGAAGAAAGCTTAACAAAGATATGACGGGAGAGAAAAATCCATGATGATACCGATTGAGCCCCTGGATACAACCATTCCTGAACCCACATTCCTGAACCTTAGACATACCAAGTACCAGGCAGCTATAAATTTTCATTTTACCCAAGCCTGCTTGCAACCAAGAGTCCTGATGAATATACATCTATTGAGATCAAGATCAGGCAATATTGACAGGTTCAGGAAAAATCCACAAACAACAGGAAAGCACTTGGTACAGAACTTGGCACACACTACCAAGACCAAGGTGGTTCCTTGAAGGTATCACATTGGGGTTGGAAAGTTTGAGCTTTCCAGTTATCCAATGAGAATTATCAAGTCGTCTCTCAGGAAAGAGAAACATTTTAGACCAAAGCAAAGAAAGGCAGCAGAGCCTCAGTGTTCACAGAAGGATGAGAAGCATCTTCCCTCAGTTTTTCAGATACTGAGTGGGTATGACAGTCATATATCTTGGGTTGATAGACTGAAGCAGTCTTCCGCAAAATGGAACCCTAAAAACACCTCCTGAAGCCAAGGGGCATCAGTCCGGATAGGTCTTGATTTCAGCCCCTTTTTGTGAAAACCCACTTACTTATTTAACGGACATTTCATTTAGTGCCTTCTGTGTTTCAGGCATTGCGCTTACCATTTGGGAAATGCAATGAGCTAGCTCAGCACGCCCTGCCTTAAGAGAGCTCATAATCTGGTTGGAAACATACTTTAATAAATCCTTTACCGTGTGGTAATAAGTGGACGTCCGAGTGCCAAGGAACATAGAGCAAGGGTTTCCATTTTCTACTGCTGTGTATCAAATAACCACAAATGTAATGTCTTCAGACAACACCCAGGTATAATCTCATGGTTCCACAGGTCAAACATCTGGATGGCTCAACTGCATTCTCCACTCAGGGCCTCACAAGGCCAAAATCAAGGTGTCAGCCAGGCAAGGCTCTTATCTGGAGGGTCAGGGGAAGAAGGTGCTTTCAACCTCATTCAGGCTGACAGTAGAATTCAGTTCTTTGTGGGGGTAGGATCGATGTGCCCCTTTCCTTGCTGTCTGTCATGAGGGGTTCTGTTCCTAGAAGCCACTCCCACTCTTTCTCACATGGTTCTCTACGTCTTCAAACTAGAAATGGCATTTCGAGTCTTTGAGTCTCGCTGACTTCCCCTTTTTCCTTCCTCTTCTGCTACCAGCCAAAGAAACTTCTCTGCCTTTAATATTATGATTAGATTGGGTGAACCCAGAAAATCTCCCCTTTTAAAAATCAACTCATATGGGATTTAAATTATATATATAATATCCCTTCATAGCACTACCCAGACTAGTGTCTGATTGAATAACTGGGGAATGGAAATCTTGGGAGCATCTTTAGAATTCTGACCACAGCAAGACCCCTAACCCAGACTGTAGGAGTCACAGAAGTCTGCCTGGAGGAGGCGGCATGTGAGCTGAGTTATAAAGAAGTAGTAGGAATTAGAAAAATAATAATAATAATAATAGGGAGAGCAAAGTTCCCAGCAAAGAATCAAGGACTATCTAGGCACATAGAAGAATAGGGGGAAAAATTCAGGATGGATCGAGTGACAATTCAGAGGGGGAAAAAAGCAGTGAAAGATGAGCTGGAGGGGGAAGAAAGGACTCCACGATAAAGGGACTAGTAAACCCAGCTTCACCTCCCACATCTCATTCAAGTGCATCTTGCTGGATGGATCTATGTTAGCTGCAGCGTTTTAGCTTTTTAGCCTCTGCAAGAGAGGGAGGTCTCTTGGAATGAGGCTGGATACTGGAAGTAAAACGCCTCATAGCCCAACATATATAGGGCACTCAAAAAAAATATCTCTCTTCATATTTTTATGTTTTCTGTTGAACCTTATTTAGGTATTCATTCTTCCAAAATATATTGATGGAGCAACTTTTCTGCCTGGAGCTGTTATGCACAAAAGATACCTAGATAAAGAGATTAGCATTCATGCATCTGAGGAGCCCACAGTCCAGAGGGACAAACTGACATGTAATGCCAGCAAATAAGTCACAAAGCACACAGATAATAGTATAATGGAGGTCATGTGGTTTTGGAAGCATTCCTACATAATTTAACACCTAACTTGTGGTGTCAGATGTGGAATCTAAAATAGCCAAACTCCTAGAAGCAGACAGTAGAATGGTGGTTGCCAGGGGCTGGGGGGGACAGAAGGTAGGGAGGTGACTGTCGAAGGGTACAAAGATTCAGTTATGCAAGATAAAGAGGTTCTGAAGGTCAGTTATACAACATGGTGCCTATAGCTGACGATAATGTATTGTATGCTTGAAATTTGCTAAGAAGGTAGCTCTTATTTTGTGTTGCTACTACTACTACTAATAATAATGATAATAATAACTAGTAATAGAGGCAGGAGGAAACTTTGGGAGGTAATGGTTATATTTATAGCCTTCATGGTGGTGATGGTTTTACAAGTGTATACTTAACCTCAAACCCAAGTTATATAAATCAAATATGTATGGATTTTTTACATGTCAATCATATCTCAGTAAAGTGGTTCAAAATTTTTTTAATTAAAACCCAACTATTGGGCCCTGCTATCTGGTCCTTGGGCCTCTGGGTCTGGGTCTCCTCTCCCTACACAGAGAGGACGACAACACCTTCTCCAGAGTTGCATGGGGATAATACATGTATTACAAGAAAAGTGCTCAGCCCCTGGCTTGACACATGGTTCAGGTTTTGGTTGTTGATATTATTCACAGAACCAAAGGATCTACTCAATACTACATATTTATAAAGATACATTATGTATAAGAAACTACACACGTATTAGGATTCTCTGTATTCTATAAAGATGCTTTTCTCAATGTCTTTAACATTTCTTTGTTCAGTCCCTCTCTTAATGTCTCCCTCTAGAATAACTGGTCTTCATTTTAGGCAACATCTGCTTCCCTGCCACTTGTATAAATTGGTCCTAAGCGAAGTCCCACTTTCTTTAGAACAACTCTCCAAATGTGAGAAGACGGCGCTCATGGTCAGCTTTGCCACCCCCATCCTTCCTGTCCATCTTTCTTCTCCATCCTTCCTTCTCTTTTCTTTCTCTTGTGCTTTCTAGCTCTTGTTCCATTCTTTTCTTCTTAGTAATGATTTCCAACATTGACGAAGGGCTGGTTCCATGTGAGATGCACTTTACATAGATAATGTCAAGGTTTTCCTTATGACAACCAGTTAATTGGGTATTATAATCTTTTTTGTTTGTTGTTATTTACAGACCATGAAAAGAAAGCTCAGAGAGGTGAAGAGAGAATCCCAGGGTCACACAGCTAATGAAGGGCACACCTTGACTTTAAACACTGACTCCTCAGTCGTGTTTTTAATCACACATTTATTCTGTTTCCTAATCCTAATATTTCAAAACAATACTACAGTGATCTTAAACTGAATGGTTTGAATCACTCCTCAAAGCCCATATAGTCAGAAGAGACTTTCAGCTGTAAAAATCAATCCAGGTAGAATGTAACCAAGAGATCACAAAACTCCCTGATCTGGAAGTGTCAGGTTATTATTCTACACCCAGACTGTTCTTGAAACAGGTACATCTACCTTGGCAGACAAGGTGTGAGAGGCTGTGACTGTCCTATTCAGTGCTCCCTTCAGAGCTGAGCTGTAGACCCAGTTCCTCTAAAACAAACCCTCATCCATGCTCATAACCACTGCCTCTAACTCTGACACATTTATAGGATACAAGAAAGCATTGGGACCTCCCATATGCCACGCAAGGCACTGGGCATGCTTCCGTATGTTGTTTTATAACAATGAAAAATGGGTTTCTTGATTCCCCATTCAGATCAGCACACTGAGGCTTCAGCAGGTCAGGGGTCTTTCCTACCGCAGGAAGCTCTTGCTGAGCTGCATACAGAGTTACATGTATTTATTTAGGCAGAGGCTCATTCATGGGTGAAGATTGTATCTTACTCTTCCCTGAATCCCCAGAGCCTATCACAGCACACCGCAGGTGCTCAAAACATGCGCACTATGATGAAACTGGGCATGCCTCTCCTCTAGCAGCTTCCTTAGCAACTGCCTTCAGGCAGAGATGAGAAGGAATGGGTTTCATTTACAACAACTCAAAAGATGACTGTGCTTTGTGACCACCTAGAGGGGTGGGATAGGGAGGGTGTGAGGGAGATGCAAGAGGGAGGAGATATGGGGATATATGTATATGTACAGCTGATTCACTTTGTGATACAGCAGAAACTAACACAACAGTGTAAAGCAATTATACTCCAATAAAGATGTTACAGAAGAAAAAAAGATGACGGTGTTGTGCCTGTTTATTTTTCCCGCAGTAAAACGTTGTAGCCACTCTTCCTGAGGGGAGGTGTGTTGCAGTTGTTATGAAGCAGCAGGCTCAGATAGGGTGAGTTATTTGGGTCAGGGTGTATTTCAGTTCTTGAGATCCATGGGGACACGTGAGCACATCCAGGGCGTGTGCTCACAAAGGCACAGAGTGGAAGGAGGGAGCCGTATTAAGCTGTTTGAGGTTGACTGTGGCAGAGAAGCTGACAAAGCTCTTGAAAGACTTCTTGCTCTGGAAATCCAGGTCTCTGCCTCCATGCCTTTAGAGCCCCTAGGATGGGCCACAGTGAGTGCCAGGCGTGGCTGGAAGGAACCAAGGCACAGGCAAGTGGGAAATTTGGAAAACCAAAAGATCAAATGAAACAAAGTAGCTACCATTTACCATTTAAGAGCATGCTGTGTCCTTGCAATTACATTAATTGCTCCCAGGCACCTGAATTCTCACTGCAACTCTATGGGGTGGGTAATATTATACTCATTTTACAATTGAGGAAACAGACTCAGGGAGGTTAAGTGACTTTCCCAAGGTCACAAAGCTAACGACTAGAAAAATCAGGGAAAGACCCTGCTCTTTACATTATTCCACAGCATCTCTTCAATATGGTAGCTGAATAATGGCCTCCAGAAGATGTCCACATCCTAACCCCCAGAAACGGTGAATGTTCCCTTATATGGCAAAGGGGACTTGCAGATATGATTAAGCTCAAGATCTTGAGATGGGGAGATGATCCTGATTGATGTGGGAGCACCTAATGTAATCCTGTTATCACAAGGGTCCAGGGTGACAAGAAGGTCAAGGAGGAAGCTGGAAATGTGACAACAAAAGCAAGAGGTTGGAGTTATTCAAGGAAGGGGTCGTGAGCCAAGGAATACAGGCAAAACCTCTAGAAGCTAGAAAAGGCCAGGGAATGGATCCTCTCCTGGAGCCTCCAGCAGGAACCTGGCCTGCAGACCCCTTGACTTTAGCCCGGTGAAACTGATGGTTATACGACTGGCCTCTAGAACTAGAAATCAATAAATGTGTGTTGCTTTCAGCCACCAGTTTTGTAGTAAGTTGTTACAGCAGCCATAGGAAAAACATAAATGACAAAATTTAAAAATTGAAGATGAATGCTTAAGTGTGTCCAACACTAAAGAAAAAAATTTGGGGGGGGACGAGGGGAAGATGGCGGAAGAGTAAGACGCGGAGATCACCTTCCTCCCCACAGATACACCAGAAATACATCTACACGTGGTACAACTCCTACAGAACACGTACTGAACACTGGCAGAAGACCTCAGACCTCCCAAAATGCAAGAAACCCCCCACGTACCTGGGTAGGGCAAAAGAAAAAAGAATAAACAGAGACAAAAAAGAATAGGAACGGGACCTGCACCAGTGGGAGGGAGCCGTGAAGGAGGAAAGGGTTCCACACGCTAGGAGCCCCTTCGCAGGCGGAGACTGCGGGTGGCGGAGGGGTGGAGCTTCGGCGCCGCGGAGGAGAGCGCAGCCACAGGGCCCGGAGGGCAAAGCGGGGAGATTCCCGCACAGAGGATCAGGGCCGACCGGCACTCACCAGCACGAGAGGCTTGTCTGCTCACCCGCCGGGGCTGGCGGGGCTGGGAGCTGAGGCTCGGGCTTCGGTCGGAGCGCAGGGAGAGGACTGGGGTTGGCGGCGTGAACACAGCCTGCAGGGGGCTAGTGCGCCACGGCTAGCCGGGAGGGAGGCCGGGGAAAAGTCTGGACCTGCCGAAGAGGCAAGAGACATTTTCTTACCTCTTTGTTTCCTGGTGCGCGAGGAGAGGGGATTAAGAGCGCTGCTTAAAGGAACTCCAGAGACGGGCGCGAGCCGCAGCTAACAGCGCGGTCCCCAGAGACGGGCAGGAGACGCTAAGGCCGCTGCTGCCACCGCCAAGAAGCCTGTGTGCGAGCACAAGTCACTATCCACACCCCCATTCCGGGGAGCCTGTGCAGCCCGCCACTGCCGGGGTCCCGGGATCCAGGAACAACTTCCCTGGGAGAAGGCACGGCGCGCCTCAGGCGGGTACAACGTCACACTGGCCTCTGCCGTCGCAGCCCCGCCCGCACTCCGTGCCCCTCCCTCCCCCCCGGCCTGAGTGAGCCAGAGCCCCCGAATCAGCGGCTCCTTTAACCCCGCCCTATCTGAGCGAAGAACAGACGCCCTCCGGCGACCTATACGCAGAGGCGGGGCCAAATCCAAAGCTGAGCCCCGGGAGCTGTGAGAATAAAGAGAAGGGGAAATCTCTCCCAGCAGCCTTAGAAGCAGCGGATTAAAGCTCCACAATCAACTTGAAGTACCCTGCATCTGTGGAATACCTGAATAGACAATGAATCATCCCAAATGGAGGGGGTGGGCTTTGAGAGCAAGATTTATGATTTTTTTCCCCTTTTCCTCTTTTTGTGTGTATGTGTATGCTTCTGTGTGAGATTTTGTCTGTATAGCTTTGCTTCCACCGTTTGTCCTAGGGTTCTATCCGTCCGTTTTTTTTTTCTAATTTTTTTTCTTAATAATTATTTTTTATTTTAATAACTTTATTTTATTTTATCTTACTTTATTTTATTTTACTTTACCTTCTTTCTTTTTTTCCTTCTTTCCCTCCTTCCTTCCTTCCTCTCTCCCTCCATCCCTCCCTCCCTCCTTTCTTTCTTTCTTTCTACTTCTACTAATTCTTTCTGTCTACCTTTTCTCCCTTTTATTCTGAGCCGTGTGGATGAAAGGCTCTTGGTGCTACAGCCAGGAGTCAGTGCTGTGCCTCTGAGGTGGGAGACCAACTTCAGGCCACTGGTCCACAAGAGACCTCCCAGCTCCACATAATATCAAACGGCGAAAATCTCCCAGAGGTCTCCATCTCAAAACCAGCACCCAGCTTCACTCAACGATCAGCAGGCTACAGTGCTGGACACCCTATGCCAAACAACTAGCCAGACAGGAACACAACCCCACCCATTAGCAGAGAGGCTGCCTAAAATCATAATAAGTCCACAGACACCCCCAAACACACCACCAGACATGGACCTGCCCACCAGAAAGACAAGATACAGCCTCATCCACCAGAACACAGGCTCTAGTCCCCTCCACCAGAAAGCCTACACAACCTACTGAACCAACCTTAGCCTCTGGGGACAGACACCAAAAACAATGGGAATAACGAACCTGTAGCCTGCAAAAAGGAAACCCCAAACACAGTAAGATAAGCAAAATGAGAAGACAGAAAAACACACAGCAGATGAAGGAGCAAGATAAAAACCCACCAGACCTAACAAATGAAAAGGAAATAGGCAGTCTACCTGAAAAAGAATTCAGAATAATGATAGTAAAGATGATCCAAAATTTTGGAAAAAGAATAGACAAAATGCAAGAAACATTTAACAAGGACCTAGAAGAACTAAAGATGAAACAAGCAACGATGAACAACACAATAAATGAAATACTCTAGATGGGATCAATAGCAGAATAACTGAGGCAGAAGAATGGATAAGTGACCTGGAAGATAAAATAGTGGAAATAACTACTGCAGAGCAGAATAAAGAAAAAAGAATGAAAAGAACTGAGGACAGTCTCAGAGACCTCTGGGACAACATTAAATGCACCAATATTCGAATCATAGGGGTTCCAGAAGAAGAAGAGAAAAAGAAAGGGACTGAGAAAATATTTTAAGAGATTATAGTTGAAAACTTCCCTAATATGGGAAAGGAAATAGTTAATCAAGTCCAGGAAGCACAGAGAGTCCCATACAGGATAAATCCAAGGAGAAATATGACAAGACACATATTAATCAAACTGTCAAAAATTAAATACAAAGAAAACATATTAAAAGCAGCATGGGAAAAACAACAAATAACACACAAGGGAATCCCCATAAGGTTAACAGCTGATCTTTCAGCAGAAATTCTGCAAGCCAGAAGGGACTGGCAGGACATATTTAAAGTGATGAAGGAGAAAAACCTGCAACCAAAATTACTCTACCCAGCAAGGATCTCATTCAGATTTGATGGAGAAATTAAAACCTTTACAGACAAGCAAAAGCTGAGAGAGTTCAGCACCACCAAACCAGCTTTACCACAAATGCTAAAGGAACTTCTCTAGGCAAGAAACACAAGAGAAGGAAAAGACCTACAATAACGAACCCAAAACAATTTAGAAAATGGTAATAGGAACATACATACCAGTAATTACCTTAAATGTAAATGGACTAAATGCTCCCACCAAAAGACACAGATTGGCTGAATGGACACAAAAACAAGACCCATATATATGCTGTCTACAAGAGACCCACTTCAGACCTAGAGACACATACAGACTGAAAGTAAGGGGATGGAAAAAGATATTCCATGCAAATGGAAACCAAAAGAAAGCTCGAGTAGCAATTCTCATATCAGACAAAATAGACTTTAAAATAAAGACTATTAGAAGAGACAAAGAAGGACACTACATAATGATCAAGGGATTGATCCAAGAAGAAGATATAACAATTGTAAATATTTATGCACCCAATATAGGAGCACCTCAATACATAAGGCAAATACTAACAGCCATAAAAGGGGAAATCGACAGTAACACATTCATAGTAGGGGACTTTAACACCCCACTTTCACCAATGGACAGATCATCCAAAATGAAAATAAATAAGGAAACACAAGCTTTAAATGATACATTAAACAAGATGGACTTAATTGATATTTATAGGACATTCCATCCAAAAACAACAGAATACACATTTTTCTCAAGTGCTCATGGAACATTCTCCAGGATAGATCATACCTTGGGTCACAAATCAAGCCTTGGTAAATTTAAGAAAATTGAAATTGTATCAAGTATCTTTTCTGACCACAACGCTATGAGACTAGATATCAATTACAGGAAAAGATCTGTAAAAAATACAAACACATGGAGGCTAAACAATACACTATTTAAAAACAAAGTGATCACTGAAGAAATCAAAGAGCAAATTAAAAAATACCTAGGAACAAATGACAATGGAGACACGACGACCCAAAACCTGTGGGATGCAGCAAAAGCAGTTCTAAAAGGGAAGTCTATAGCAATACAATCCTACCTTAAGAAACAGGAAACATCTCGAATAAACAACCTAACTTTGCACCTAAAGCAATTAGAGAAAGAAGAACAAAACAACCCCAAAGTTAGCAGAAGAAAAGACATCATAAAAATCAGATCAGAAATAAGTGAAAAAGAAATGAAGGAAACGATAGCAAAGATCAATAAAACTAAAACCTGGTTCTTTGAGAAGATAAACAAAATTGATAAACCATTAGCCAGACTCATCAAGAAAAAAAGGGAGAAGACTCAAATCAATAGAATTAGAAGTGAAAAAGGAGAAGTAACAACTGACACTGCAGAAATACAAAAGATCATGAGAGATTACTACAAGCAACTCTATGCCAATAAAATGGACAACCTGGAAGTAATGGACAAATTCTTAGAAATGCACAACCTGCCAAGACTGAATCAGGAAGAAATGGAAAATATGAACAGACCAATCACACGCACTGAAATTGAAACTGTGATTAAAAATCTTCCAACAAATAAAAGCCCAGGACCAGATGGCTTCACAGGCGAATTCTATCAAGCATTTAGAGAAGAGCTAACACCGATCCTTCTCAAACTCTTCCAAAATATAGCAGACGGAGGAACACTCCCAAACTCATTCTACAAGGCCACCATCACCTTGATACCAAAACCAGACAAGGATGCCACAAAGAAAGAAAACTACAGGCCAATATCACTGATGAACATAGATGCAAAAATCCTCAACAAAATACTAGCAAACAGAATCCAACAGCACATTAAAAGGCTCATACACCATGATCAAGTGGGGTTTATTCCAGGAATGCAAGGATTCTTCAATATAGGCAAATCAATCAACGTGATACACCATATTAACAAACTGAAGGAGAAAAACCATATGATCATCTCAATAGATGCAGAGAAAGCTTTCGACATTCAACACCCATTTATGATAAAAACCCTGTAGAAAGTAGGCATAGAGGGAACTTTCCTCAACATAATAAAGGCCACATATGACAAACCCACAGCCCACATCGCCCTCAATGGTGAAAAACTGAAAGCATTTCCACTAACATCAGGAACAAGACAAGGTTGCCTATTCTCACCACTATTATTCAACATAGTTTTGGAAGTTTTAGCCATAACAATCAGAGAAGAAAAGGAAATAAAAGAAATCCAAATCGGAGAAGAAGTAAAGCTGTCACTGTTTGCAGATGACATGATACTATACATAAAGAATCCTAAAGATGCTACCAGAAAACTACTAGAGCTAATCAATGCATTTGGTAAAGTAGCAGGCTACAAAATTAATGCACAGAAATCTCTGGCATTCCTATACACAAATGATGAAAAATCTGAAAGTGAAATCACAAAACACTCCCATTTACCACTGCAACAAAAAGAATAAAATATCTAGGAATAAACCTACCTAAGGAGACAAAAGACCTGTATGCAGAAAATTATAAGACACTGATGAAAGAAATTAAAGATGATGCAAATAGATGGAGAGATATACCATGTTCTTGGATTGGAAGAATCAACATTGTGAAAATGACTCTACTACCCAAAGCAATCTACAGATTCAATGCAATCCCTATCAAACTACCACTGGCATTTTTCACAGAATTAGAACAAAACATTTCACAATTTGTATGGAAACACAAAAGACCCCAAATAGCCAAAGCAATCTTGAGAAGAAAAAACAGAGCTGGAGGAATGAGGCTTCCTGACTTCAGACTATACTACAAAGCTACAGTAATCAAGACAGTATGGTACTGGCACAAATACAGACAGATAGATCAATGGAACAGGATAGAAAGCCCAGAGATAAACCCACGCACATATGGTCACCTTATCTTTGATAAAGGAGGCAGGAATGTACAGTGGAGAAAGGACAGCCTCTTCAATAAGTGGTGCTGGGAAAACTGGACAGGTACATGTCAAAGTATGAGATTAGAGCACTCCCTAACACCATACACAAAAATAAGCTCAAAATGGATTAAAGACCTAAATGTAAGGCCAGAAACTGTCAAACTCTTAGAGGATAAGATAGGCAGAACACTCTATGACATAAATCACAGCAAGATCCTTTTTGACCCACCTCCTAGAGAAATGGAAATAAAAACAAAATGAAACAAATGGGACCTAATGAAACTTGAAAGCTTTTGCACAGCAAAGGAAACCATAAACAACATCAAAAGACAACCCTCAGAATGGGATAAAATATTTGCAAATGCAACAACTAACAAAGGATTAATCTCCAAAATTTACAAGCAGCTCATGCAGCTCAATAACAAAAAACAAACAACCCAATCCAAAAATGGGCAGAAGACCTAAATAGACATTTCTCCAAAGAAGATATAGAGACTGCCAACAAACACATGAAAGAATGCTCAACATCATTAATCATTAGAGAAATGCAAATCAAAACTACAATGAGATATCATCTCACACCAGTCAGAATGGCCATCATCAAGAAATCTAGAAACAATAAATGCTGGAGAGGGTGTGGAGAAAAGGGAACACTCTTGCACTGCTGGTGGGAATGTGAATTGGTACAGCCACTATGGAGAACAGTATGGAGGTTCCCTTAAAAACTACAAATAGAACTACCATATGACCCAGCAATCCCACTACTGGGCATATACCCTGAGAAAACCATAATTCAAAAAGAGTCATGTACCAAAATGTTCATTGCAACTCTATTTACAATAGCCCAGAGATGGAAACAACCTAAGTGTCCATCATCGGATGAATGGATAAAGAAGATGTGGCACATATACATGATGGAATATTACTCAGCCATAAAAAGAAACGAAATTGAGCTATTTGTAATGAGATGGATAGACCTAGAGTCTGTCATACAGAGTGAAGCAAGTCAGAAAGAGAAAGACAAATAATGCTAACACATATATATGGCATTTAAGAAAAAAAAAATGTCATGAAGAACCTAGGGGTAAGACAGGAATAAAGACACAGACCTACTAGAGAATGGACTTGAGGATATGGGGAGGGGGAAGGGTAAGCTGTGAGAAAGCGAGAGAGAGGCATGGACATATATACACTACCAAACGTAAGGTAGATAGCTAGTGGGAAGCAGCCGCATAGCACAGGGAGATCAGCTCGGTGCTTTGTGACCGCCTGGAGGGGTGGGATAGGGAGGGTGGGAGGGAGGGAGACGCAAGAGGGAAGAGATATGGGAACATATGTATATGTATAACTGATTCACTTTGTTATAAAGCAGAAACTAACACACCATTGTAAAGCAATTATACTCCAATAAAGATGCAAAAAAAAGATTAAGCAATTGTAAAAAAGAAAAAAAATTATTATTTTTTTTTAAAGAAGATGTTGGGGGTAGGAGTTTATTAATTAATTAATTTATTTATCTATTTTTGCTGTGTTGGGTCTTCGTTTCTGTGCAAGGGCTTTCTCTAGTTGTGGCAAGTGGGGCCCACTCTTCATCGCGGTGCGCGGGCCTCTCACTGTCGCGGCCTCTCTTATTGCAGAGAACAGGCTCCAGACGCGCAGGCTTAGTAGTTATGGCTCACGGGCCTAGTTGCTCCGCAGCATGTGGGATCCTCCCAAACTAGGGCTCGAAACCGTGTCCCCTGCATTGGCAGACGGATTCTCAACCACTGCGCCACCAGGGAGGCCCCTAAAGAAAAAAATTTTTAAGTGTCAACTGATTTCATAATGGAAGATGTCATAGAGCAGATGACCTCCAACTTAAGCTGAAAAATAAAAAGCATACTCACTACTTCCCTCTCCTAAGCCCTCGGTATGTCAATTTCAACTCCACTGAGCCACGTTTCACACTGAATTTTCACATATTCTTATGACCCATCTCATCTCACCACTCCTAGATGTCACAACCCCTTGTTCAAACATGGCCCAAGAAATGCAGTCTGCTCACCATCTGGCTTAGAAAGTGGCTAGCCCAGAAATCACAAGACCATCTACTTCTCGTCTGCTTGTGCTGGGTGACATGCACATAAGAGAGCCCCTCAGTAGATACTATTGAATCCTCACCAATAACATTGTGACTTTGGTAGAACAGGGATTATAATTAACCACACTTTTCAGATGTGAAAAGTGGGACTCAGAAATCTAATGCTTTCCTTAATGTTGCACAGAGGAGATTGCATTTAAATTCTAGGTCTGCTGTTACACCAAAGACTGGGTGGTTCAATCAACAGGAATTTATTTTCTCAGAATGGAGGCTAGAAGTTTGAGCTCAAGGTGTTACCAGGGTTGGTGTCTTCTGAGGCCTCTCCCCTTGCCCTGTAGATGGCCGTCTTCTCTCTCTATCTTCACATGGTCTTCCCTCTGTGCAGCTGTGTCCTTCTTATAAGGACACCAGTCAGATTGGATTAGGGCCCACCCGAATGACCTCATTTTACTTTAATCCCTTCTCGAAGGACCCTGTCTCCAAATACAGTCACATCCTGAGATACTGGGGATTAGAATTTCAACCTATGAATTTTAGGGGGACATCATTCCATCCCTAACAGTCTTATGGTTCTAGATCGATGTTGCTTTCTGTCTCTATCAAGCATCTCATGAAATGGCATAATTACTTCTCTTTAAATAACACCAAATAGCATGATCCTTCCCAGTATTATCACCCCAGAATTCTGGATTTCTGCTTTGCACACAGTCCAGCTTCAAGCAGGAGACATGGGGAAAGAATTTGGGGCTATATCAGAGCCAGAGACTAGCGGCTGCATTCAGGACATTCTTACGTAACCAGCACAGGAAGAGCCGTCTTCTGAAGCAGGGAAACTCCCATTGTCTGACAAGCAATGAGAGCTCTCAGAAAGCAGGGATTCTGAGGTGAAAACAAAAGGGACCTGTTTGGCGGGCCTCCCCAGTAAAGGATTGCTCTCTGCTTCTACAGTGCAGCCGGATGCGGGAGGTGAGGGGCTACCTCCCGGTAGAGGCAGTGAGTAATGTGACAAACACTCTCCCCAGGTGTGCCTGCACAAGACCCCATCACGGCAGAGGGATAAACAAACGTCCCTTTATGACTGTGACCCCAGCTTGCGGAGCAATTTTTCATTTTGATTACATTTTCAATTAAGATTTATTCAGAGCAATACTTGGAAGTAATACCTGTGGTTCCTCTAAATGAAAAACCAAATTGCTTTGGCAGATTCAGATATTTCTTATGAGGACAAAAAAAAAAAAAAAATGACAAAACCACCCAGCATTCGTGTTCTGGTGTTCTAACCATTATACCCTTGGGCGAAGACATTTTATATTTTTTTCTGTACATCCTCCTCCACACCCTTATTCCCCAAAATACACACTGACACGTGCAAACTTTCCGTGATATTAAATTTCTATTTCTGATTGTGGCAAACAATTATTTTCCTTTGTTGAAAAATTGATCTAAGTCCCTAGATTGAGAAAAAGGCAATAGTAGACCAGTCCAATGTCTGAACTTTTACTAGAAGAATTAGAAAAAACAAAAAAGTAGATCAGAGACCTAGTCTTTAACTCTCCTTTTTGCCCCCTTGCTCCCTACCACTCCTCCTGAATGCTGAAAAGAGAATCACTTCACAAGGCATAATAATAATAATATCTATGATTTAATGAGCACTTACTATGTGGTACCCATTGCCCTAATTTCTTCACGAGTGCTTTCACATTTAATCTTCATAACAATTTTATGATAGTGGTGTTATTATTAGGCTCATTTTTCAAGTAGGAACACTGAGACTTAGCAACTTTCCCAAGGGAGCACAGATGGTGATAGCAAAGTAATAGCTCTCCAAAGGTGTCCACATCAGAATCCTGGGGACCTGTGAATATGTTAATTTGCAAGAGTAAAAGGGATTTTACAGATATGATTAAGTTAAGGACCTCAAAATAGGAAGAGTATCCTGGGTTATCTGGATGGGCCCAATGTAATCACAAAGGTCCTTTAAAAAAGGGAAATGGAGGCAGAAGAGTCAGAGGACATGTGACAGCAGAAGAGAGGAGAGAGGGATGTGATCGCTGACTTCGAGGATGAAGGGATGGGCCTTCAGCCAAGGAATGCAGGCAGCCTCTAGAAGATGGGAAAGGGAAGGAAACAGATTCCCCTCTACAGACACCCCAAGAGACACAGCCCTGCCAATACATTGATGTTACCTCTGTGAGGTTCCTTTCTTACTTCTGACCACCCCTCCCCATCTCTGGCTATGCGGTTTGCCAAAGGCAGACCCCTGCCCCTTGCTCTAGAGATAACCGCGTGCCCCAGACTGATGGACACCATATACTTCACCTCCTTGGTCATAGTGATGGATTCAAGGATGGATACAGTGATTCACATCAGCACAATAGACAAGAGACATCAATCACAATACATTTGTGGGAATGATAAGGTAATCTCTGCCCCCATTGGGAGTTGCTGAGAAGACAGGGAAGAAGCTGGGCACAGGCAGGACCAGCGCTAGGGTGAGCCTGTCTGAGAAAGAAGCCAACATAGAAGAGACAGGAGCCGAGAGATGGAGAGATTCCCAGGGACAAAGGATGAGCACCTAGATCCAGCCAAGCTCAAAGTATCTGCAAACCTTTTTTTCAGTCATGTGAGACTATAGTACAATATTTTATTTAAGTGGGCTTGAATGTAGTTTTGCCACAGACACCAAAAAGTCCTGACTAATACAGACTGGCACTGGCCACATAATTTGGGTTATTTTGCACATTTACCTAGGCTACCAGGTGGTACCATATACATTCATGGAAGGAAGCGTCCAGACCTCTGGAATATGAGTCTGGCCCAAACTGTGCAGGACATCAAAGCCAAGTCAAACAGACTTAGTTTCCAGACGATATCCAGTCCCCACCTCACCAGGAACTAGAATGCCAGGCCTTGACAGAGAGGCAGATGCCAAGGCCTGCAGATGGTACCATAGGTCAGAGGAGAGGACGATGACAACTCAGAGTTTACTCTCGTCATATGCACATCGTATTCACGAGCAGAGAGACTTACGTCAACAGATGGCCGGACGGAGGAAGCTGATGTGCTTTTCTGTTGGGTCCAGCTCGTGAACTCAAGCGAAGCAGAATTGCAGATGGCGCCCACCCCAAAAGCCCACGGTGGGAAAACAGAGGCAGAAGGAGGCGGCAGTTGTGCAATGAGGTAGCCAAACAGCAACAGGTAAGAGAAGGGGAAAAAAGTGAGATTTAGACTCAAAATGCCCTGAACACTTCCTGTCAGTCACAGATGACACATGGATAATGGGGGGAAGTGATGAGTAAGACTGTAAGGAAGCACTGAGATCACCTTCAGGGAAATTAGCAAGGTTACATTCTGTAGCCTGGAAGGTGCTGGTGATGTTGATGGTGGTGGTTGTCATAGTGATGGTGGTGGTGGTAGAGGTGGAGTGATATTCACCATTGCTGAAATATTTACTATGATCCCCGCATTGTATTAAGCCCACGATTTCACTTAATTCTCACAACAACCCAATGAAATAGGTATTATAAGTCCCATTTTACAGACAAGGGAACAGACTCAGAGAGGTCGTACGGCATGTCCAAGTGTACACAGGTAGTAAGTACAAAAAAGAAGAATTTAAACCCAAGAGCATCTGACTGTAAGACCAATGCTCTTAATCACTGTGCTTCAATGCAAGTTAAGCTCTCAGAAGCCATCACGCCCCACCTCTGTCCGCTGCAATGTGCTTCTCACCCGCCCTGGGCGTGATGAACAATGTAGCACCTGTGTTCTTCCAAGTTCACAGTGGTTTTCAACACACTGTCCCCTATACTTGTGGTTTACAGTCTTTCAAACAAGAGAACTTATTTTAACATCAAATTATTTGGCTAATCCCTATATGATTGTACTTGTCTTTTGAGTATCATTAACCAGGAACATACATGAAAAAGAGCTACTCTAACAGTACATAATTTAAACTTCATGAATAATCACAAGAGCATTTACATGTATTTGAAAAATAGTCAATCATACAGTTAAGTCAGAAACATTCCGTATTCAGGCCATTAATTGGGACTTTATGTGTGCAGGAATTAGCCCATACTTTGACTTTGGAAGGATGCCAACCACTGCTGGGTATTATCTCACTAGTTCCTTGGGAACTTGCCGTGAAGACTGTGAAAGCATGTGGTGTAGACCCATCCAGGAACACCAGTGGAGTACATGGTGGGCCAGCACAGGAAGCTTCTGCTTCTCCCTTCTCACCCCTGGAGCTTTTGAAGAGACCCTAACACTCAACAAATGTTTGCCTGGCATGCCCAGGAATCAGGCTTTTCATCCCAGCTCGTTTATTAACAAAATATGTGTATCTGTGCTCCTGGCACCAACCCTCTCAGGAGCTCAGTTTCCGCACTTGGAAAATGAAAGCCTTGAGCCAGACCTCTATGGGTCCTTTCAAGGTACAGTGTCTGATGCTATGTATACTTTTGCATCCAGTGTATTTCCCCAACCCTGCTTCCTCATAATCTCCTGCTATTTATCATCAAAAATAACCAGTATGTTAAAGTGCAATGAAAAACTTCAAAATGAGATTTTTCAAAATATAATGTTCTACCAGAGAACTCGTCAATAATACCACTGTCTTATTGAATCAGTAGAAGAGCTCATCATCCTTTTCCTAAAACCAGTCTGAGTGTGAAAGAGCAGTATATTCATTTTAAATAGCTGTTTTGACTGTTTTAATGTCATGGCCTAATTTTTCTCTCCAACTGTAAGAAGACATCTTTAAATGGCCTCTAGGATTCGGGTCAGGACCACCCTCCAGGGAATGGAATGCTTCTCTTTGCACAGAAGCCCAGGTGACGATCTGCCTCATGGTAAAAATTCACAAGATTTTCAGCTTTCCATTCTTTTTCCTCAAAACCCTCAGTCAAATAATCCAGATTCATTGTGCAATCCACCTTCAACCTAATGCTAGCCTGAGCGGGCAGTCGGATAGAGCAGAGTTGTTCAAAGACAGTCCGAATGTTAAAGACAGGAACTGAGAGTCAATATTTACAAACATTTAAAGCAATCTGATACCATCACACTATCCTAGTGTATGATCATTTCCCTAGTGATTCATTTTTTATTGTAAAGTAAAAAAGTATTGGTCCAGAGAAAATGGGAACTTAAAAACAAACAAACAAACAAAAATCCCCATTCCTTCACTACAAGTGGTTTGGAAAGCACTGGGTAGAGGATACTCACACGTAATTGTGAAATGATGGGACAATCGTTGCAAATCACAGTTCACTCACTCAACGTGTTTATTGGTTGAGGGCATGCTGGGTGATAGGAGCACAGGCTCTGAAGTCAGACTGCATGGGTTCAAATCCTCGCTCTGATACTTACCAGCTAGGTAACCTTGGACAAGTTCCTTAACTATTCTTGGACTCAGTTGTCTCATCTATGAAATAGGTATACTAACAGGACTTACATAATGTCTCTGAAGGTTACATAAGGCTTGGCACCATGTAAGAAACAATGGTTGATGGCAAGGAGGAGGAGTGAAGCATTCTGCCAGGTGCTAGTTGGTGACTGAGCAAACCACAGCCCATGTCCTCTGCAGGCAGACAGTGTAAGCAAAGAAATGCCGGGGGTGGGTAGAGAGCTGGAGGGGTTGCAGTGGGTGCATGGGGGGGTGAGGGAGAGAAGAGGAAGATAACTCTGCCTAATAGGTTCAGGGTAGGCTTTTCATAAAAGTAACTTCACCTGAGTAGGAATGAGAAAATTAAGAATTGCCTTCCAGGAAGACTGGGGGAAGTGGGTGGGGGAATTCCAGGCAGAGAGAATAGCACGTTCAAAGGTCCAGGGGTTGAAACATAATGGTGGGATCTGAGACCCTCACTAGTTCAGTGTGGCTGGATTGTAGGGGAGGGGCAGAAGTGGTGAATCCCTCTAGAAAAGGGGTCACCGGTCTTTCTTGTAGTTTTCCCAGCACTTAGAACAGTCCCTGGTACATGGTACTCAATAAATGTTTATGGAATGAATGGGGTTGAATGTCAGGTGTGCCATGCTGAAAGTTTGGGCTTTGCGTTGAAGTTGATGAGAAGCCATGACAGGGTGAAGAGGGGAGTAAAAGGAATGCCCACCATGCCAACTGAAAGACAAATCAGAGGTGAGAGAGATGGGGTTCAGGGAGTCCAATCACGACAACTCTTTGAGATGGATTTGTATTTCTTTTTAGCTCCAATTTACAAAGGAGGAAACAAAAGATTAGAGAATCCTACTAGTAAGCTATCTGGTCATGGCTGTAGAACAGTAGAGGGATTTAGAAATGGTAGAGATCATCTGGGACTGGGCTTATCAGAGAAGACTTCCTGGAGGAGGTGGCATTTACAGAACTGGATGGACTCAAGCACACAGAAGAGAGGAAGGATGCTCTAAATGGAGATGACTGCATAAGGAAAGCCATGGAGAGTGAAAATGTATGTGCAGAAAGCAGAGAAGGACACATATCCAATAAGGGGTTAACATCCAAAATATATAAAGAATTCATACAACTCAGCATCAAAAAAAAAAAAAAAAAACCCCAAACAATCTAATTTAAAAATGAGCAGAGGACCCAAAGAGACATTTTTCCAAATAGGGGTGGCAGGGGGACAGGGCCATAGGAGTCAAGCACGTCTGTGGCCAACAGACACGTGAAAAGATGCTCAACATCACTAACCAACAGGGAAATGCAAATCAAAACCGCAATGAGCTATCACTTCACACTTGTCAGAATGGCCATCATCAAAAAAACAACAAATAACAAGCGTTGGCAAGGACGTGGAGAAAAGGGAACTCTAGTGCACTGTTGGTGGGACTGTAACTTCATGCAGCCACTATGGAAAACTGTATGGAGGTTCCTCAGTTAAAAATGGGACTACCATATAATCCAGCAATTCCACTCCTGGGTACTTATCCAAAGAAAACAAAAACACTAATTCAAAAAGATATATTCACTGCAGTGTTCATTGCAGCATTATTTACGATAGCCAAGATATAGAAGCAACCTAAGTGTCCATCAATAAATGAATAGATAAAGAAGATGTGTTATATATACACAGTGAAATATTACTCAGCCACAAAAAGGAATGAAATCTTGCCATTTGCCAAAACATGGATGGACCTAAAGAGTATAATTATGCTAAGTGAAATAAGTCAGACACAGACACAGGACAAATACCAGACCATTTCACTTACACGTGGAATCTAAAACACAAAACAAGTGAACAAACCAAACCAAAACAGATTCATAAATGTGGAGAATAAAATAGTGGTTGCCAGAGAGGAGGGGGTGCGGTATGCAAAATAGGTAAGGGGATTAAAAGGCACAAACTTCCAGTTATAAAATAAATAAGTCATGGAGATGTATGACACGGCATAGGGAATATCGTCAGTGGTACTGTAATAGCTTTGTATGGGAACAGATGGTAACTAGGCTTACCGTGATGCTCATTTCATAATGTATTTAAATGTTGAATCACTATGTTGTATACCTGAAAGTAACATAATATTGTAGTCAACTCTGTTTCAATTTAGAAAAGAAATAAAGGAAACAGAGAAGAGCTGGCTTTGCAGGAGCAAAGGGTGTGTACTGAGAAGACTCCAGAAAACAAGGAGAATAAGCATGGTGGAACCAGATAACAGGCAGCATCAAAAAGGACAGACAGAGACATTTGGATTCCGAGGAAGGAGCACCACATTGCTCAACTCCAAAGGCAGCATCTGCATTGCAGGCTGTGACTGCCCTGTGCACACAATGCAAGGGAGTGGTAGAATCTGCTTCCTGCAGTTGTACAACAGAGGCCTAAGTAGAAGACCCTACAGGGTCCGCGTGGTTTCACTGAGCACCTACTATGCACAACATCCTGAGCTGGACACGTGTTCCAGAACCTAGGAGAGTTCGAGGCACATGGTGCTGCTATATCACGTGCCCCTTCATCCCAACCCTGATCCACCACTTTCACCTGCCTAGCCCTCCCCCTTCCTTCTGCTCTCAGATATGGCTTCTCTTCCCCCAGAAAGCTTTCTCTGACATCCAGGTTGGGTTTATTCATTCAGTCCCTTGACAGACTTTTGTTGCTCCCCTGCTAAGTGCCAGGTGCTGTACTGAGCACACAAGAGGTGCCCCTGCTGGGGGCTCCCTCAGCATCACATGACCCTCCTGTATCATAGCACTTATCACACTGTGTTACAATAGTGTATTCACTGCTATGTCTCTTCTACTAGACTGTGAACTCCTTTAAACCAAGGATTCTATTTTATTAAACTGTGCCTTTCTAGAACATCACCTGGCATATAGTACCTGTTCATTAAGTGTTAGCCAAAATGACTACTGAATGAAGGGGTGAATGAATAAAGGAATAACGGATGAGCATGCAATCTACCAAAGGACTTGCATGTACACAGCTAACAGTGGGATCGGCTGAAACAAGAGAAGGCAAGGACAAGGAGACACAGGGTCACCTTGGTCTCAAGATTCCAGATGTGAACATCTGTGATATGGGGAAGGGCCATTTTGACATTCCTTCACATTACTCCAAAGATGCAAATAAGCCCGAGTCCCGATATAATGCAGTCCTTAGTCTGTGTTGGGGAACAAAGGACCAAAGTTTTTAGCTATATGTTTGGGGGAGGAATTGTGTTTGTCAATCTAAACTTTCAAAAATGAATAACATGATGTAACAGAAAAAGCAGAGACTTACTGTTGAGGAAGGCTGAACTAGTGCCAAACTTTTTCTCTGCCACTTATTACTGTGTGATCTTGAAAGATGACTTTATCTCTCTGAGGCTCCATTTCCTTATCTGCAAAAAGAAAACAATAATGGAACCTAGGAAAGAAGTTTCTTGTGAAGATGAAATGAACTCACGCCTGAAAGGGCTCAGCTTGGTGCCTGGCTCCGAGAAAGTCCTCGGTAGATGGTGGTTGCAATGGTGATGGTGAAAATTAAGATGAAAGGTGGTGGGGGGGGGAGCAGAAGAAGAAGGGGGTGTGGGGAGAAACAGGAGTGGAGGAGGAGGAAGGCCATGGAGTTGATGTGCAGACTAAGATCCCGTATTTCAACCTGCCTAGCACATGACTGGCAAGGAAAAGCATCTCAATACCTGTTAGTCAACTTTCCTTTCTTCCTCCTTACATAGGTTACAAGATAGCACTCCTGAGACTGAGATCCTCAGAGCAAAGAAGAAACAAACTTGTCAAATGGTTCTTCAACCTCACAAGTTCTCAGACAGAGGCAATGGCACCACCTACTGCCCAGCAGAGGCACTGCCCTTGCTCCTCCAGAGCTGACAATAAGTGCAAGAGCACTACAGAGTCCCACTTTCCAGATTAATATCTGCAAGGGGAGGGTCAGGAAAAGGGTGGAAGCCACATCCAATGAGATTCCTGAGCCGTGTCTCCAGTCCTGTCTCCCTGTTTGCTAACCCACCGTCACGCTAACCACAAACACTACCTGGCTTTTAGGGGTTTCTGGGCTGTCTCTCTTCCAGGAAATCACCTGCTCACTCCCTTCCCCTATCCTTCCCTGTTGAAATTCTATTCATCTCTCCAGCTCTCATTGGCTTCCCTTCCTTTAAGACAACGCCTCGATGTCTTAATACAGCCCAGGAGGCCCCAGGAGAACTTTGCACTTGACGCTTGCCGAGCCCCCCTTTCCCGGCTTACTGATGGACTTACTCTCACTCATTCTGAGGGGTTCATTGTAGATGTCACAGCTGAAAAGCCTTTCCTGGACCACCCACCCTGAAAGGGTTAGCACTACCTCTCTACTTCCACAATCACCATGTTTTGGAGTTGCTTATGCTTATTTCTCTTCCATGAGACCACGACCATGAACTGTGTGTAGCAGGGTCTCTGTATCATTCACTCTTCTATGTCACACAGAGCACAGAAGCCCTTCAATTAATATTTGTTGAAAGAGCAGAAGAATTAATCAATTAATTAAATAATCAACAAACCATTGAGTGAGTAGAATGCCTTCTAATGATGTCTCTGGCACTTACATGACTTTTGGCCAGTCTCTTCATACCTCTTGCCTTAGTTTTCTCACCTGTGAAATTGCAGTAGTGAAATCTACTACCAGGGATACAGCAGTGAACCAAGCAAAATTCCTGCCCTTGGGAACTTACATCGTAGAATGTTGGAGAGGGACAGAAAACTAACAAACAATTACAATACAAGATAATTTTGCAAGCCCACATGAGGGAATAGACCATTCTGAGATTAGGGAAGTCTTCCCAGAGGATATGACAAGTAAATATATAGAATGACAAATGGTGAATGAATGCAGGGCAAGAAAATAGAGCAGGACAAGTGTCATGGTGACTGCCACACGGGGGGGGGCATGTCACATCATGTCAGAAGTGGCCTCACTTGTAAGGAAGTGAGTTTGCAATAATGCAATTAATCGGGGACAAGGCTTGCCAGGCAGAGGGCAGTGCAAATGCAGGTATTAAACCTGCCCAGGTGATGGTATCCACTGGGGTCCCTTTTATTCTTTCTCTTGCACTTTCTCTTTCATTCACTTTCCCAGGAATGGATGCAAGAAGCTCCTGCCAAAGATACAAACTGCACCCAAGAGCAACTTCTATCCTTAGACGCTGACGTCTTCCTACATGGCCAGCTGGGCTGAAAATCAAGAAGATAACCTTCAAGTGCCCTTTGCCTCTTCTTAGTTCACCCCCTTGAGGGGGTGACCATCAAGGATTCAAGGATGACCCCTGGCTATCGCTCTGGCAACCAGCAGGTTCAGGGCTGGCAACTTAGGGCTTGGTGATGCCTCTCATTGAGATGGAGCAGAGGAGAAGAAGCAGAGTAGAGAAAAATGATGAGTCCTGTGTCCTTTTCATCCATCATGGACTGTCTTATGCTTTGTTAGAAATCAATCAATAAGGATATGAAGGAATCCATTTTTTGTGTAGTTGAAAAGAAAAACTTACCTGTATACATAATTAGAGGACATTTTGAAGCAGGACATTAGTTGCAAAAGGATATGTCTGCTATTGATGACAGGTACAAGTGATGCAAAACAATTTGAAGTATGGGAGCCGGAGTAGTAAGGTAAAAAGACGGGAGCATGAGTGAGCTTTGAAGATTTAGTTGAGTGGCAAAAAATAAGGGGATGAGAAAATTGTGACCAGGTACACTATCTAAACAAAGACACAGCTGCAAGAATGAGGCGGGTGTGCTTGAGAAGCACTCAGAGAAATGCATAAAAATTGCCCGTAGCTGTGGTCCAGGGTGCACTGAAATTGAAGAAATCACAATATTGAGTGAACATAAATTCTGGGAATAGAAGTTGTACAAGATGCGCAACATTGTTTTTCCTGCAGGGTTTGGTAGAAAGAACATGCATTTTGGAATCAGATAAGCTCGTTTTCATATGCTGGGATCATTGCTAAAGAGCTTTATGATGCCAGGCAAATGAATTAACCTCTGTGAGTCTCAAATTCCCCTTGTGAAAATGAGAAAAGCAATACTTAACTTGCAATATTCTTTGGAATGAATGAGATGGTACAGAGTAAACGCTCAATATATGTTCATTCCTTTCTGGTGCTATTTTTTAATTAATTTTTATTGGAGTATGGTTGCTTTACGATGTTGTGTTGGCCTCCACTGCACAGCAAAATGAATCAGCCATACACATACAGATATCCCCTCTCTTTTGGACCTCCCTCCCATTTAGGTTACCACAGGGCATTAGGTAGAGTTCCCTGTGCTATACAGTATGTTCCCATCAGTTGTCTATTCTATACACAGTATCAATAATGTATATGTGTCAACCCCAGTCTCCCAATTCCTCCCACCCCACCCCGTTCCTCCTTGGTGTCCATACATTTGTTCTCTACGTCTATGTCTCTATTTCTGCTTTGCAAATAAGATTATCTATACCATTTTTCTAGATTCCACATACATGTATTATTATATGATATCTGCTTTTCTTTCTGGTGCTCTTTTTGAGTCTCTATTCATCTAACTTACCCAAATGAAATATTTGAACAGGGTATCTGGATTCCATGCAATATGGAGCTGATCCCAATGTCCATTGACACTAAAGAAGTTTTTCAAGCTCAAGGGTTGTAGAAAGAAACCACGATGAAGTAACCTATATGCAGGGCTGATAGACAGATAGATAAAGATCAAACTGTAATCTTGAGCATGAATATGCTTTAAAAATTGCAAATAGCATATGAGAATGAGGACCTGGTATGAATCACCTGCTGCTTTCTCCTCAAGAACCTGTGCCCTTAGTCAGTATGAGGAGGGCACAACCTGCCCAGGTCCACGTCTATTTCTGCTGCTGCCGCTGCCCTACATCTCCCCAACTGCTACCGTGTCCAGGCGTCAGTGCAGAGTCCAACTGCCTCCGAGTCAGCCCTGAAATTTACAAGCTTTCTGCAACTGAGGAAGGAAATGATATTTTGTTGCTCTTGCCTCGACTGTCATGGTTAAGTGAAATAGCTTTGCCCTTCATTCCTTTCTTTTTTCTAAATTTATTAATGTGCTTATTTAATGCATTCCCTTTGATCACTACACCTGTTCATATTCACCCAACCGCGTGCCGCCCCACCCCATGGGCAACTATGTGTTTTGTGTTTAAAAATTTTTAAACACATACTTTAGCATATGTATGTTTCATTAATGGACTACATGATGACACACTTGGTCATTTTAAGCTCTTCTGCCTGCTTCTTGACTTCTATCACTAGGCTATAAGCATCTCAGAGATGGGCCCAGGTCTTATTTGTCTCTCCAGGATTTAGAACAGTATCTGCAGAGTAATTCTCAAAAAAGTCATATAGATTCAGATTCTACCAGGTTCCAGAGACCTAAAGATGACACACCTATGAAATATTTACAGCACAATTCAAGATGATTTAATTATGCCTGCTGACACAACTTGTGAATGCATTACCCAAACTCTGTACAGCCTGGATATTAAGAATCAAGCTGGGCTCTGACAGAGGACCTCGGTACAGTGCAGTGATTATTATTCTTATTATAAATGTTACCACTTGATTTTTTCATTCCAACCTTTGTTCCACATCAAGTCACCTAGGGTTTCAAGGCAAGAATGCTGGAGTCCTAAGACCCATGATTAAATATCACCTACTAGCTCTATCAGACAGCTTTCTTAACTTCTTTATGTGGCCAGACCTTAAAAATGAGGGAGGAGGAAAAGACACAGTATTATTATAAGGATTTGTATATAACAGAGTGAAACATCAAAGTAAAAAGTTATTAGGGATCCCTAGGGTAAAGTGTTAGCTACTCTTCTCAACTCTCAAGGACCATGTCATGAATAAGTGTGTGTCTGGGAGTGAGTGTGGAAGCACAGGGGTGTACGAAGTATATGGGCCTGATATTCTGCCAGTACACACTGCTATGACCACGCATATTGTAAATATTGAGAGGTTGTAAATATTGAGAAATTTCCAGACTAGTTGATAAGTAGCCTCCAAGCCACCCCATGTTCCTAGCCCAAAGTCCTTTATGTGTCCCCTGGGGTCTTCATAGGCTTTCAGGCCTTCCTGCAACTCAGCAGTGCAAGTTCTCCAGCACCTGTTCATGTGCCAGTGTTCCTGCTTCTGTTCCAGTTAATCATGTCTCGGCTGAGCTGGCTCTTGGCTATTTTAGACACATGTGCGTGCAAGTGTGTGTGTGCACGTGTCACAGTGCCTCTGTGAATCTCTCTGCCTTTCTCCCTCACTCTCTCTGCTTCTTTCTGCACAAGGATTCCATTCTTCTCTAACACAAGGATTCATGTACTTATTCTTTTCTTAAATTAAAAAAAAAATTTTTGGCCTCTCCACACGGCATGTGGGATCTTAGTTCCCAGACCAGGGATTGAACCCTCGCCCCCTGCCTTGGAAGCGCGGAGTCTTAACCACTGGACCACCAGGGAAGTCGCTTCATTTGCTTATTCTTGGTTGTCCCTCACTTATACCCTCAGCTTGACCAGAGCCATCCTAACCTCGCCATGCCCTCGCCAAATCCTGACCCATCATTTCAGCTCCTACAGCTAACTTCCAGGTTCAAATTCCTGGTGGCAGTTACCCAGACTGACCCAGTTAGGTTTTCCATTCAAAGTCACTTCACCGACTCCCAGACACCTTGACCTGGCAGCCAAGATAGCAGGGGGATGGGGGGACAATGGTTCAGGCTCCCTTGGAAGGGTATGGGGGTGGTTTTGATCTTCACAGAATGGATAGATTTTGTAGGCATTAATTCTGAATGAATTCATAGGAGTTCACCTGAAAGGGTCTGGAACATGATAGAGAGCCAATAAATCATTTCTGAAACTGATTCTGTGAGAAGCTAAAAGTTAGTCAAAGACCAGATGCACCACCTGACACCTGGGACACTAAGTTTCACGGAGTCTCTGGGCTTTTGGATCTCACACAGCAGAGGGGAGGAGTAGAACTGCTGCTTGATGAGGCTGTTGTGAGTCTGAAATAAGACATGCTGTGTGTGTGTGTGTGTGTACGTGTGTGTGTGTGTGTGTGTGTGTGTGTGTGTGTGCGTGCGTGTAGTGGTGAAGGATTGGGAGCAAATCACTCAATTGCTTACATCAAACCCTTCTGAAAAAGTGGAGTGGGGATTATTGGAAAATGGAAATAACTCATAGAATCTCAGGCAAGACCAACCCTTGTATGGATCGGAGAGGGACCCTCACCTGAAAGGAGGCCTGTGAGGCTTTCTTTACTTTTATTGAAGGATAGTTGGTTTACAATGTTGTGTTAGCTTCAGGTGGACAGCAAAGTGATTCAGATATATATATTTCAGACTCTTTTCTATTATAGGTATTATAAGATATTGAACATAGTTCCCTGTGCTGCACAGGAGGACCTTGTTGTTTATCTATTTTATATATAGCAGTATGTATGTTAATCCCAAACTCCTCATTTATCCCTCCCCCCACCTTTCCCCTTTGGTAACCATGTTTGTTTTCTATGTCTGTGAGTCTGTTTCTCTTTTGTAAATAAGTTCATTTGTATCATTTTTTAGATTCCACGTATAACTGATATCACATGATACTCCTCTGTCTGACCTTCTTCACTCGGTATGATAATCTCTAGGCCCATCCGTGTTGCTACAAATGGCATTATTTTGTTCCATTTTGTGGCTGAGTAGTATTCCATTGCACATAAGTATACTGCATCTTCCTTAACCATTCATCTGTCGATGGACACTTTGGAGGCTTTCTTTCAGAGCAATGCCACAAAATGTGGGTTCCACCCTAGTTTCACATTCCTATAGGAAGCACCTGATAGGCTCAGCTTTGTCTCTTTCTCTAAACCAATCGGCTATGGCCCAGGGACAGCAGTTTTGGGAGGGAAGGAGTAGGGAGATACAGCTTGATGGCTGGGGCAATTGCTATGGATGCAGATCGAATGACATGAAATCAGCTCACTCCCTGACACATGATAGGCATTCAATATACTATTATTGTGTGACAGTGCTCTGCAAATTGTGAGGCTCTCAGTATTTTCCTGTATGCCTATTACACTGCTGACCCTGTGCTACATTCCATAGGGGAGAGAGAAGTAGAAGACATACCCTATCTTCAGGGATCTTACAGTCTTGATGAAAAAAAGGATAGTACATATCTAAGGGTTTGATTCTATAATACAGATCACAAGTGTCAAAAGAAATAGTGGAATACCTCTGAAAAAGAGACAAGGGTGGTGGTAAATGAAAGAAAATTCCAAGAGACAAATAGACGTTTTGTAAGAAAAATAATTTGGAAACAATTGATTTTGAGACTAGACTGGAAAGTGATTTTCTGTTCCTTTTCCTGAGAAGTCTCATATCCATAGTAAAAATAGACTTATTTATAAAGCCCTTGATTGCCTTGTGTATACAGCTAAGAATATAAAATAGGAGAAGGGTACATTCCATTTTGACAAATGCAGAAATAATAAGGAAAATGTACTGATCATTCCTCCACTGCTCCCTCTGGATCTTTTCTGTTCTCTCTGACTCACTGCCTTGCCAAGCAATTTAGTTTTATCCCCACGAATGAAGCAATTTACATGATTTGAGTTTGGCTTTGTTTGTGTGTTACTGAAAAATCTCCTACACCTTCACCATCAATTATCTTGAACAATATCATAAGGATATTTGAAAATAAATTTAAGAAAAATATATCACAGGGACTTCCCTGGTGGCACAGTGGTTAAGAATCCGCCTGCCAGTGCAGGATAGATGGGTTCAAGCCCTGGTCCGGGAAGATCCCACATGCCACAGAGCAACTAAGCCTGTGTGCCACAACTACAGAGCCCGCATGCCACAACTACTGAAGCCCACGTGCCTAGAGCCCGTGCTCTGCAACAAGAGAAGCCACCGAAGTGAGAAGCCTGCGGACCACAACAAAGAGCAGACCCCGCTCACTGCAACTAGAGAAAGCCCAGGCACAGCAATGAAGACTCAATGCAGCCAAAAATGAATAAATAAGATAAATAAATTTATTTAAAAAAGAAAAATGTATCACAAGCACACACACACACACACACACACACATCCAAGACCAGACTGTATAAAAGGGCTGAAGTTTGATTATGCACCAGCCTGTAGATTTTTGCTAGGGCTCTGCCCCTGACCTCCACTTCATATTCTATCTCATGCAGGCATTTTAATATTGCTGCATCCTGCTTTCCTGCAGCAAGAGGCAATTTCATAATGAATGGTCCTGCAGTGCAGCAAGACCAAGGATGCCTTGGACATGACATTTTCAAAAGAGGTGGCTGTTCCATAGCTCAGAGGCTGGAGGGGTGTGTGTGTGTGTGTGTGTGTGTGTGTGTGTGTGTGTGTGTGCGCACGTGTTTGCGCGCTACACTGAGACTTATTTAAAGCTCTTTCTTCAGGGCTGGCTGGTCCAGGAAGAATAACTCTGACCCTGTCTTGCCTTTATTTTGCCAAAAGAAAAATGCCCAACATTTTTCATGCCTTATCCTAGGTATTTTATACCTATTAACTCATCGAATCCTCAAATCAACTCTAGAAGGTACACATGATTGCTATCACCATTTTATGGATGAGAAAACTAAGACACAGAGAGGTTAAGAAAATTGTCCAAATAAAACAGCTGGTATGGTCTAAAGACACAATTTGAACTCAGGTAGTTTGACTCCAGAGCTCATGCTCTTAATCCCTTCACTCTACTGGAAGAAGACATTTGGGGGCCCATCTACATGGACATCAGAAACCAGCAGGTTATTCTGAAAAGAAAAAACCAATTCAAAATACAACCACAAATTAAAATACTCAATTTCAGATCCTTGACTCCAGACAGAATGGCTACACAGTTCAACTTGATCGGGAACTACAGCCCTACGCTCTTCTTGCCCCTCTGCCTCACTTGCTATTAATGAACTTGACTCCCATTTGCACCAATGAACTCCCTGCAATGTTGACAGAAGAGCTGTTATCTCACCATATTCTGTGGAGAAGTGACCTCATTTAGGGCATAATGACCCTCTGTGGGTGTCATGGTTATTATTATTATATCTTTATGAAGTGTTCACTGTGTGCCAGGCTCTATTCTAAGCACTTGACATGCATTATGTTATTTAAACCATGCCACAACTCAATGTGGATTACTACTGCTATCCTCATAGTACAGTTGAGAAATCAAAACTCAGTGTCTGAGGATGAAATGAAAGCTTGCTAGTAAAGCCCACTGCTCAGTGCCTGGTGTATAATAAGCACCCAAAATTGTAGCTGTTGTTATTCTCACCATCATTATCATTATTTTTTTACTATTGCATTAACTGGTCTTTACATTGCACATAGGAGAACGAGTCCAGGTTAGAACTCGAATCCATGTGCTTCCCAAACCTATGCCCTTCATCATCCCATGAAGTCTGTGTCCAGAAACCAGCAACCAAGACGTGAGAGGGCTGAGAGCCAGTACATCTGAAGAGAGCTTAACAGATAGGGTGTGTGCAGCTGGGTGTAGATAAGAGACTCAGGGAAATAGAAATCACCTTTTGTGCATTCTCTTTCCCTCTGGAGGACCTAGATGTGACCAATGGTCAAAACTTGGGAGAGGCAGGTGTTTAACTCTACTTAGGGTGCATTGTCACATCCATTCCAACCAATAATGGAATGAGATTTCCTGCACAGTAGCCTGTGTTCCTGTCCTTGGAAATCCTGAAGCAGAAGACATGCAGCCATCGTGAGAGGCTCTGGGAAGAATTTCTGGAAGGTGATGCCATGGAAGAGTGAACCTCAATTCCCCCTCATACAAATCTGAAATGCTACAATTTATAAAGACCCCTGTGCAGCCTAGGAAATTCCCCCTTCTTTGTCCCAGCTCAGGCACCAAGTCTAAAGCCTTTTCTTTTGTTCTTCTTCCATTCCAGCCCTTTCAAGTCTCAGGACCTCAGAAATTAACTAATAAATGAATGGTGTTAATGTATCTGGTTTTCAGTGGATTGATGCTACTCCTTCTAGTGAAAATAAACAAAATAATCAAAAACTTAATTGAGAGGCTTCCCTGGTGGCGCAGTGGTTGCAGGGGACACGGGTTTGAGCCCTGGTCTGGGAGGATCCCACATGCCGTGGAGCAACCAGGCCCGTGAGCCACAACTACTGAGCCTGCGCGTCTGGAGCCTGTGCTCCGCAAAAAGAGAGGCCGCGATAGTGAGAGGTCCGTGCACCACGATGAAGAGTGGACCCCACTTGCCACAACTAGAGAAAGCCCTCGCACAGAAACGAAGACCCAACACAGCCAAAAATAAATATAAAAATAAATAAATAAATAAATAAAAACTAAAAAAAAAACTTAATTGAATGAATAAAATACATTTATTAAAGAAAATTAGAAAATAGAAGGAAGAGGAGAAAAAGATAATTCACCCATAATTCTTGTTAATATGTTGACACATATTTTGCCAAATCTTTTTGTAATGTCGCAATTTAGAAGACAAATTCTTGAGATACAGACATGGCTCTAAATATAGGAATATTCTGTATAGTGACAGACTGAAGATTGTCCATACTTTCCTTGCAGTACGCCAAATATTGAGCACTTAATTCTGTGCCAAGCATTGTATCAGATATTAGCAATATACAACCAAATAGGTCATCAAGATCCCTTCTCCCAAGATGTTCAGTCTAGTGCAGGAGACCAACAAGTAAACAGAGCCCAATAAACGTATATGTGTAATAAGAGTTGTGGTAACAATAAGCTTATTCAGGCTCCTAAAAAATGTCCATGTTAACACAAATAATGCTCATAATCACAGTTACTAACAGGTTTCAAACTTTTTACACTTATTTTAGCTGGTTTCAACCTTAAAACAATGTTAGAAGTTGGTAAGCATTTTTATTTTTATCTCCACTTTAAAAAGGAAACAAGATAGAGGCACCTCTATGTTAATTGCAGCATTATTGACAATAGCCAAGACATGGAAGCAACCTAAGCGTCTATTAAAGATGAATGGATAAAGGTGTGATATATAGATATGATACACACACACACACACACACACACACACACAAAATAGAATATTACTCAGCCATAAAAAAGATGAAATCTTGCCATTCATGACAACACGGGTGGATCTAGAGGATGTTATGCTAAGTGAAATAAATCAGACAAAGACAAATACTATATGATTTCACTTATATGCAGAATGTAAAAAGCAACAACAACAAAAAAACAAACCAAACAAAATGAAAACAGACTCATCAATACAGAGAAAACAGGTAGTCACCAAAGGGGAGGGACATTGTGAGGACAAAACAGGTGAAGGGGATTAAGAGGTACAAACCTCCGCTTATAAAATAAATAAGCCACGAGGATATAATAAACAGCATAAGGAATATGGTCAATGATACTGTAATAACTTTATATGGAGACAGATGGTTACTAGACTTATCATGGTGATCATTTCATAATGTATGCAAATATCAAATCACTATGGAGTATACCTGAAATTAACATAATATTGTACATCAACTGTATTTCAATTATAAAAAAGAAAGATAATAACCTATAATGGAGAATTAGGTATTTCAGATTATTATATATATAACGATCACTTTGCAGTACACTCGAAACTAACACAATATTGTAAACCAACTATACTTCAATTAAAAAAAAGAAAGGAAAGAAGGAAGAAGAAAAGAAAGAAAGAAAGGAAAAAGAGAGAGAGAGAAGAAAGGGAGAGAAAGAAAAAAAGGAAACAGAAATAAAATGGAAAGACTGTGGGCTTTTGAAGCAACCAGATTACATCCAACCTTAGATTCTGGCGCTGACTAGCAGTGTGGTCCTAAGCTGATCACTTAGTATATTTACCTACCTCTCAGGGTTGCTCTCAGGTTTACAAGTAATATCTGTAATGTGCCTGACACATGGTGAATATTCCCTAAAATGCATCTTTTCTTATTGACCAAAGCTCAAAATAAGTCAGTGACTTGCCCAAGGTCACATAAGCAGGAACTCTAAATTCTCTTGATTCTAATCCTGGCTTCCTCTGGATGTGTCAACTATAGCACTTAGGTAATCGTCTATTGCTGGCAATGGACAGTGCCAAAAATAGAACAGGTACCACATATTTATTTATATCTAAATATCTATATAGATGCATTTTGCATCTTGTTCTTTGCGTCCAACAAAAAAATTACATCAAAATTGTCTGATATTTTCCCCAGTAAAAATCTATTGCCCAAATCCTGTTACACATTCCATGATGTCAACACTGGAGATTACCATTAGATCAGGGAATTAGAACTCATTACACCTGTGGAAAAATCCATCCAAAAACCTGCAAAGTTACTCTGCTCCTAGGACATGGCCCATTTCCCTTCCAGGCTATGAGTCCACTCTCCCATGGACTGAGCTGAAGGGCCCCCCCAAAACCTCTTAAGATACCAGTTTCACATCTGTTTCAGTTTAGTGGGCAATGAGTCCCTTCCACAGAAGATGCTCAACTTCCTTGGCCCCTTTAAAATAAACAAAGCAGGGCTCATGTAGAAAACAAAGGCAGTGAGGGAGAGAAAATTCTCAGTGGAGCAGGGAACTGCCTGATGACCATGAGTCAGCAGGGTAACAGTGTTGTGTAACGTGAAGGCATGATGCTAAAATGAGCCACAGCATCTGAGAACGACCACAGAATCTGGAGCTGCAAGGGATCTTACAGCAGTCTTTTTCAAAAAAAAAATTTTTTTGTCGATGCAATCCACAATCAGAAACACATTTTATAATTGCTACCCAATGCACACGCATAGATAAATAAATGTATAAATAAAACTTTTATGAAATAAGTACTGTCCTTACCATGTGAAACATTCTAATGCTGCCTATTCTAAACCATTCTATTCTTCCTGCTTCCTGATAAATTAATTTCTCAAGATGCTAATGGACCACAACTTGTAGTTAGGGAAAAAAAAAAATCTGATTTGGAGAATATCTCACTCAACCCCCTATGCAATGCCCATGAAAATTCTGAGTCATGTCAGTATGGGGTACTCCTTAATAATGTCAAAGTCATTCAAGACACTTGAGTTTACAGATAATGATACAACAATAATGGTATTCAGCTACCATTTTGAGCACTTTTCTACACACTAGGTCCTACACGTGTGCTCCTCATCTGTACACTATTTAATCCTCACAGATGGTTCTTTATATAAGTCTATTATCACTTCCAGTTTACAGATGAGGAAACTGAGGGATCCACCAAAAGCTAGTGACTTCTCCCATTGGGAGCTCAGTTGCTTGCAGTTGAGAAGACTTTGGGTAGCAAGCCTTTTGTTGCATTTGCTTTACCCCTTAGGTGTCATTTTATCCTGGTACTTAAGCCCCTTTTGGTCTTGCCCCAGCCTTCTGTACCAGGAAGTTCATGTGCATGTGGACCCAGGGCTGGTCCTAGATGATAGCCCTGATCCAACAAAACATCCCTGGAACTGTATCTTCATGCAGTTCACTCCTCCATCTTCAGCCTGTTGGCTTTTCTTATCAGGGTCCAAAATGCTACAGCAATTCCAGGCACCATAATCTGACTTGACTTGCAACTAAAGCAGGAAAAGAGAAGGGGGAAGGTAAAAGGTTTCTCTTCATTATTTCTAAGCTGGAAGACTTTTCTCTGAAAGATCTCAGAATTCATCTGTTTGCGTCTCATTGGCCAGATCCTAGTCACCAGCTCACCTAGGATCACGCAGGTGGACATAGTGCCACTTGTCCAAAATCATGATCCTGTTAGTAAGGAAGGGGCCATGGCTGTTGGGAAGGCAGCTAATAGTGTCTGCTACAGTGACTTCTGGGGATCTGGACTGTGCTCAGCTCATCTATCTCCCCACTTTCTCCCAACGTTGAAGTCCCACTCAATCTTTACTAAACCTTTTTTTTAGCTCTTTCTGTGTACCACATCTTGCTAATTTTAAGTCCTTTACTCTTGTTCTTCCCTTTGCCTGGAACATTCCTTACCATACCCCATCCTCTTCTGTCTTGCTAATCCCTACTCTTCTCTGAGGTCTTGAGTAAATGTCCTCTCTTTCAGGAAACCATGGTTGAGCAATGGTCTGGTGAGGTGCCTCGCCTACCTGCTCTCTGCTCAGCTGAAATTTACTGAGTTCAGAGGTCATGTCTGTCTTTACATTTCCTGTGCCCTCAGTCCCTACCAAGGTACCTGGTTTTTCATAAATATTGATTGAATGAATGAGTAAAAGTTACAGTTGTTAAGTAGAAAGGGCGCTATATTTTAATAACTAATTTGAGCATGAATATCAAATATTCATAAACCACATAATGCAATTACAGGAGTATTTATCTCAATTTTATTCTATTTGAAAACAAGATTCAAAGAGATCAAGTTACATGTTCAAGGCCACTCAGCTGTGAAAGGTAGAGACAGGATTCAAATCCTGGTCTGATTCTAGAATCCAGGGATATTCCACTCCACCACACTGCTGCCCAGTGAGAGATACTACAACCCTAGCCCTAGCTTGTGGTTGAACCTAGATAGGGGTGGACAAATATTTTCTGTAAAGGACCAGATAATGAATATTTTAGGTTCTGAGCCACATAGAGTCTTTGTTGTAACGAATCTACCCTGTTGTCATAGCTTGAAAGCAGCCATGGACATTACGAATGTCTTGTTGTGTTCCAATAAAAATTTATTTACAAAAACAAGTAACAGACCAAATTTGGTTCACAGGCTATAATTTGGGGACCACTGACCCGGAGTAATTCCGTTCCCTTGACTTAGCTTTGGATTCTTCATCAATAAATTGATGGTTTGACTTTGATGCAACTTAGGTGACTTTCTACTCCGAAACAATTATTAATTATTGTTCTGAAGCCCAGAAAACATCCTGTTTTACTCATGTTATTAGCAATAGGAAGGATACAGTATAAGGTTTTATTCAATTAAAATATAAACATAAAAAATTAACATGTGTGCTCTAAAAAATATTAAAAAGAAGTACACAGGGCTTCCCTGGTGGCGCAGTGGTTGAGAGTCCGCCTGCCGATACAGGGGACACGGATTCGTGCCCCGGTCCGGGAAGATCCCACATGCCGCGGAGCGGCTGGGCCCGTGAGCCATGGCCGCTGAGCCTGAGCGTCCGGAGCCTGTGCTCCACAACGGGAGAGGCCACAACAGTGAGAGGCCCGCGTACCGCAAAAAAAAAAAAAAAAAAAAAAAGTACACAAAGAGTAAAGTGAAGTGTTTGCCAACATAAACTAAAAGCACCAAGAAAGGAAAAGTTTAGCTACATATATATTTTTATGTGAGACTTTTTTTGCTTTGGCATTTATGATCTATTGGATAACCTAACGCTGCTTTAAAATACAATCTTTCTATTTTCAGCCTCTACCATCTCTTAGAGTATAAGTACCATAATTCTAGTCTTTAAACACGGATTCTTGCTTTTAGAAGTTTGTAATTCACATATGAATAAATGATTGTGAATATGGTCATTCGTTATAAATCTTTAGAAATCCATAAATAAATATTTACTTACATCATAGGATTGTTGTATTAAATAAGATGATGTACCTGGCACAAAACCCGACAGGAAGGAAATATGTCATAAATTGTGATTATTTGGGAGATTACGGACATTACTAAAGTGAGTTTTATTTGATATCGATGAAAGAGGCAACGTCTTATTCATTAGAGCTGTGGTCCTTAACCAGGGGACAATTTTGCCTCCCAGAGAATATACAGCAATATCTAAAGACATTTTTGGTTGTCACAACGAGGGATGCTTCTGGCATCCAGTGCGTAGAGACCAGGGATGCTGGCAAACATTCCCCAGTGCACGGAACTACACCCGACAACAAAAAAGCAGGACTATTTTCAGTAGTGCCAGGGTGCAGAAACTTTGCACTACACTAACACCCTGTGCCTGGCACAGTTCCAAACATAACACAGAGTAGGTTGCCAGTAAATGTTTGTGACTGAGTGAATGGATAACTGAATGAGTGAATGGATAAAACCAGTCGCCATCATGATAATATTTTGCTTCTGCCTTGTATCAGTACTTGGCTAAGGAAAACTGAGTCTATTGAATCCATACTCTTTAAATGACATATATATACACTAGATTATGCGCTTCATGTCAGCTGAGACCCTGTATGTATTGTTCAAAGTTAAGCCTCCAATGCACAGCACAGTGATGACACATAACGTGTGCTCAATAAATAGCGGATGAATAAGTGAGTAATCAAAGAATAATGGAGGGTAATTCCCTTTACCTATTATACTAAATTCATTCATTCTACCATTACTTTTTTTCAAATTTAAAAAAAATTTTATATTGGAGCACAGTTGATTAACAACGTTGTGTTAGTTTCAGGTGCACAGCAATCAATAGCACAGGGAGATCAGCTCGGTTCTTTGTGACCACCTAGAGGGGTGGGACAGAGATGCAAGAGGGAGGAGACATGGGGATATATGTGTATGTATACCTGATTCACTTTGTTATAAAGCAGAAACTAACACACCATTGTAAAGCAATTATATTCCAATAAAGATGTTAAAAAACAGAAGACCATTACTTACTGAACTCAGCCATGTCCCACCTCTATCCTTAGAGCAGAAATGATGGGATTTCCTTTTCGCCCTCCATTCCAGCCCCATCCCCTCCTTCCAAGAGCAGCTTTGCATGTCAACATAAAATTCATGTCATTCCGTTTTTCCACAAACAGGAAAAAATATCTGTAAAGCAAACCCCAGCAGCAAAGTAACGCCCTGCTTGCTCAACACGGACAGGCTGTGTGCATTTTTATGGGGTAGAAATAAATATGGAGATAATTATGCTGAAGGAGCTGAGGCAGACAAGGCAGGAGGGCCTGCTGAACACGTCAGCACACAAGAGGGGAGAATTCTGCTGAGCTCCAGGCAGCAAAGGAGACTTCAGGCCCCGGAGGGATGAAATGAGTGTTGTTCAGTGATGGAAGAGGCAGTTAACACAAAAGGTTTTTTGTTTTCTGGTTTTTGTTTTTGTTTTAAGCCATTGCCTTAAAGGAAGAAAGAGAAACATTTAGAGAATCATCCATTCTAAAATCTCCCTTCTGGGAGATTCTTTCCCAGGAAATATTAACCTTGGATTTATTAACCCTTGGTGCCTACAGATGAAATGGAATCCATAATGTTTATGTAAGGTTATTTTTTCAGATCTCTATTTTTCTCTGAACATTTGTTATTAGATTCATGACGAAACAAACAAAAGGGTTAGTAACCACTTAGCCACTGCTCTAGAACCCTTTAATTGTTTCAATTAATGTTTTTGACTACTTAACATGTGCCAAGTACCGTACTTAAGAATTGTGCATGTATTTTCTCCTTTAATTGGAAAAATAACCCTATGAGGTAGGCATTTTTATTGTCCCCATTTTCTGAGGATTAAGGAGGTGATTGGACTTAGACTGAGTGTGGAGGTCAGAACCCCAGCAGTTCCAACCTCACCTCCCACATTTGCTTCAACGATAACTCGATGGTACCACTGCTGACATGGCTGCATTTCATCAGACAACTACCTATGTGGCTTTGGGTGAGTTATTTATCTCCTCTGATCCTCAGATTCTTCATCTATAAAATGGAGTTAGGAATGATAACCATTCCATCAGGTTATCATAGAGGTTACACATAAAGAGTTTGGCACAGTGTGTGTCACATATAAAGTAGGAAATAAATGGTAACTCCAATATCCCACTACTGAATTTCCTACTACTTCACTTTATAGATAAGGAAACCAAAGCCCAAAGAGAGATGTGACTTTCCCAAGGTCACAAGTCCAGGTGAAGACCATTCAAGGACTGAATCTCAAGTCTCCCACTAACAATTAGGGGTAATTTCTGCTGCACTTCACCTCATCCAGCATCAGGGAGAAATCCTTCTGCCCTAACGTGACAGGGGCCACGCAGAAGTAAGCAAATCCAAGGGCAATCGGAAAAGGTGATCGATCCTCAGTCCAAACATCACTATGAATATCTGTAAACCATTTAAAATGACATTAAGCAGCTACACTCTTTTTTTTTTTTTAATTTGTTCACCGGAGGTTGATCTGAGTGAAATAATGAAAGGGAAGAGAAGTTGGTGAGGGAGAGATTGGAGTTCTGTCTCTTTATCAGAAAACTCCTGACAAAATCACTACCTACATCATTCTCTCCATTCTCTCCATGCTCCATAGAATAGCATGAAAGGATCAAGCAGTCATCTGTTTTGAAAGCAGGCAAATCCTAGCGCCAAACTGAGTGAGCTGTGTGACCCTGAGCAAGTGTCTCAGCCCCTCTGACTCTTCATGACACTCAAGTGTAAAGTGAGGTGAGGCGCTCACTTGACAGTGTTGGCAGAGGAGTTGGATGAGATCGAAAGACACTTTGAAAACAGTTAAAGTCAGGCTCTGAAGTTCAACAGCCATGAGTTCGAATCCTGACTCTTAGCCACGTGACTGAGAAAGGCACCTCACCCCTGTAAACCTGATAATCCTCATCTCTAAGTTATAACATTAGTATCTACATCATAGAGTTGTTTTGAAGATAAAGTACACTGATATGCATGTAGAGAACTTGGTAGATTGCCTGGCAAAAATTTAGGAGTTTGACAAATGCTAATGAATAAGTATAGTAAATTATTGTCCAGCATAACTTTTTACTGAGCAATAGTGTTGCTGACGTCCTCTGAATTGATCTGTACATTCATGCATCAAGCATACATTGAGTAACTACCCTCTGCCAGGTTTTGTGCAATTTTTAGACACTTTGAAAGTCTAGAACTCACACTTGAAAAAGAAAAGAAACGATACAGAATTCAGGAGGACATAAAAAGGGTCTTAAGTATTTTAAGAACTATCACATAAAAACAGTTTTCATTTCCACATTTCTGGAGAGGAAAATGAGGGCCAAGTCATGAAAAATTAAAAGATGGAACATTTTCATTTTGCAGAAGAAAGATTTTTCTACTGATTAGATCCATCTAACAATAGAACTGTTAGTCTTGAAAGGTAGAGAGCTTCCCATTATTGGAAATAATATATTATTTATAATATAAATAATAATTTATATTTTAATATAAACAATATAATATATAAATAATAATGATATATATTACATATAAATAATATAATAATATATATATATAATATAAAAATAATATTTCATTGTCTTCCATCCCCCACCGATGGACATACTGGGTTTCCAAATATGTCATGCCATTTCACATGCATCTCTGGGACTTACACATACTCTTTCCTCTGCCTAGAAAGGTCTTTCCTGGGACACTTCCCCAAAGTTATCCTATTCTCTGTGATCCCGTGAGAAATTGTGCATCCTCTACAAGAACATTTCCATTGCTTTAATTTTTGTAATCTATGCCACACTCATTTGGCTATTTGGGGAGCCAGGACTATGTCTCACTCCATTTTGTGTCATTTTAGAGGCTGATACTCTGCCTGCACATAAGATCCTCAATCAGTTAAGTGCTGAATGATAATTGGTAAATAACTGTATCTTGAAAACATTAGAGAAGAAAGGGTTTGAATCATCTTAGACCACTTCTACCTATGATCTATGTCAAATAGGCTAGCCCTTTGCTGAGAAACATACACTCCAAAATCTCAGGAGTTAAACCCTATTAGTTTATTTCTCACTCATCCAGGATTATCTGTAGGTTGGGTAACTCTACAAGGCACCTGTGCTCTGTGCTGTGACTCAGGGATCAAGGATGCTTCGTGTTGTGACTTCACCATCCCAAATCAAGGCCTCCATGATCTCCGTGGCAACAAAAGAAAGATGAGAAAATCTCAAAGGTGTTTTGTTTTGTTTTTTTCCTGCATCATTTAGAACTAACAAACTTCACTTCCACTCTGGCCAGAACTAGTTCCATGGCCTCATCTAACCTCAAGGGGAACTGGGAAGTATAATTTTCCATAGGCCTAAAAGGGAGGAATAAGAAACAGGATTTGCTGAACTCAAAGTATCAACTCTGCCACATGGTCATTGGGAGAGAGTATAACACATTTTTAGAGTGCTATTAATATTTGCCACCCTTCAAAAATAATGAATTTGTGCAGTCAAAAGAATGTACTGAATTTATTGAAATTACAGTGTATCCATGTACTAAATATTATGTAGTAATTAAAAGTTATATTAGAAAAAAGCTTGATACAATACTAACAGAAAAGTGTTAAAAATAATATATACAGCATGTCTTCAATTTTATCAAAGAGTAATATATACGTACATATACACAAAAAAGACAGGAAAGATATACACCAATGACTTAAGTCTGGTTATCTCTAGATGGTGGTATTATATATGTTTCCATTTTCTTCCTTGTGCTTTTCTCTATTTCCTATTCTTTTAAAAGATTTTTTGATGTGGACCATTTTTAAAGTCTCTGTTGAATTTGCTACAATATTGCTTCTGTTTATGTTTTGGTTTTTTGGCCACGAGGCATGTGGGATCTTAGCTCCCCGACCAGGGATTGAACCCACGCCCACTAAACTCGAAGGCGAAGTCTTAACCACTGGACTGCCAGGGAGGTCCCTCTATTTTCTATTTTTTACAAGAAAGAATTATTAATTTTGTTATCAGGAAAAAAGGTTTTCCTCCTAATTTACCAAAATAAGGTAACTGCTGAGCCAAGAAACTATTAAATCACTCAAGAGTGGAACTATCTTTTAGTGATTTTTGTCCCTATACTCCTATGGACTCATGAAATCCACCCAAAGAGAGCAGGAGTTTAGCCTTCTCCTAAAATGACAGGTCTAAAAATAATACCCTGCGGAGTTAAGACTTCACATGTGAGAAATGCCAACCCTAAATCTAAGAGGAAAAATCACCAGGTTGTGAAAACAGTACAAGCACAGGCTGTGTCAGGTGCTGGGTGAGGGACCAGGGACCCAGCAGAGACCTTGCAGTGGATGCAGCAACCATCAAACCCACCCAAGAAGCCATGTCTAGAGCCCTGCAAAAAGGTAAGGAGCTCAGGTGTACTCTGAGACAAGGGAAAAGAATATATGAGAAACGCTGAGTCTATCCTCAACCACCAGTTGAGACACTACCAAGAGAGAAGAGACTCACAGTTCATCTACTACAGCTCCTTTAAAATGCAGATGCAAAAAAAGTAAACTCAGAGAGGTGCTGTGACTTGCCCAAGGTCGCCCAGCAAGTTAGTGCCTCCGCCAGAACTAGAATGTCTGTTTCTTGGCTCCCAGTTTTCTGCTTGCTTTGGTTTGCTTGTATTTTCCCATTACACTTTGCTACTTTCAATACCAGTCAAAAGTTAGATGACTTGGTCCTTGTGTAGACTGCCACAAATCATCTCTGTGACCTTGGACAGAAGTCCAATCTCTCTTGGCCAGTCTAGAAATAAAGACATCTGCCCTACTGGCCCAAGTTGTTGAAGGTGAATTGAAATAATGGACCAGAAAGTACTTCTAAATGTTGAAAGAGATAGAAACAAAGAAAGAAAGAAGGAGGGAGGGAAAGAGGGAAGGAAGGATGGAAGGAAGGAAGGAAGGAAGGGAAAGAGAAAGGGGAAAAAAAGGAATGAGAGAGGAAGAGAAAAAGGGAATGGGTTATTATTACCAGAAATATACCTATTTTCTTTTTTCATTAGCTAAATGCCAGCTGGTCAGGGTGGTGTTGATACCTAAAATAACAGAATTAACAGCATCATAACCTGGATATGCTGGCAAGCTAAACATGTCCAAGTGCTGAATTCTACTCAAAGTAGCGAGATGCTGCTAAATTGAAATGCTCCCTCGTTGTTTAGGACTTAAATTCTCATGACCTCTTGCTTCCTGTCACCACAAGTGTATTCAGAGAATACACAACTTTTAGCGCTAGAAGAAAAGGTCGGCTGTGAGAGCTCTCCCTTTGAGAGTGTGGTGGTCCTGCACAAGCTTCCCGGAAACTGTGGTTAACATTACATTTCTCAGAAAGTGCCCCCGCCCGCCTCTTGCGCCATGTAAAGCACCTTCTCCTCATTAGGCGTAGCAGGAGCTTAACTAAGGTCCAGTTCACTGAGCGAAGGTTAGAATGCAGGATCGCGGTTCCTCTCAGACATCATCTTGTCAAATATGCAGGGTTTATAACTTTTATTTTCTGAATTCTAGTCCTAAATATTGTTCCAACAACCCTTTCTATAATTTTTCATATACATGCTTCATACAATTTGTCTTATTCATGATGAAATCATCTCATTCATTTCTAATTTAGCAATGCAGTTTAAGTGACATTTGGGCAACACAGGAGTTACACAAATGCAGTCTGTTTTGAGCGGTATTAAAATACCATGTATGGTTTACCTAAAGAACATTATTTTACCAGCCAATAAATGTCCTTAGGTCCATAGTCACAAGCGCTATAGTTAAGAAGATTAAGATTGAGTTTCTAACGTGCGGGTGTGTTGTTTCGACCCTCCAGGAAACCTGATAACCTCAAATCACTGAAGAGAAGAAAAAGCCTGAAATGGTCACTACTGGATCAAGGTTTTCAGGCCAAATCCTCATCTGAAGCTTGGTCTCTAAAGACAGAATCATCTTTAAGATGAAGAACCAGATAACAGGTGACCTCCTGAGTAGAATCAAAGGTTCTTCCCTGGCCAGTACACAGTTCTGAACCTGTTTCCCTGGAGTCTTTATATAACCTGCTTCTTATCATATTTACCTTTTTTCTTATCTGAAAGTGCATTGTAGGTTGAATAGTGGCTCCCAAAAAGATGCGCCCATGCCCCAGCAGCTGTGAATGTGACGTTATTTGGAAAAAGGGTGTTTGTAGATGTAATTACATTAAGCATTTTGAGATGAGATCTTCCTGGGTTACCCAGGCAGGTCCTAAATCCAATGACAAGTATGCCTATAAGAGACAGAAGAGAAGGAGACACCGAGGAGAAGAGAGAAGGCCGTGTGAAGACAGAAGCAGAGATTAGAGTGATGCTGTCACAAGCCAAGAAACACCTGGAGCCGCCAGAGGCTAGAAGAAGCAAGAAGGGGTTTTTCCCTAGAGCTTTTGGAGGGAGTGTGGCCTGCTGACACCTCGATTTTGGACTTCTGGCCTCCAGAGCTGTGACTACACTTCTGTTGTTTTAAACCACCCAGTCCGTGGTAACCTGTTATGGCAGCCACAGGAAACTAATACAGGGTGAGACCCCAGATCCGGGGGAAAACAGGTGGGTGGTAAAGTCTCGTACCTGAATTAGAAAAACAGACTTGGGCAGCCTCTCTCCACAAACTACTAAAGTGTGTCTCCAAGTCTCTTACCTCTGAATCTGGCACCCGGGATTCAGCAGGGAGCATCTATTCCATGGTCCTGAGAATGGACACAGGCACTCTGCGTCAAAGCACCAAACCGTGGTTTCTATCAGCATAAAGTCTGGAAACCAGGCAGAGGAAAATGTCTGCTACCTCTGTGCCTGGGGATAAGAGATATCTAGCAGGCAGGAGACACAGAGATTAATGAAATGTAGATTGCTTTCAAGTTCCTGGTGAAAGTACAATAAAGGTCCACAGATCTGGCTTTGAAATGAGCCTTCAAATGGCCAGTTATATTAGGAGGAATGTGCTTTTTCTCTGAAAAAATAGAAAAATAAATCCCTTAGCAAGAGCCCCAGGAAAGCTTATTACATTAATAAAATATTTTTCTTTCCTTTTCAGTGCTTGGTAAAGATTAAAATGAGAAGACAAATGGTACTGCATTGCTTGTTTTTATGTGTGTGAACCAAAAAAAAAAAAATACTGTAAAGATTCAATTAAAAAAATCAATAAAGTTTCTGAAAGAACTATGTAATCTGAAGTTCCCTGGTACAGACTCATAATTTGGAGGTGATACACAGAAGGCTTGCAGAATTACTAATTAAAGAAATTGGCTAAAAAGGAATCATACTTCCCTGAAATGGTTCTGAATCATCAAGTCTAGGGGCTGAAGAAGGGACACAAGAGATCATTTTGTCATCTCCCAAATCAAACACTAAACCAGAAAGATCCTTGTCTGTTCTTTTCCATAAGCCTCCAGAAAAGGAAAGAATTTTCTTTCTCCCTTGATAGTGTAACCAGTAGGTGAGTCACTGAGTCAATATTGAGCATTTATTTAGCACCCAGTTCGATATTAATTGGAAAGAATAAAATTGTTCTTGGCATGACTTGGGTAGGCAGGAGAGATGAGACATTCCGGGAATTCAGCTTAGTAAAAGTTCTCAAGCCTTAGTCCTTGTTGTTCCCATCTTTTATCGTTTTATTATACTCCGTTCCTTCGTCAGTAAAATGGGGATAAAATATTGCCCACTTCACACAGCTGAGGAGAAGATTACAAGAAAAACACGGGCTTTGAAGTCAGACAGCTTTGACCAAGATTTAGATCCTAGCTTTGCTCTTTTATTATCTGTGCCATAAGGTCACATCTCTGACTACCTCTCAGCTCAGTTTCCTCATCTGGAAAATGAATGAGCAAAGTCCTACAAAAGGCTCTTGTGAAAATCAGAGATACTTTACACAATGTGGTGCACACACATCTAATACATGAGTTACAGTTGTTAATGAAAAACATTGCCTGCCATATCCGTGAACAAAGGATGCTGCAGCCATCAAGCCACTGCAGCTACCTCCAACTGTGCACCCTGAGGGGATTCAGGATGGAGAAAAGCAGGATACTAGCCCCAGATAGTCAAGGTGCACATCAAAGGAATAATTTCAATGAGCCCAGACTCTTGCATCTTCCCATACATAGAAAAGTGCTAAATTCATTAACTTGAGATATCTGGTTTTCTTTAATTAACAGTTATCGTTTGATGATGTGACTACCTGGTCTTTGTTGCAAAAACTGCTACATATCCAGGCTCCCCCCTTTACCTCTTGAGAGCAGTCCCTCAGAGCTACCCGAGAAGCTGTGTCCTGGGCTTAAGTCCTCAGTTTTGTCCAAATAAAACGTAATTCTCAACTTTTAGGTTGTGCATTTTTTTCAGTTGACAGAGTTGTTGTCGAAAGCATTTCATTAACTGAATTCTGTGTAAATTGTAGGAATCGCTGGCTCCATCCAAAGCTTCCATTGTCATCCCATGGAATTGTTGTATTGAACAGTTCCAACTTGGTTGGACACAAACATGAGTTTTCTTGTCTCCGTTCACCGCCCCCCACCCCCCACTCCTCAGCTCTCACAACCACTGGGCACCTCAGAGCATCGTGCTGCTGGCGTCCTCCCGACCACCTGACAAAGCATCGGATGGGACAGCGGCAATCTGGTTGTGGTGCAAAAGAAACTCACACATCTTTGGAAGCCAAACAGTGGAAGAATGAGGCAACTGCACCACCACCCCTCTGACTGGAAGTTCTTTCCTGCTCTCTTTCGCCCGCTCTCATAGGCTCAGGCGAGATCAACAGGCTCACTGCCTAAGCAGACATCCAACCAGGGCATGAGATGCCACGTTCTCCCTCTCCTGCCAGCATCTCTGCTTCTACGAAGGTTCTCTGGAGCCCTGTACCATTTGGAGTGGGGAGAGGAGGTGGAGTGTAAACACTCCAGTCCCTTCAAGGGAAAATTCTCTTCCCCTCTGGCACTGTCTTCTAAAAGATGCTGAGGGCTCCTTCCTCCTGTCCACCATTTTTATTTATAGAGTGGGAAAATGATGGGGGTGGCAAGGACAATGGCAGTGTGGCAGGTCCAGTCGAGCTACTTTTTTTTTTCTTTTTTTATGGAAGTATAGTTAATTTACAGTGTTGTGTGAGCTACCTCTAAATACGCCTGGAAGAGATGTCCTGGCCCCAAATTCTGCTGGCACCTTAATGCTTTTCTTTCTTCCTATTTTTTCTTTGTTCTTGGATTTAGGTCTTAGCCACCAATCCGTTCAGGATCCTGTGATACTTGACTCACTCTTAATGCTCTCAAGAAATGTCACCTATGTTGAGTGGACCCAACCACAAGTCCTAAACATTGTGGCACTATCAATATTCTGCTTTGGAAATGGAAGAGGGATGGACATGAAGGGAAATTCATCTAAGGAGTCCTACATCTGACATGTCTATTTTTTTTAAGTTTATTTTATTTTTAGCTGCATTGGGTCTTTGTTGCTATGCACGGTCCTTCTCTAGTCGAGGCGAGAGGAGGCTGCTCTTCATTGCAGTGCGCAGGCTTCTCATTGCGGTGGCTTCTCTTGTGGAGCACGGGCTCTAGGCGTGCAGGCTTCAGTAGTTGTGGCACACAATCTCAGTAGCTGAGGCTTGCAGGCTCTAGAGTGCAGGCTCAGTAGTTGTGGTGCACGGGCTTAGTTGCTCCGCGGAATGTGGGATCTTCCTGGACCAGGGCTCAAACCCGTGTCCCCTGCATTGGCAGGCTGATTCTTAACCACTCCGTCACCAGGGGGAAGCCCAATGACATTCCTATTTTTTACTAAAGATTCTTACATCTGAAATTCCTATTTCTTATAAGGTCAATATTATAAAGCAATTTTCTTTTTTTTTTTCAGCCCTGAAATAATACATTCAGGGCTAACCTGTATTTGGCCCCAAGTCCACAGAGACATTTAGATTCTTTCCCATTGTCTACTCTCTTTGGTCAGGTTCAACAAATTTAGGTTGAGAAGGCATTTGTTGGCAATTCAATGGACTGCATGCTTTACCAAATTTTAAGTCATTAACTCTCTCCTAACTTTCAAGTCCTTATCTCTTGCTCTCTGATCAAACTGCTAACAATTACTCAAGCTTTTCCTTATTTGAAGACACTTTCCTAGAACACCTCAGAAAGTTCTAGCAGCTTTAGATTTGTGCTACTATAGTACTTTGCACATAGTTGTATTAAAGCCCGTTAACCTTGATTTTTAGTTACCTGAACATGTGTCTTTCTGCCCCGACAAGAGTCTCCCTCTCTCACCGATGGAGAATGGTTGTCACGGTATACCTGTTACCTAGCATATGCACTGGGCCTTCCAAAATATCTATTGAGTGATCCTCCTTATTGAAGAGAAATTCTCATCAAGAAAAATTGGAAGCCTTAGCAAAATCAAAACATACTGCATTTCAATTTCTCTATCACTCTGTCACAGAAAGAAAACAGACTACTTTGATGATATTGATTCTCTACAAAGCCCTGCTGGTTTTCACCCAAAACCCTGTGCTTTTATGGCTGCTTAGAAATTGATTTCTGGTGAGATACTCGGTGTGTTTGTTTTGCAGTATGACACGTTGATGGATCCGTATCAGGCCACACTATCCTGTTTCTCCTTTTGTGAGAATGGACTTTAAATTGCTCCTTTCACTCACTTTGACCACCTCCCCCAATCTTCATGAATCATTTACAATCATTGCTAGTGGTTGTGATATCCCAACTGGACCTTGGGGAAACTTAACCTTGCTGATTAAAAAGCATCCCGCTTATGTAAAATGTAACCAGGATTTCCCCAGGCCGTACCAGCACAGTGGTTAAGTCATGGTCGTCCTAACACTAATAAAATAGTATATTGCTGCTTCACAAACCCTGATTCAAGTTCCTCCCCACCCAGCACTCCTGCATATCACGTAGGATGCCTCAGATGTTTGCAGACGCATCCTCTGGGCCGCCATGGGGACCCACCAAGTTCCTCCTCTCCTGCTCTTCTGCTCTGATGTGTCCTATTGTTGCTGGTCATGAAACCATCATGAAGCTGCCTCATGTCCTCTGCGGTTCTGTTAACACCCACTAAAGAGTGGCATCGTCTACCACTCTTCCATCTGAGAAGAAAGCCAGTGTAGCTGGATACCAGGTGGCTGAGTTTGCACCGTGTTTGAGAGTAACTCACGATGTGAAAATGTCCAATTCCTGTGCAGCTCTGTCACGGCAGCCACAAAGCCTTAGGGACTCCACATCTTACAGTGTTTCTGCTGAAACAACTCTTTCAGGTTTTATCCTCAGTTCCCTCTCCCTAGGTTCAGGCGAGAATGTAGTAGTTTGGCCATGAGCAATAGCCATGGGCACTGTTCAGAACGACCTTGCACTTCTTTACAAACCATTGTATTCCAGACAAAACTCTGTCCAAACTCTGTCTTTGCTCAGGATGATGTTGTCCCCAAGAGACCTCTAGTCTGTCATGACAACAGAATGCTTGTGGGTTCATTCAAGCGGCCTTTAGACGTGCCCACATATATCTGCATCATAGAATGACTATAGTTTGGGATCGAGCTCATGTCCTCCTTACATTCAATAATAGAGAACTAGCACCTACACCTGTACGTTGTGTCATCCTAGTCTCCCATCCTATATGCTGCCCTGCTCGTAGATTATAGAAGACATTTAAAATTATTCTGTTTCTGGGACTGCTGTTACCTGGTCGGTTCAATTAGATTCCATAAGAGCTTATTGAGCACCTCCAACATACCAGGCATCTGCTGGCACTGAGACTGCAGAGATAAGTAACACCGGAACCATCTACTCCAGGGTTGCCTAGTCTACTGGAAAGCTATAAATAAATATTTACCATGCAGACTAAGAATTTTTATGATAGGGGTTAAGTACAGGTGTCATGAGAGCGCAAAGAGAAGTGTTTTTGTTAGTTTGTGGCTCGGAGGAGGCTTCCCAAAGGGGATAATGCCCAACTGGAGTGCTGCAGGACAAAGAGGCACCTCCCCTCCCCCGCCACCCAGGTCAGGATGGAGGCTGTTGAGAGTGGGGAGGACAGCGTGAACTCAGATGCTGAGGCACACAGCCTATGGTGTTCTTGGGGAAACTCCAAGTAACTGGGTATGACTGAATCATAGGTGAAGGCTTAAGGGGAGTGGTAGGAGGTTGTATCTATTTGTAGCTGCTAAGGTTTCAGGACCTTATCTTTATAATTAGTTAAATCCCCAGCTCTAGACCATCAGGATTTGTATCTTCTCTATGTGGTTTTCCAAAAGGAAACAATCCAATTAATTTGTTTGTCCAAAGGTGTAGTTCCTCCAAATAACACAAATAGAGAGAAGGCAATATTAAATATATTAGGGTTGACTAAACATTGCAACAAAAATCAAGTTTGCTTACTCACCTCATGGTCCAAAACAGGAGACAGGGAGCTCTGTTTCACAGTCATTTATGTACACAGGCTTCATCCATCTTGTGACACAACCATCTTCAATTATTTCCAAGAAGGAGAAAGAGAGCATAGAGGATTACACAGATTGGGGGATATATGGTTAAGTATGGCATATATCACTTTTGTACACATTCTGATGTGCATAACTCAGTCACATAGCCTCAATCTAATTGCAAGGGAAACTTGGAAATATAGTCACTCCTCAGTACCTGTAGGGGATTGGTTCTAGGACCCCCTACGGATACCAAATTCCACAGATGCTCAAGTCCCTTATGTGAAATGGCATGGTATTTTCATATAGCCTGTGTACATCCTCCCGTATACTTTAAATCACCTCTAGATTACTTATAATACCTAATACAATGGAAATGCTATGTAAACAGTTGCCAGCTTGGGAGATTCAAGTTTTGCTTTTTGGAATTTTCTAGAATGTTTTTTTCTGAATGTTTTCAAGCCACCATTTTTGTAATCCACAGATGCAGAACCTATGGATACAGAGGGCAGACTGTGTGGTCTTCCTCAGCACCCAAGATAAAAGTGAAATGGTTTAGGCTGAATACATAGCACTATTTCAGACACATTAAGGAAGAAAGACTAGGTCTGGCCACTGCCTTTTCTAAAATTGATCACTGACACAAGGGAGCAAAGAGAAACCACAGAGTTATTGCTGTGTTATATCTCTATATTGAACACGAGGCCCCTTCCATGTGATAAAATCAAGATGGACACACCATCATAGGCATGGAGAATAGTAGATGACAAACTTTTGTACTTTGTGCCTCGGTATTTATGTGTATGAGCTAAACATCTGAAAGAGGTCTTGCAAGCTACTAGAGAAAACTAGAAAATGGAGTATGCAACTTTCTAAGCTCAAAGAGTTTGTGAGTTTTACATAAATACTACAGCCTGAGAAATGGCCTTTCATATTTTCCCTTCTGAGTCTAGACTTTTAATACTGTTGTCAATATTTTCCATATAACAGATGTCAAATTCCTAAGAACACTTGACAACACCCATCTCCAAGGACTCTTCCTCATTGGCCATGGTTGCAATTGAATCAAATTAAATTTGGGAGAAAAAAGTACCTTTTTATCTAGGAGCAAATATCTACCTAATGACAGAACCCATGTAACATTTACACATAGATCTAAAGTATTAGCATCTTAGGGGAAGTGACAGAAAATGAAGAAGGTCATTTTGGTTGATTACATCAGATTCTTGCAAAGCTCCAGAGACTTTTGAGCTAATTCCACATTATTTTATGTTTACCATTTCACTTCCTAGCTACATTTTGTGTAGCCACATATCTTTTCTTTAAGACCCATTAAAAAATCACAAAACATCTTCTTATAAAGTATTACATTTTATACAGGAATACAAAGCAACTGAATAGTTTGTGGAAAGGCATTATATCTCAAGAAATACCTCTACAATGCTGGTTTGAGAGTGGTATTAAAACTCATCTTACAGTGGTCATTTTGTGTAGGAATTTTGAGTCCCAACCTTCTTATTTTTTTCTGCCCTTCACCTTCTACCCTTTGATAATTATAATCATTAATATTATTATTTTGACAAACAGGTTAATACAAGTCATTTTCTTGCTGTGTTGGCACAGGGATCAAATGAGATGAATACACATAATCATTTTTGAAGTAGAAAAATGTTGCAGATGTTATATTGCTTGGTCTTGTACAGGCAGGAGTGGCCCTCTATCCACTGTCCTGTGTGCATTTCTCCAGGACAGTCTTATCTTCTTGGTCTGTGATGATCACTGTGATTATCTATCATATAGTCAGGACTCTGTGATTCATATGTTGTTTGTGGTTGGTTGGCATGGGCAACAGTAAGAACATGGAGGACATGCATGGTAGGTGGGCTAGGCACCAATATGGCATCAAAACCAACCCATACACCATCTGGAGATGGAAAAGGAGTTTTCAATATCTTCCATCTTTAGATAGGAAGACATTGAACACCTCTCAGCCAACTTTCCTACCTCAGCCCATCGGTTGACAAGGAGAATTTCACTTCTACCCCAGCTCCAGAAGTGCTGGAGAGAACACATCTGATCTGGTCTATCTCTTTACTTTTTACCCACACAGGAGGCTGCAAGATTAGAAAGAGCATCATATGTTTTAGACTATAGCTACCTAGATGCCAATAGTAGCCCCTTAACTCATCTTCCTTCTTCTACAGTTGTTTCCCTACAGTCTATTCTCAACATCCAGAAAAATCCTTTTGAAATATTAAGTTATTAAATCTTGACTCTGCTCAAATCCTCCTATAGATCCCAATTTTAGAGTTCCTTGTAATTTCTTTATTTTAACCTTTTTTTTTTTTTTTTTTTTTTGCCATGCCCTGTGGCATGTGGGACCTTAATTCCCTGACCAGGGATCGAACCAGCAGCCCCTGCACTGGAAGCATAGGTCTTAACAACTGGACCACCAGGGAAGTCCTTAGAGTTCCTTGTAATTTCTTACAGTACCCTCTACAAGGCCCTCCATTGTCTGGGCCTCTGTTATGTCCCTGATCTTGTTTGCTCTCCCTCTTCTGGCCACCACGGCATCCTTGTTCTTTTTTAAATATTCCAGACCTACTCCTACTCTACAGCCTTTGGACTAGCTGTTCCCTCCATCTGAATTATTCTCCTTCAGTTAAGTGCATAGCCCAGTCCCTCATCTCCTGCAGGTCTTTACTCCAATGCCACCTTCCTCATGAGCTCTACAATGACCACCCTACCCAAACTGGTACTGGTCCCCCTCAAATGCCATATTACATTACCAAGTTCTACACTCTCTGTTTTCTGTAGCACCACAACATAACATTTTCTAAAATCTACTTCTTACCTTTATTATTCATTTTTTCCCTCTCCCTGGAATATAAGCTCCTAAAGGAAAATAATTTTAGTATCTTATTCACTGATCTATCCTAAGCACTTAAAACTGCCTGGCACACTTGTCGAGTGCAAGAATGAACTTGCAGATGCATTAATGAAAGTAAATAGGAATTTGTGGGTAATGGGAATAGCACTGAGTCAGGAAGGAGCCTGGGGAGAGAAGTGACCAGTGAGAAATGCCTGGGAGTAGAGAAGTCAAAAGATTTTAAGAACAAAGGCACATAAAATTAAATGTCCTATTATTTGCATCACTGCTCTTTGGCGGTGAAAAAACATGGCTGCAATCTGTGTATCTTCTTTTGAAAAATGTCTATTTAGGTCTTTTGCCCATTTTTGGATTGGGTTGTTTGTTTTTCCGATATTGAGCTGCATAAGCTGCTTATATATTTTGGGGATTAACCCTTTGTCAGTTGCTTCGTTTGCAAATATTTTCTCCCATTCTGAGGGTTGCCTTTTTGTCTTGTTTATGGTTTCCTTTGTTGTGCAAAAGCTTTTAAGTTTCATTAGGTCCCATTTGTTTATTTTTGTTTCCATTTCTTTAGGAGGTGGGTCAACACATGAAACGATGCTCAACATCACTAATCATTAGAGAAATGCAAACCAAAACCACAATGAGGTATCACCTCACACTGATCAGAACGGCCATCATCAAAAAATCTACAAACAACAAATGCTGGAGAGCGTGTGGAGAAAAGGGAACCCTCTTGCACGGTTGCTGGGAATGTAAATTGATACAGCCACTATGGAGAACAGTATGGAGGTTCCTTATAAAACTAGAAATAGAAATACCATACCACCCAGCAATCCCACTACTGGGCATATGCCCTGAGAAAACCATAATTCAAAAAGAGTCATGTACCACAATGTTCACTGCAGCACTATTTACAATAGTCAGGACATGGAAGCAACCTAAGTTTCCATCAATGGATGAATGGATAAAGAAGATGTGGCACATACATACAATGGAATATTACTCAGCCATAAAAAGAAACGAAATTGAGTTATTTGTAGTGAGGTGGATGGAAATAGAGTCTGTGATACAGAGTGAAGTAAGTCAGAAAGAGAAAAACAAATACCATATGCTAACAAATATATATGGAATCTAAGAAAAAAATTCATTCTGATGAACCTAGAGGCAGGACAGGAATAAAGACACAGACGTAGAGAATGGACTTGAGGACACGGGGAGGGGGAAGGGTAAGCTGGGACGAAGTGAGTGAGTGGCATGGACATATATACACTACCAAATGTAAAATAGATAGCTAGCGGGAAGCAGCTGCATAGCACAGGGAGATCAGCTCGGTGCTTTGTGACCACCTAGAGGGGTGGGATAGGGAGGGTGGGAGGGAGACGCAGAGGGAGGAGATATGGGGATGTATGTATACATATAGCTGATTCACTTTGTTGTACAGCAGAAACTAACACACCATTGTAAAGCAATTATACTCCAATAAAGATGTTAAAAAAAAAAAAAGGCTGCAAATTCTTTAACATTTTCCCACAGATGGGTGGGGTCTACCTTCCATCTCCTTGAAAAAGTGCAGGCTTGAGCATGGCAGCAGTGAGGCTATGCGACTTCTGGGGCTGAATCATAGAAGATCTTTCCATTTCTGACTGGTTCTCTCAAATGTTTGTTCTGGGGATATGCCCACTTGGAATCTAGCCACCATGCTGTGAGAAGCACAAGCCACATGGAGAGGCCACAGGGAAGGTACCCCGAGGGACTGTCCTAGCTGGGCACATGCTTTGAATCACCCATGGGAGTGAAGATGCTTCCAGATGATGTAGCCCCCATGCCCTCACCAATTGCATCACCCCCAGTAGAGGCCTCAGATGCCAGGGCCTGGAGAAGCCATCTCTGAATTCGACAGTGCACTGTCCAAATTCTCCATTAAAATAAAAAGCCAATGAGCATAACAAAATGACTGTTGTTTTATATCACTAAGTTCTGGGTGGTTTGTTAGTCAGTAGTATAATAGTAACTGGGACAGCCTCCAGCCTCCAAAGTCACACCAATGACCTGTGTGACTGGATGCACACCTGGGGAGATTCAAGTAAGTGTGGGCAGAGAGTAATCCAACAACCACAGAAAGGGAAAATAATTTTGAGGCAAAGAGACTTCCCGGAACAAAACCTCAGACAGGAGTGAATGGGCAGATTACACAGTTCCAGAAATTAGCAGAAATTGGGGTGGGGAAGCAGAGAACTGCCCACAGGTTGTAAGGTAGGGGCTTGAGATAACCAGTGGCAGATGACCTCACCCTGGGCGGGGGCAGGAAAGTTGAGGGCCTTTGTATATTAATGCTGAGTATATTTTAGTTCTCAACTAGGACCCAAAGTATAGAATGTCACATGATGACCCCAATACTCTAGAACTGGGTCTACCAGTGGACCTTCTGTCTCACACTGGGAATCTGGGATTCCTTCCCATTCTTCTCTCTCCCTTTCTTCTCTCTCCCTTTCCCCCCACTTCTCCTCCTGGGGACAAAAGTATCCAAGTGAGCATCTTTGGACCCAGCTCTGTGGGTCTGGGTTACAGCAACTCCACTTTGCAGCTATGAATTCCTAGGCAGCTTATTCCACTTTTCTGAAACTGTTTTCCACATTGGTAAGTGGGGATCGTACTAGTAGCTATTTTATGGGACTGTTCTGAGGCTGACGAGTTAACATATGGAAAGTACTTTAAGCAAGGGCACACAGTAATTCCTCAATGAATAGTAGCTAGTCACCTCATCACTGATCAAATTCTGCTAAACATGCTTCTTTTTTTTTTAAGAAAAAACTAGTTGTGATTTTTATTTTATGATGCCAAAATAAAACAGGATTATTTCACAGTTAGAAAACACATCTTAACAAAAAAAACTATAAAACACATGTCTCAAGTGTGAGGGTGGTGTATAATGAGAGAGTGAAAATGAGTTCTCCATATACTCACGTTGTTGTAGAGTCCTTCAGAACCAGCAGTACAGAGGGTAGTACATTTTTTAGGATTATGTGAGCTTAGCCCTGAGAATATGGAACTATTTAAAGCAAAGTTCCAAAGTGTGACATGTCAAATGCTCCCTAAATTCACCAAATGAGTGCTTCAAGTATAGAAATTATCTCAACATGATCATTTCAACTCTCCCTTATATTTGAAAACCAGAACTAAAGGTTTTAAAAAGCTATTCATGTCTGTTTCCAATAATTAGACTCTTTTTATTGTAAAATGAAAATAAAACTTAAAATATTCGTAAAGACTAATTTACACACAGCATGCTTTTTTTATGGTATAATAATATATTCTATGGGAATGTATTATACCAGGATCATCATCAGTAATGATATAGAAAGAGTTAAGATTGTGTTCATGACCATAATTTTCAAGATCAGAAGTCAAAAATTCCCAGTGTAATGAAATGATTTGGCCAGTGCCGTCTCCTGAGTCTGTGACCAGGGGAAGACAGTATTTTGTTTCCACAAAGCCAGTCTTCCAATTAACCTTTAGGAAGTAAGCCTTCCTGTAATACTTCTTTTTTCTTTTTTTTTTTTTTACATCTTTACTGGAGTATAATTGCTTTACAATGGTGTGTTAGTTTCTACTTTATAACAAAGTGAATCAGCTATACATATATCACCATATCTCCTCCCTCCTGCGTCTCCCTCCTACCCTCCCTATCCCAGCCCTCTAGGTGGACACAAAGCACTGAGCTGATCTCCCTGTGCTATGTGGCTGCTTCCCACTAGCTATCTACCTTACGTTTGGTAGTGTATATATGTCCATGCCACTCTCTCACTTCGTCCCAGCTTACCATTTCCCCTCCCTGTGTCCTCAAGTCCACTCTCTGCGTCTGCGTCTTTATTCCTGTCCTGCCCCTAGGTTCTTCAGAACCGTTTTTTTTTTAGATTCCACATATATGTGTTAGCACACAGTATTTGTTTTTCTCTTTCTGACTTACTTCACTCTGTATGACAAACTCTATTTCCATCCACCTCACTACAAATAACTCAATTTCGTTTCTTTTTATGGTTGAGTAATATTCCATTGTATATATGTGCCACATCTTCTTTATCCATTCATCTGTCAATGGACACTTAGGTTGCTTCCATGTCCTGACTATCATAAATAGTGCTGCAGTGAACATTGTGGTACATGACTCTATGCTGCTCTATAGTTGCTCACTGGTGTCCTAGTTGAAGAGGAGCAGTGCCACCCAGTGTTCTGAAGCTTATTAGCACCCACCTAGCTTTCAACATTTCTCAGGACTGAAAGACTTTGAGAATCTCTCAGCTAAAACATATTTGGAGCTGAAGTATAAACAGTTCATTGCCAAGTACAAATGATCCAGTGATTCATTTTACACTTTGAGAGAGGGAAGATGGACTGGGAGAGAAAAAGAGAGGGTACGAGGACCTTGAGCGTTCCAATTATACAGCCCTGCAGAGATGGCAAAGAGAGGCAGTCAACACAGAGAGCAGGGCTCAGAGGCTTCTAGTTTTGCAGAGGGCTGCCATTCAGCTGGGCAAGGATAAACAGAAAGCGTGTATTAATCTATCAATTGTACTAAGCTGTAGGGAGCACAGGGTAGAAGTAAACGTCAAGGTCTGTGGGAACAGAGAAGGGAGCAATTAACTTGACACTAGAAAAAGATGCCGACAGCCAGGGTCCTCGTCCCAGCTCTACTGTTTCCTCGCTGTGGGGCCTAAGACAAGTTACCTTAAATCTGAGTCTCAGGTTCCTCCGTGAAAATGAGGATGGAGATGATGACCACACCACAGTGCAAGGATTGAAGAGCTTGATGTATCTGAAAGAGGCTAACGTGGTGCCTAATGTTCTACAAATATTCTCATGTGATTTCCTATTACAGAAGAAACTTCAGAGAAGGATTCATTGGAAAAGCAACCTTTGCAAAAAGAGGAAGACAAATACCATATGATATCTCTTACATGTGGAATCTAAAATATGACCCAAATGAACTTATCTAAAAAACAGAAACAGACTCAGACAGAGAACAGACTGGTGGTTGCCAAGGGGGAGGGGTGTGGGGGAAGGATGGAGTGGGAGTTTGGGGTTAGCAGATGCAAACTAGTATACATAGAATGGACACACAACAAGGTCCTATTGTATAGCTCAGGGAACTATATTCAATACTCTGTGATAAAACATAATGGAAAGGAATATGGAAAAGAATGTATGTATTTGTATAGCTGAATCACTTGGCGGTACAGTCGAAATTAATACAACATTGTAAATCAACTACACTTCAATAAAATAAATGTTTTTCAAAAGTGACCTTTGAGGTACATCCTAAAGAAGCCAGTGCTCCATTTTCTTGAGTGAAGAACTCTTATCCTCCTTAATTGAGGGAATAGCTAAAGACAGTGAGGACCAAGGCAACCTTCCCTCCCACCAGCCAGATATGTGACTATTGCAAGAGGTCAGTAGGTGACAGCTGTCACAGGCAGGTCACCCAGACATCCCGAAGAATGAGGTTACCTCCAGGGAGAGATAGCAAGCACCCTTCCCTGCAGAGCTTCAGTTAGAGACTGGAGCCTCCAATCTGAGTCTGTGTGTCTGAGGCTATCTCATAAGCTGTGGCCAAAAACTGCAGGTCAGGGAGGTATTTATCACAGCAATAAAGGTCATTCTTGTGCTTTAGGAGGGCGATCTGCTGCCTTTCGGCCTCTAATGGACTGAGAAAGCATTGTTCCTGGAGAAGAGGGGGCTTATTCTATCCCAAATATACAGCTTCTCAATAACACCTGTGTTTTCCTGGCTTGTGGGCAACACATATTTAACTATTTCTCATCTCTAACCTTGGAATTTGCAGATTCTTCCAAGTCCGATCAACAATCACAGCGACACTTCAGGTGAGATGAAATAGGTATATATCTTCTGAAAATGAGGTTTCTTTCCCTCCACACCGCCAAGTGGAGGAAAACGTTCCTGCGCGTCTTTAGGCTTCGCTTAGAGCGCCACCTAGCGTCCTGAAGCAAGTGCTTTCCTGCTTAGGAGATACTTTCCCTTTAGGAATGTTGCAAAATCCATACATGCTCTTTCACCAACCAAGAAAAATAGAGATCAGCACTGAACTAGGCATCAGAATGTGCCAAAAAGAAGTGGAAGTGCAACACTCAACCTAAGAGGACTTTTATATCTAGTTAGAAGGGCAAGGGGAGAGATATCAGAGCAAAGGAATACATTTACGAATGTGTTGTTATTAAATTTAACTCCATATGAAAATCATATTTGAGCACCAACTCTGTGCCCAGCACTGCAAGGTACTGGTGATACTGCAGTGCTGAAGAGGATACAATTCTGCCTTCGAAGAGCCACCTTCAAGACAGACAATTAAAATACAGAATGACGAAATATGTGATCAGTTTATAAAGCGTGCGGGAAGGGGCCTAAAGAAGACACACCTTTGAGAGTCTGAGAATAGGGTCAGGGGGGTCTCTTTAAAAAGCTAGTCAGGTAAAGGCTAAAAGAGGAAGGGAAGAGGGGTTTAGGTTGTTGGTTTAATAGGTATATTTAAGAGTGTCAACCAAATCCAGGGATTGTCCATTCAGCCTAAATCACAGATGAGGTGAGGCCCCCATGGGCACAGCTTGTACTATACCCCTCCCCGTCATCGCAGCCAGGGCTGAAAGGACTAGGAGTGAACACCTTAGCCAGACTGAGCTGGGAGTTTAGAACTGAGAACGGGCAGATTCCAACTGGGAAGAAACGTGATGTATCATTTAGAGAGGCTAGGGAGGTGTGGAGAAGCCGTAATCTGCTGTCAATAAAGCAGCAGAGGAATAAAGTCTGCAGGAGAAGAAAGACATAGCTCCCTTCCTGTTCACCACCACTCTGCTACCATCATGTGTCCCCTGGACGATTGTAGGAGCCTCCTAATAACTGTTCCTGCTTCCACCCTTGCCCCTCTCTATTTTACAAAGGTGGGTGATCGGTTAAAACTTGAACCAGACCATGTCACTTCTCTCTTCAATTGTCTGATAGCTTTCGATCTCAGAGTAGAAGCCATAGTGTTTAAAATAGTTTTTAAAAAGCTCACATGACCTGCCCCAGGATCACCATTACACCTCTGATCTCATCTCCTACTAAGTCTTCCCCTTTTATACCCTCAACCAGTCTCCCTGGCCTCCCTGCTGTTGCTCAAATGTGCCACCTCAGGGCCTTTACACGTGCTCTTTCCCCGAGCCTAGAAGCTCCTCTTCCAGAGATCCATGTAACTTACTCATTCACCTCCTTTAGGATTTCCTCAAATATCATATTTGTAGTGAAGCCTTTCCTGATTGCCCAGTTAAAAATCAAAACACTCTGTAATATTCTTTACCCCTGCTTTATTGAAGGATAAACAGAACTTGCCACCACCTGACATACTACAGGTTCTCATTATTTATATTGCTTATTGTCTGGCTTTGACCACCACCACCTCCCACTCTCATTACAATATGGGAAAGAGATTGCAATGAATTAATAAGCTAATTAATTCATTAGTGGAGTACCTGTGAACACTGAGAGGAGCCAGAGAGAGGGAACTCTTCTGGGTCCTGGAAAATCTAGCTCCACAGTTCCTCTGCTCTTGACCTTGTCACATGCCTGCCATTGGCTTTTGGGAAACACACCTACATCTTTATAATTCTTCTTTTGTTGCTTAAAATAATCTCAGTTAATTTTTGTTCTATTTGCAGACTAAAAAGGCCTAACTCATTCAATGAGAGAACAGCCTTTGAACGTGCTCTATCTGGAATAACTTTTCCCTGAGATATGCTTAAGCCTGGCTCCCCTGCCTCATGTAGGTTTCTGCTCCGGTGTCTCTATGATAGAGGTCTTCTCTGACCACCTTATCTAAAACAGCAGTCTTCTAGAATAGATCTTGTGTTCTCACCACCAAAAAAAAAAAAAAAGTAACTTTGTAAGATAATGGATATGTTAATTAGCTTGATTGTGGTAATCAAGGATCAAGGTATATGCTTATCAAAACATCACACTGTACCACCTAAATATATACCATTTTTATTTGTCAATCATTCCTCAATAAAATTGGAAAAATTAAAATAAAATGACACCCCCAACACACTCTATTCCTACCCAGACTTGACTTCCCTTCATAGCACAGAGGGCTAGTCTGACACATATTTACGTGTTTATTACATCCCCCACTGGAATGTAAATGCCAGGAAAACAGGGTTTTTATCGCTGGATCCTCAGTATCTAGGTTAGTCTAGGACATAGTTGACACTCAGTAAATGTGTCCATCTATTCCAGAAATACTTCATCCCAGGTGCTATGGAAATGTGTGCCCTCCAGGAAGCTACATTCTCATGGGAGATTTTTGTTAACTATGAAATGCGTGAACTCCAAGGTGAGGAATGGATGGAGCCTGTGCTGACGTGTTGCTGGCCCTGAAGGTTGAGGCAAGAACTGAAGTCGGAGGCTCCCTGGGAGGGCCAGGCGAGGTATAGAGGGCTTGGGTTGTTGCTTCCCCAGCATCCACCTCCCACACACCCCAACAGGATGCAGATTTTCCATTTGCAACAGCACAGGATTTGGGCAGGATTGACATCAGATCGAGGGGACATGCCTGGATAGACCTGAGCAATCAACACGTGACGCCTCGGCCACCAACACTGGTTTTCAGAAGTGCATGTGACTCACCCTGATCCAGTAAGGCAGGAAGAGATGTTTGCTGGAGTTACTGGGAAAGAAGTTTCTCTCTTCCATGGGAGCTAAAAGAAAATCATTCTTCCTATGGACAGCGTGGTTGAGGCTGTGTGTTCTGGAACTCTTGCAGCTAATATTGCTTCCATAAGGTAAAGAGTTAACAACAGAAGATGGCACGTAGAGGACAAAGTAACATACAGCGAATGGCAGAGTCCAGAGAAAGACCCTGATGACATCATGAACCCATAGATCAAACTATGCCTAAAGCAGAATCCTGACATTTTCTGTCTCAGGAGCCAATAAACTCCCTTTATGACTTAAGCTAGTTTTATATTTGTCAAACTATAAAAGTAATACATGTTTGTTGAAGCACAAGAAATAATAAAAAGATACATAAGACAAATTTTATAATCAACTTCTATATTCCTTCTCATCCTATCCTCTGAAATATCCAATATTAACAGATGGATGTTGCTATTGGGTTAAAATGTGTCGTCCCCCCAAAAAATTCATGTGTTTAAGTCCCAACCCCCCAGAACCTCTGAACGGAACTGTCTTTGGAGATACACTCTATAAAGAGATAATTAATTTAAAATGGGGTCACGTGGGTGGGCCCTAATCCAATATGACTGGTGTCCTTATAAGAGATTAGGACACAGACACAGAGGGGAGACCATGTGAAGATACAGGGAGAAGAAAACCTTCTACAAGTTAAGGACAGAGGCCTCAGAAGAAACCAACCATGCTGACACCTTGATCTTGGACTTCTAACCTCCAGAATGGTGAGAGAATAAATTTCTGTTGTTTAAGCCATTCAGTCTGTGACACTTTATTATGGCAGCCCTAGTAGAATCATACCTATTTCTACCTTTCCATACCTTTCTCTTTGCTTTCACATATACACCTACAACATATGTACACATAATCATGAGTTCACTGTTTGTTTTTACAAAAAGAGTCATACGATACTCGTTATTCTGCAAGATGCCTTTGCCATAAAAAACATGGATTTTGCTAAAAATCAGTTGTGGTCAATCTATTTATATCTGCTTTCTAATCTTTTAATGCATGTATAATGTACATAAGTATAATTTTATGTAAAGGCAATCATACACATACTGGGCTGGGGGGGCTTGTTTGGTTGGATTTTTTGGCGTGTTTTCTTTTCTTCTATTTTTATCTGAGGCTTGTTTCATCTTCTCTTCCTTCACGCTGACTAGAAACCAGATTAACAACCTCAAATGTGTCCTTGGTCCCATACTTTTCTCTGAGACATGTCATCAAGTTTTGTCATCCCAACCCAACCACAGGACTCCTAAGAGCCAATGGCTGTAGCACAAAGTTGTGGCTTCCTCCCAGTCAAGTGATTCCCATCACATGGTTCACAGTGGACCCCATCATTCCCATGGCTCAGGGGTTGAAATGAAAGCCCCCCATATAGACATTGCCCAAAGCCAGGAGTGGAAGAACCATGGCTGACACTTCGTGGACAGTGAGATGACTGCATTTGTGAGCACACGAGACACCCACCAGAGAGTCTCAAGATTAGCTGGAAAAGCTAAATTGTGCAGTGGCTGCTGGACACCCTGTAATAGTAAGTCCAATGAAAACCCGCTTCGTTCTCCCTCATTTTACCCTCCCTGCCCCACACTTGCATTTGGATGATAATAGAAGAGTAGGCAACTAGGAATAGAGGCCTTTAAAAATAGCTCAGGTGCACTGATAGCAATCAGTTGGCATTGTTTTTCGTGCAAATGTGGCTTATCTCTAATGACAGCAAAACTGCAGACCACAATGTTTGTGCCCTCATCAATCACTAAAATATAAAGATAAGATGAGCAGCTCCCACTTATCCGCCCTTTAAAGAGCCGAGTTATTGAATCACCTCTGCTTCACTTTGCTCAAGGAGATCCATCTTCAGCAGGCAGAGGCAACATGGATCAGAGAGATTCCAGATTGAACAAAGTACAGAGAAGAAAGCAGTGGAATTCCACACAGGGTGGCCCCAGATACATGCCATTCAGAAAACAACTGTTGTTTCTGTTGGTCTCTGAGCTCACGCTGTTTGGTGCCACACATCAGCATGTCATCACCATGTCTGTGCCCTACGCCAGGTTTTATTTTATTTCCAGAAATTCTGATCTTACTTCCTTTTCCAGCTGTTAGACATACGTTCATTTGGGCTCACACATGCTAGAAATATCATGTATTTAGGAAACACCATTTTCAAATACATGAGCCTCAAGGTTTACATCTTTAAAAGGAGCTTCATATTCCCTCCCTCACAGGGTTCTTGCAGGGATTAACTGAAAGAAAACACATAGCTCCGGGGGAAGAAGGCGGAAGGCTCTGGGGAAAGATGGCGGAAGAGTAAGACGCGGAGATCACCTTCCTCCCCACAGATACACCAGAAATACATCTACACGTGGAACTCCTACAGAACACCCACTGAACGCTGGCATAAGACCTCAGACCTCCCAAAAGGCAAGAAACTCCCCACGTACCTGGGTGGGGCAAAAGAAAAAAGAATAAACAGAGACAAAAGAATAGGGACGGGACCTGCACCAGTGGGAGGGAGCCGTGAAGGAGGAAAGGGTTCCACACACTAGGAGCCCCTTCGCGGGCGGAGACTGCGGGAGGCGGAGGGGGGAGCTTCGAAGCCACGGAGGAGAGCACAGCCACAGGGTGCGGAGGGCAAAGCGGAGAGATTCCCGCACAGCGGCTCAGGGCCGACCGGCACTCACCAGCCCGAGAGGCTTCTCTGCTCCCCCGCCGGGGCGGGCAGGGCTGGGAGCTGAGGCTCGGGCTTCGGTCGGAGCGCAGGGAGAGGACTGGGGTTGGCGGCGTGAACACAGCCTGCAGGGGACTAGTGCGCCACGGCTAGCCGGGAGGGAGGCCGGGGAAAAGCCTGGACCTGCTGAAGAGGCAAGAGACTTTTTCTTACCTCTTTGTTTCCTGGTGCGCGAGGAGAGGAGATTCAGAGCACTGCTTAAAGGAGCTCCAAAGACGGGCTCGAGCCGCGGCTAAAAGCACGGACCCCAGAGACGGGCAGGAGACGCTAAAGCCGCTGCTGCCGCCACCAAGAAGCCTGTGTGCGAGCACAGGTCACTCTCCACACCTCCCTTCCGGGGAGCCTGTGCAGCCCGCCACTGCCAGGGTCCTGGAATCCAGGGACAACTTACCTGGGAGAACACACGGCACGCCTCAGCCTGGTGCAACGTTACGCCGGCCTCTGCCGCCGCAGGCCCGCCCCGCACGCCGTGCCCCTCCCTCCCCCCCGGCCTGAGTGAGCCAGAGCCCCCGAATCAGCGGCTCCTTTAACCCCGTCCTGTCTGAATGAAGAACAGACGCCCTCCGGCGACCTATACGGAGAGGCGGGGCCAAATCCAAAGCTGAACCACAGGAGCTGTGAGAACAAAGAGAAGGGGAAATCTCTCCTAGTAGCCTTAGAAGCGCGGATTAAAGCTCCACAATCAACTTGAAGTACCCTGCATCTGTGGAATACCTGAATAGACAATGAATCATCCCAAATGGAGGGGGTGGGCTTTGAGAGCAAGATTTATGATTTTTTCCCCTTTTCCTCTTTTTGTGAGTGTGTATGTGTTTGCTTCTGTGTGAGATTTTGTCTGTATAGCTTTACTTCCACCATTTGTCCTAGGGTTCTACCCATCCGTTTTTTTTTAAATTATTTTTCTTAATAATTATTTTTTAATTTAATAACTTTATTACATTTTACTTTATTTTATTTTATTTTATCTTCTTTCTTTCTTTTTTCCTTCCTTCCCTCCTTCCTTCCGTCCTTCCTTCCTCCCACCGTCCCTCCCTCCCTCCTTTCTTTCTTTCCTTCTTTGCTTCTTTTCTTCTTCTTTCTTCCTTCCTTCCTTCCTTCCTTCCTTCCTTCCTCCCTTCCTTTCCTTCTTTCTTTCTTTCTTTCTTTCTTTCTTTCTTTCTTCCTACTTCTACTAATTCTTTCTCTCTACTTTTTCTCCCTTTTACTGTGAGCCATGTGGATGAAAGGCTCTTGGTGCTGCAGCCAGGAGTCAGTGCTGTGCCTCTGAGGTAGGAGAGCCAACTTCAGGGCACTGGTCAACAAAAGACCTCCCAGCTCCACATAATATCAAATGGCAAAAATATCCCAGAGATCTCCATCTCAACGCCAGCACCCAGCTTCACTCAACGACCAGCAAGCTACAGTGCTGGACACCCTATGCCAAACAACTAGCAAAACAGGAACACAACCCCACCCATTAGCAGAGAGGCTGCCTAAAATCATAATAAGTCCACAGACACCCCAAAACACACCACCAGACATGGACTTGCCCACCAGAGAGAAAAGATCCAGCCTCATCCACCAGAACACAGGCACTAGTCCCCTCCACCAGGAAGCCTACACAACCCACTGAACCAACCTTAGCCACTGGGGACAGACACCAAAAACAACAGAAACTACGAACCTGCAGCCTGCAAAAAGGAGACCCCAAACACAGTAAGATAAGAAAAATGAGAAGACAGAAAAACACACCACAGATGAAGGAGCAAGGTAAAAACCCACCAGACCTAACAAATGAAGAGGAAATAGGCAGTCTACCTGAAAAAGAATTCAGAATAATGATAGTAAAGATGATCCAAAATCTTGGAAATAGAATGGACAAAATGCAAGAAACATTTAACAAGGACCTAGAAGAACTAAAGATGAAAGAAACAATGATGAACAACACAGTAAATGAAATGAAAAATACTCTAGATGGGATCAATAGCAGAATAACTGAGGCAGAAGAACGGGTAAGTGACCTGGAAGATAAAATAGTGGAAATAACCACTGCAGAGCAGAATAAAGAAAAAAGAATGAAAAGAACTGAGGACAGTCTCAGAGACCTCTGGGACAACATGAAACGCACCAACGTTCGAATTATAGGGGTTCCAGAAGAAGAAGAGAAAAAGAAAGGGACTGAGAAAATATTTTAAGAGATTATAGTTGAAAACTTCCCTAATATGGGAAAGGAAATAGTCAATCAAGTCCAGGAATCACAGAGAGTCCCATACAGGATAAATCCAAGGAGAAATATGACAAGACACATATTAATCAAACTGTCAAAAATTAAATACAAAGAAAGCATATTAAAAGCAGCAAGGGAAAACCAACAAATAACACACAAGGGAATCCCCATAAGGTTAACAGCTGATCTTTCAGCAGAAACTCTGCAAGCCAGAAGGGAGTGGCAGGACATATTTAAAGTGATGAAGGAGAAAAACCTGCAACCAAAATTACTCTACCCAGCAAGGATCTCATTCAGATTTGATGGAGAAATTAAAACCTTTACAGACAAGCAAAAGCTGAGAGAGTTCAGCACCACCAAACCAGCTTTACAACAAGTGTTAAAGAAACTTCTCTAGGCAAGAAACACAAGAGAAGGAAAAGACCTACAATAATGAACCCAAAACAATTTAGAAAATGGTAATAGGAACATACATACCAGTAATTACCTTAAATGTAAATGGACTAAGTGCTCCCACCAAAACACACAGATTGGCTGAATGGATACAAAAACAAGACCCATATATATGCTGTCTACAAGAGACCCACTTCAGACCTAGAGACACATACAGACTGAAAGTAAGGGGATGGAAAAAGATATTCCATGCAAATGGAAACCAAAAGAAAGCTCGAGTAGCAATTCTCATATCAGACAAAATAGACTTTAAAATAAAGACTATTAGAAGAGACAAAGAAGGACACTACATAAGGATCAAGGGATTGATCCAAGAAGAAGATATAACAATTGTAAATATTTATGCACCCAACATAGGAGCACCTCAGTACATACGGCAAATACTAACAGCCATAAAAGGGAAAATCGACAGTAACACATTCATAGTAGGGGACTTTAACACCCCACTTTCACCCATGGACAGATCATCCAAAATGAAAATAAATAAGGAAACACAAGCTTTAAATGATACATTAAACAAGATGGACTTAATTGATATTTATAGGACATTCCATCCAAAAACAACAGAATACACATTTTTCTCAAGTGCTTATGGAACATTCTCCAGGATAGATCATATCTTGGGTCACAAATCAAGCCTTGGTAAATTTAAGAAAATTGAAATTGTATCAAGTATCTTTTCCGACCACAATGCTATGAGACTAGATATCAACTACAGGAAAAGATATGTAAGAAATACAAACACATGGAGGCTAAACAATACACTACTTAATAACCAAGTGATCACTGAAGAAATCAAAGAGGAAATAAAAGAATACCTAGAAACAAATGACAATGGAGACACGACGACTCACAACCTATGGGATACAGCAAAAGCAGTTCTAAGAGGGAAGTTTATAGCAATGCAAGCCCACCTTAAGAAACAGGAAATATCTCAAATAAACAACCTAACCTTGCACCTAAAGCAATTAGAGAAAGAAGAACAAAAAATCCCCAATTTTAAGCAGAAGGAAAGAAATCATAAAAATCAGATCAGAAATAAATGAAAAAGAAATGAAGGAAACGATAGCAAAGATCAATAAAGCTAAAAGCTGGTTCTTTGAGAAGATAAACTAAATAGATAAACCGTAGCCAGACTCATCAAGAAAAAAAAGGAGAAGACTCAAATCAATAGAATTAGAAATGAAAAAGGAGAAGTAACAACTGACACTGCAGAAATACAAAAGATCATGAGAGATTACTGCAAGCAACTCTATGCCAATAAAATGGACAACCTGGAAGTAATGGACAAATCCTTAGAAATGCACAACCTGCCAAGACTGAATCAGGAAGAAATAGGAAATATGAACAGACCAATCACACGCACTGAAATTGAAACTGTGATTAAAAATCTTCCAACAAATAAAAGCCCAGGACCAGATGGCTTCACAGGCGAATTCTATCAAACATTAAGAGAAGAGCTAACACCTATCCTTCTCAAACTCTTCCAAAATATAGCAGAGGGAGGAACACTCCCAAACTCATTCTACAAGGCCACCATCACTTTGATACCAAAACCAGACAAGGATGTCACAAAGAAAGAAAACTATAGGCCAATATCGCTGATGAACATAGATGCAAAAATCCTCAACAAAATACTAGCAAACAGAATCCAACAGCACATTAAAAGGCTCATACACCATGATCAAGTGGGGTTTATTCCAGGAATGCAAGGATTCTTCAATATAGGCAAATCAATCAATGTGATAAACCGTATTAACAAATTGAAGGAGAAAAACCGTATGATCATCACAATAGATGCAGAGAAAGCTTTTGACAAAATTCAACACCCATTTATGATAAAAACCCTGTAGAAAGTAGGCATAGAGGGAACTTTCCTCAACATAGTAAAGACCATATATGACACACCCACAGCCAACATCATCCTCAATGGTGAAAAACTGAAAGCATTTCCACTAAGATCAGGAACATGACAAGGTTGCCCACTCTCACCACTCTTATTCAACATAGTTTTGGAAGTTTTAGCCACAGCAATCAGAGAATAAAAGGAATGCAAATCGGGAAAGGAGAAATAAAGCTGTCACTGTTTGCAGATGACATGATACTATACATAGAGAATCCTAAAGATGCTACCAGAAAACTACTAGAGCTAATCAATGCATTTGGTAAAGTTGCAGGATACAAAATTAATGCACAGAAATCTCTGGCATTCCTATACACTAATGATGAAAAATCTGAAAGTGAAATCAAGAAAACACTCCCATTTACCATTGCAACAAAAAGAATAAAATATCTAGGAATAAACCTACCTAAGGAGACAACCTATATGCAGAAAATTATAAGACACTGATGAAAGAAATTAAAGATGATACAAATAGATGGAGAGATATACCATGTTCTTGGATTGGAAGAATCAACATTGTGAAAATGACTCTACTACCCAAAGCAATCTACAGATTCAATGCAATCCCTATCAAACTACCACTGGCATTTTTCACAGAACTAGAACAAAAAATTTCACAATTTGTATGGAAACACAAAAGACCCCGAGTAGCCAAAGCAATCTTGAGAAGAAAAAACAGAGCTGGAGGAATGAGGCTTCCTGACTTCAGACTATACTACAAAGCTACAGTAATCGAGACAGTATGGTACTGGCACAAAAACAGAAAGATAGATCAATGGAACAGGATAGAAAGCCCAGAGATAAACCCACACACATATGATCACCTTATCTTTGATAAAGGAGGCAGGAATGTACAGTGGAGAAAGGACAGCCTCTTCAATAAGTGGTGCTGGGAAAACTGGACAGGTACATGTCAAAGTATGAGATTAGAGCACTCCCTAACACCATACACAAAAATAAGCTCAAAATGGATTAAAGACCTAAATGTAAGGCCAGAAACTGTCAAACTCTTAGAGGAAAACATAGGCAGAACACTCTATGACATAAATCACAGCAAGATCCTTTTTGACCCACCTCCTAGAGAAATGGAAATAAAAACAAAAATAAAGAAATGGGACCTAATGAAACTTGAAAGCTTTTGCACAGCAAAGGAAACCATAAACAAGACCAAAAGACAACCCTCAGAATGGGAGAAAATATTTGCAAATGCAACAACTGATAAAGGATTAATTTCCAAAATTTACAAGCAGCTCATGCAGCTCAATAACAAAAAAAACAAACAACCCAATTCAAAAATGGGCAGAAGACCTAAATAGACATTTCTCCAAAGAAGATATAGAGACTGCCAACAAACACATGAAAGAATGCTCAACATCATTAATCATTAGAGAAATGCAAATCAAAACTACAATGAGATACCATCCCACACCAGTCAGAATGACCATCATCAAAAAATATAGAAACAATAAATGCTGGAGAGGGTGTGGAGAAAAGGGAACACTCTTGCACTGCTGGTGGGAATGTGAATTGGTACAGCCACTATGGAGAACAGTATGGAGGTTCCCTTAAAAACTACAAATAGATCTACCATATGACCCAGGAATCCCACTACTGGGCATATACCCTGAGAAAATCATAATTCAAAAAGAGTCATGTACCAAAATGTTCATTGCAGCTCTATTTACAGTAGCCCGGAGATGGAAACAACCTAAGTGTCCATCATCGGATGAATGGATAAAGAAGATGTGGCACATATATACAATGGAATATTACTCAGCCATAAAAAGAAACAAAATTGAGCTATTTGTAATGAGGTGGATAGACCTAGAGTCTGTCATACAGAGTGAAGTAAGTCAGAAAGAGAAAGACAAGTACCACATGCTAACACATATATATGGAATTTAAGAAAAAAAAATGTCATGAAGAACCTAGGGGTAAGACAGGAATAAAGACACAGACCTACTATAGAACGGACTTGAGGATATGGGGAGGGAGAAGGGTGAGCTGTGACAAATCGAGAGAGAGGCATGGACATATATACACTACCAAACGTAAGGTAGATAGCTAGTGGGAAGCAGCCACATAGCACAGGGAGATCAGCTCCGTGCTTTGTGACCGCCTGGAGGGGTGGGATAGGGAGGGTGGGAGGGAGGGAGACGCAAGAGGGAAGAGATATGGGAACATATGTATATGTATAACTGATTCACTTTGTTATAAAACAGAAACTAACACAGCATTGTAAAGCAATTATACCCCAATAAAGATGTTAAAAATAAATAAATAAATACCCAGAATTGGAAAAAAAAAAAAAAGAATCTGGAAAAGAATACATATATGTATAACTGAATCATTATGCTGTATGCATGAAACTAACACAACATTGTAAATCAACTGTAATTCAATTTTTAAAAAAGCAAAATAAAGAATAGAAACAGTTAAAAAAAAGAAAAGAAAAGAAAAGAAAGCACATAAAGTGCTTTGCATAGTGCCTGGCACTCAGGGGTAATTGTGCAATAAACAATCCTTATGTGTACACAGGTGGGGACAGACAAGAGAGCAGGGGATTTCTTGGGCCTGTGGTCAAGGGGCTAATGTCTCCATCCTCGTGAATGAAGAATGTGATGAGGATATCATTCTCATACAGGTGGTCAAAGGCCATTTCTGTTGTATCCTTTTGTTTCTTTTTAGCAGCATCCTGATGAATTATAGCCATTTGTGTCTTGCCAGAAAAACTGTATTGCACAAACCTGATACTTTGTTCACCCTTTGCTTTACGTTCATGCAAAGGTAAGTTCATTATTACAAAGAGTTTGTGTGTGTGTGTGTGTGTGTGTGTGTGTGTGTGTTTATTCTTTTATTATGTGCAGGTTCTTTACATACATTACCTCACTGAAGTGGGTAGTGAAATTCTCGTTTTACAAATGAAGATAAAATGTTACAATGTTAGGGAGGTCCCTCTTTCTTTCTCTTTTTCTTTCTTTCGCTGTAATTATTAGTATCTGAAATTGCCTTATTTCATTTATATGCTTAACTTTTTACTATCTTTCGCACCCACTAGACTATGAGCTCCTGCATCTCTAGTACCTAGAACAGTGTCTAGAAGATAATTGGAATTCAATAAACATCTTCCAAAAGAGAAATATACAAGGAGAATACACTTTTATGAAAGGATTTGACCAGCCTGAACCAGAGGGAGCCACCCAGGAAGCCCAGGTAATGTGCTTTTCTGAAAAATTACTAGGTTACTGGACATCTATTAAAATCTTGAACATATGCTTTCCTGGAAAATTACTTGACTCCTGGGAATATATTAAAACCCTAATTTTTACTATAAGAAATTGATACCACTTCTGAGTGATGTGGACTCCTTCTTCCTACAAATTTGATCCCCACCACCAAGTCTCTGGCTAGAGAACAGAAAGAAATGTTTAAGAACCATCCCTGGATCCCAACATACTCAGCAAATTCTCTTTATTCTTTTATTAAATTCTTGGAGATGTTCACTGTTCCATGCTTGTTGTTTATGGTGCAATAATATGGTGCAGTAAGAGCTACAAATATATACAGAGGCAGTCTAAAAATACCCTGTGCGTGGTTTGGAAAGATATCTTCAAGAGTATCCTTTGGGATATCTTGCCGAGTAAAAATGCTGTGGGGTGGTGCTCTCGTTATTGAGGTTTTATTCCTTACTCTTATTCACACGAAGGTGAGAACATATTGATGACAAAGATGCCCTTAGGCTTTTGTACTTCTACAAAGAGTGCTCCCATTGAGTTCAACAGCTCTCGGTGAATCATTATAAGACATTTTGTTGTTGAACTTCCTGCAGCACATGATTTTCAACATCTTTTGGGTATTCCAACCATCTCCTAACATTCGCAAACTGCTTTTTAAGGAATACAGGAAAACAAAGCTCTAAAATCGACTTTTAAGAAGAAAAATGTAGTAAATGGCAGGGGTGATAAAAATTACTAAAGGCTCCCTTTACCACCTATAAAGTTTTAATCAGACCCAATTTTGTTGAGCCTTGAATGGGAAGAAAATAATGAGCTTCTATTTTTAAAGGTTGTGATAATCAGAAATTCTGATAATACTGATTTACTGCAAGGCACAAGAAATCTGCAGCCTCATGACATCCAGTCTGTTGGGACACAGGCAGAATTCCTGTTTTTTTCTCATCTTTGGTGTTCCAGAAAAAATCTGCTTACCGATATGGTGGGAAAGAATCTCAGAGGACATGCAGTCTACCTTCTTCTTTCAACCTATGAGGATACTGAAGCAAAGAAAGATTTTCTTAAGTTTAATTAGCAAAATGGACCCACAATATGGTAAGGAGGCTTTTCACTTTTAGTTGTTAAAATGATTAAATAAATTAACAAATTATTTAAAAATTTCTGAATCAAATTCTCCATCCTACTCTGTAGACTAGTTTCATTCATGCATGCAAATTTTTGCAATTGGCCTGAAAAGGATGATTATTTTCAATAGAATTGATATGACTTGGTCATGAGGTTAGATGTTGGGGCAGAGGTAGATAGAGGTTGCAGACTTCCAGGAATCTGACTTGGGTGATCTGACATAGGTAAGCACCTTATGAGTTCCATCAGCCCAAGAAGGAATGCAGCGTCTCATTTTCACAGCCTCCCTTTCCGCAAGACTCAGCCATGTGACCTCTGCTCCACCAGTCAGATGCTCCAGTACATGATGTCTATTCAAAAGGGAGCAATGGGCCTTTATTGGCTTTAAAAAACAATAACGTTATGAATCAATTTTAGAGCCTGAGAGAGAGCTGCAACTCAGCGTAATGGCTCCCTAAAATTTGTAAATTACAGGCATCAGCATCAATAAAATCATGACGACACCAAAAACAAAGTGACCAATGGGAGGAGGCCACCAGCACATGGAATTTATTTTTCCAGAGACATTTGCGAGTCAGGTGGTGGAGTTTCAAGCATACAGAGGCTAGCATCCTGCAACCGTGCCCAGGCCTGATAGTAGTGGGTTCTGCTAGATAAGCCTTGCATTGTGGTTTGAGCACTGTTCCTGAATGTATAGCTTCCAAAGCTGATTCTTATGCTTTCCTGGGATGTCTGAATGTCACCTGTTACTTTAACACACTTTTCTGTTCAGACCTACAACAGTGGCATGGTAGCTGGTCTCCAAAGATAACTCCCCTAGAAGCTGGTATTGTCTGTCCCCTTGAATGTGGGCTAGCCCTGTGTCTCCCCCAGAACAGAATGAGGTGGAGAGACAGTGTGACTTCCAAAGCTAGTTGTAAGAATCCTCGCAGCTTCTGCCTGCCCCACTGGGAATGCTTGCTCTTGAGAAGGTCTGATTCGGACGATAGCTGCCATGCTGTGAGAAGCTTAAGCCACATGGAGAAGCTATATAGAGTAACGATAAATCAAATTTAAAAGAAGAGGCCTAATTGTCCCTGTTGAAAATAAGAGTAGAGATTTCTCTTCATCCTTTCTTTTCCTTGGAGCATTTACTTTAGAAAGTTAGATAGGCCTTTTGTCAGCTTTATGACCCAGGAATGTCTTTCTCAAGGACCTGGGAGCTATTTCTTTGAAACATAAACATCAAGAGAAATAGCATCTCTCTGTCTCTCTCTGTGTCTCTCTGTCTCTGTCTCTCTCTGTCTCTGTGAGAGGGTAGGATCTAACGTAAGTGAGGCTCTGAACACACCCCCTTTTCTTGAAACTTCCTCCAAGTTGCAAGACAATCTCCTATCATGAAGACATCAGAAGTTTGTTATTCCTCTGGATAAAGCCAATTGGCTAACCCAGATGGTCACCTCAATTACCAAGTAAAGTTAGGATGAACTATACGTGACAAACAGTGCCATCAGTCCTCTTACCTGAGGACTAGTTATTGTTTATCTTGAGAATATGTGTATAATAGACTGTACCTGCTTGGCTATCTACAAGGGTGAGATTTCTTTCTATCTTTGCAATCTCTTAGCAGATTGGGTCTGATGTGTGCATCACATTCTGGTTTAATGTTTATTCGATAATAAAACTCTTTTCTTTCTCTACTACCTTTGTGGAGCAGTTTTCTAGGTTGGGAGAAGATTTTGGTTTTAATTCTATTTCCCAAGAGTAGACACTCCGTCAGTCTCCTCTGAGGTCCCAGATGACAGCCAGCATCAAGTGTCAACCACAGGAGTGAGCCATCCTGGACCTCCAGCCCAGTAAGCCCACGAATAACTGTAGCCCAGCCAATGACGATGACCACATGACAGACTCCAAGCCACAGCCTCCTGGCTGAGCCCACTCAATCAAAGAACCATGAAAGATAACAGTAAATTGTTTTAAGCCACTAAGTTTGGGGTAGCAAGAGATAACCAAAACAAATAACTTTTGTTCTTGCCACTAAGCTCTGACTGTTACATATAACCTCTTCTCTCCTTTCTGTGGGAGTATCTTAGAAGATGACGGTCCATTGCATCTCTGAACCCCCTTACTGGCAACTAGTGTTATTTTTCGCACAGAGGAGATACTAATACATTTTCCCATTTAAATCGCTTTTTTGACAGATTGGGGTTTAAATAAAATAAAAACAACAAATTGGATGCAATACATGTCAAATTGAACTAAATATTTTTATCTAACAACTGCTTCTAGAAAGCATTTGCTTCTGTTTGTTTACACACTCCACAGATAATTTCGCTACAGTTTAAAGCCAATACACACAAAATTATGTTTAGGGAATACCAAGACTGTTTCATTTTTCCAAAACCACTTCTGAGCCCTGCTGTTGATTCATTGGGCCTTTCCCTCTTCTGTTCACTTCAGGAGACACCGTTCTGGGTTCTATGCCTGCTTTTTTCCCATGTTAATGGTGTGATTAAACGCTCTCTATTTGTTGGCCATAGGGAGCTCTCACAAATATCCATAGCATATTGTCAAGACTGAAAGCAAATGATTAGGCACAAAAAATGCTGTCTGCAGGGACCCATTGTTCCATTTCTCTGGTGCATCAGCCTGTGTGTGTAGCAGTGACTGGATTATGTGTCTGCAGATACATGAGGTCTCTTGTGATTTGACTTCTCCACACTCCTGACAGATTACTGACTCACAGGTTTCAAGATAAAAGCCATCCAGACACTGCCTTCATGCTTTTTCCAGGATTGGTAAGTGCCTTTTAGTTGCGATTTAAACTGAACTTTGGAAACTTAAAGGTGTTTTCCTTAGTTGCTCTGGATCCTTTCTGACATGATTAGTCCTTGCCAGAGAGGCTCTGGAAACGTGGGCTCACAGCATCCATTTCCTGTCTTTTCCCCCATCCATTTGTAAAAGCCTCACTCGGCAGGAATGAGCAAGCCATCCATTTACAGAGAAAGGATTGTCACAAAGGAGATGTAGTGAGTGAAACCAGAGGACAAATTCCGTTCCAGGCAACCACTTCACGTCTGATGCACTGAAATCACTGACTTCCATCTGTTTTCCTTAGAGCCTGGCATAAAGACCTGATGACAGCGGGGGTCAAAAGTACTTGAACAATTTGGAAAGTACAGTGAGAGAGTGAGGTCAGGGAGAGTTCATTCACGGTCTCAGCAACTTCACCTGTAAAAAGACAAAATGTTAACATGCACCTCCCCACGTTGCTGGGAACCCTAAAAATGTAAGTCAACTTAAGAACGTGAGTAGCACCCTAAGCATTGTGCCTGGCTCCTTGTGCAATCAATGTCCCCTTGGATATTGTCGTGTCCAGAGCAATACTAGGGGTGATCATTCTGTTTGGGGCGCTATGCTTTAAGACGGGAATTGCAAAATGTAGATAGAACTACGAGCGAAAAAGGAAGAGGAGAAAGAGGAGGAGGGGAAAGAAGCAGAAGAGAAGGAAAAGAAGAAGGTACAGGAGGGAGAGAAAGAGAAGGGAGAGGAAGATGACCAGGATGATGAAGGGCCTTGAAATAATGTCAAATGAGGGAATGCTAAACAGAAAGGTCATGAGAACTGAAATGCACCACGATTAAGGAAATAGACCTTGTTCATTCAACATCACATATTTAATGCTTATCTTGGCCCCAGGGTGCTGCTAAGCACAGGGGATGCAGCCATGGTCCCTGGCCTTGTAGAACTTAAGAGTAGTAGAGGCGACAGCTAATTTATAAGGTCCCTGCTGTACAGTGGGTTATGGTACTATGACAGTGGAAGGATAGGACAGGTGGCTATGGTGGAACAGATCAGGGGCAGGTAAGTAGTCTTTGGTGGGTAAAGGGGAGGTAAGGGTTGTCTGGAAAGGCTTCCACTTACCAGGTACCAGGACTAGGATACAGGATAAACTACTTAGCATTGCCAAGTCTCAAGTGCTTATCTGTCAAGTGGGAGTAACAACGGTACTTACCTCACAGGGATGCTGTGAAGAAGAAATACGACAATCCGTGTAAAATATTTCACCAGGACGTCCCTTGGTCTAGCAAGGGATTCAACCTCATGACCGTGGGGCAAATTAACCTCACTACATGTTTAGTCAGTGATTCAAAAGGAACTGAGATGGCCACATTTAAAAATTGGGAAGGTTCACAGGAATTTGTATTTCTAGCTTCTCATGAAAGATGGGAAAATCCGGCACCTTTGCTCTCAGATTCCATATGGCAGCTGTTGGCTGGAACTGAGTAACAGCTGCCCTTCTGGGCAAGGGGTCTGGCCTCCAATTGGTCACGGTCCCAACAGCCCTCTTCTCTCACGTGTGTCCCCTGCGCGCCCTGCACGCTTCTGAAATGACCTCTCTTGCACTACTGAATACAACGCAGACTCCTTACCTCAACTTTACCCCTCGCCCTGCCTCTCTGCTCTTCTTTTCAGCAATCCTGAATAACTTACAACTCCCCCATGATCTCTGTGCAGAAGTACCCTTTTTCCAGCTGTTCTTTCTGCCTGGAAGAGGAAGAATCAATTAACTCTTGCTGGGGTGAATTTGAATTCTGGTTTCAGGTGTGAAAGCCATGGGACAAATGGCGCATCACCCTCTGGGTAGTTTTAGGCTCTACATTCAAAAGAGAAAAATTAGCCTTACCATCATTATGAAAGGGGGAACATTTCTGCTCAACACCTGTCATTTTCTGCCAAGTGAAGGGAGCGCCTTCACAGTGATACACCTGGATTCTCCCATCTTTCACTTACTCTTCCCAAGGCAAGAGAGAACTTGGGTGAGTTTGGCAGAAAGAGTTGGAAAGGCACAGCCTGGCCCTTTTGCCAATCATTTCCCCCTCCTTGCTGGGATGCCTACAGAAAGCATATGTCTTGCTCTGCCTCTGTCCTGTGGGAAAGGAACTTTCCCAAGCAAGGGAGAGTTGCAGGCTTCCAACTTCAACTGGGTCTAGACGGGTAAGCCTGGATGGTAGATTATTTGCAAAAATGGTATAATTATTCCTTGCCTTGTACCCAGCCCTGTTAAGTAGTTCATACAACTTCTGGCATAAAAAGAGCTTGGGGGACAAGGGGAGAGGAAACCTGGGGGGCGGGAGGTGGGGAGGCTTCCGGACATCACCTTTCTATTTTAAACTCCTTTATTTCTCTGCCATTTAAAAAATTTAAAGTCCTCATTCTATAGAGGACAATCTTCAGTCTTTGTCCATCTAGCATTTGACCTCTCCACACAGGAGGCAGATTCTGCATCCTACTCTGGAATCTGAAATCCTGGACACATCCTTTGCCACCCTCCCCTGCAGCAAGAGGGCCCTCTCCACTCCAGAAAGCCTACTTCTGGAGATTCACTGCAGAATCTGAAAATAAAAGATCACCCTGACCACAAAGCTTCTGCCAGCAGATCCGTAGAACTTCCAAACGATTTATTTATCGACAATGGTGATATAATACATTTGACATTGTTTCTGAACAAAAACCTTTTTTTACAGTGAGAGAAGAAAGGAGTTTAAGCCCATGGGATTCACTGCTCTTATCACATACCCCATCACCTGAGAATTCTTGGCCTTCTAGAAGAGTGAGAAGGCTTCGTGAAAACTCAGTGTTGATGCCAGTTGGACCGCCTTGCAAGGCTGAGTTGCACTTATGCATATAAAATGTAGTATATGCTCTGAGCCAGACAGTAATTCATTGGGTGTTTCTTTAATAGTCAAAATACATTGCATTCCATGCCCACAACTCTGGACTTTAATGCTTTAGAAAATGCTGTGTCCCGGAGAAGACTGTTTCCTTTAGGAGACACAGCACGATTTCTTTGAATGGGAGCTGAGCCACTGCCTATGCATTCAGGTGCCTCTGTTAGAGGAACAGGGGAAAGTGAGGGGTAAGTTTTTGTTTGAGATGATGAATTCTGACTAGCTAAGGAAGCTGGGGACATGGAAGGCTACGTCTGGATCTCAGGTGATCTCCTGTGATGGCTTTTAGTATTCCTGCCTTGTCTAGTGACAAAAGTTAGTGGAAGGTAACAGCAACCCCATGCAGGTGGAACACAAAGGACCCTACTCCACAGGGATGAAAATGTGGGTCACCCAACCGGTTAGAGGACCTCAAGAGGCCAAGGAGCTGGCTGAAGTTAAAGGCAACAGGAAGTGAACAGAAGAGAAGTCAAATTCGCAAATACCAGCTGTAGCCTTATGAACAATTACTGCACTTAGTGCTCAGCGTCTCCTGGCATTTTCTTCCTCCTTGCCTTGCACGTACACAAATGTATGAACTCATTTTCTTCTTTCTTCTCTGTCCTGCTACGTTTTATAAGATGTGTTGATGGTAGTTAATTTCACAATTTATTTTCCTAGAATACAGAAGATGGAGATGGGATGGTGGCTGGACTAGAATAAGAATGGAAAATAGACACCCCCAGACCTGGAGCTGGTAACAGAAATGACTTAAAAAAAAAAAAAAGAAATGACTTCGTGTTGGTTTCTTTGAGGGAGGAGATGAAAAATATTTTTGATTTTATGAAGGCTATTTGCATTATATTATTATTAGGTGAGGTTTTTTTGACTGGTTTAGTGTGTGTGTGTGTGTGTGTGTGTGTATGTGTGTGTTGATACTATAAATGTGGGAAAAACAAAACAGACATTTTGATGTAGAACAGCCAAATAGTGAACATTTGCCATGATTTTTGGTTGCCCAGCATCTAACCCCCTTCTTGTGTGTGGCAAGTCCACCCCTGGTAAGGCAAAACACTTCTCCTGTTAGAATCTGAAAATGTCATCAATTTGTTTGCCCCCCTTTTTCTTGCAGCTGGGTACCCGACCTCCACCTTTCCCACCAGGTATACCTGCACGAAACTTTGAATTGGAAGGCAGCGATGAAAAAAGAAAATAGGGCAGAACCTCACTGAATCTACGCTTGGGATGGGCGGTGACACCAGAGACAAAAACAGCGATGGCCAAAGTAGTGCCAAGGACATTAGTGACCAGTATTGCCAGCAGCAGTGCAGTGATACGTCAGGCTAGTTTCCCGTGATTTGCATTCTGCTCCTGGCTGTAAACTCTGAGCTGAAACCTCAGGCTTTCCTAACTATTCTGAGAGTTACTCAGTTATCTTTTAATGAATTCATTTTTGCTTAAATCAGTCAGAATTAGTTTCTGTTCATTGAAACTTTGAGCCCTGACTGATAAATATCATTCATTCAATGACTGTTAATTGAACTCTTACCATGTACCAGACAGTGAACTAAATGCTATGCTATTAGATACCAGTAGAGAGCAAATGTAGATATGGTCCCTGCCTACAGAGAACTTACAGTCTACAGAGAGAACTATTCATCAAATAATGAAAATACATTTGAGACTGATTCTCTTGTCTTTTCCACATTTATATTCCTCAGAGGTCTTGACACTATTTTCTCCTAACACTAAAGCAAAATGTTATTTCTGAGTAAGAGTGAGGTGAATGAGATTAACTGGCTTTTTATTCTTTATACTTTTCTGCATCTTTTAGATTCTTTAGAATTGGTAAATATGTCTTTTAAAACCCTATCTTTTCCACCAGACAGATCGTACTTTACTCTACAACTAGAATCATTGAAATCTGCAAAGATTTTTGGTTAATGCAATCAAAATTATTTTCACTACTTTGCATCATTATAATAGCATTTGGAAACTGTATTTGGTTTATGGGAAATTATACCAACTTAGTTAATAAAATACGTCTTAATATGATTGGAAAGATGTGCTTTATTTTATTGTGGGCACAGTTATAAAACAAGTAATGCAGGTCAGGTTGTGGTAAGAAAATTGTATTGAATATTAGAATAAATAACCATGGGGGGAAACTATTCTTAAGAGATTTGCATATAAATTAGGTAATTTAAAAACTGACTTTTTTTTTTTTTTTTTTTTTGGCTGCATCGGGTCTTGGTTGAGGCATGCGGGATCTTTTTTCGTTACAGTGCGCAGTCTGCTTGGACTTCTCTCTAGTTGTGGCATGCGGGTTCTAGTTGTGGCTCACAGGCTCAGTAGTTGTGGCACACGGGCTTAGTTGCCCCGCAGCATGTGGGATCTTAGTTCCCCGACCAGGATCGAACCCGCATCCCCTGCATTGGAAGGCAGATTCTTTACCGCTGGACCACCAGGGAAGTCCCTAAAAAGTGACTTATTAAATGTCTAAACTATGGAAACTGCTTAGTTATATTTTGCCATCACGGTGAATGAACAGTCATATCAATAGAAGTCGATGTCACTTTTTCTCTCCCTCCCCCCCTTTCCCCCCTCCCGCAAGCTCATTCTTCATGCTGTGTTTGTTTATCTGAGTCATCTGATGGTCCCTTATGTTCAGACTTCTGCATTCCACCAAGCTTTCCCTTTCAGATGCCATTTAAAAGAGTATAAACTTCACTGTGGTTTTGGACAATTAGTTTGAAACTAAGTTTAATAGCAAAAAGGGAATTCCATTTGCCATATTTCATGAATCACTGGGGTTTCCTTTGGCTAACAATTCCCTTCTTTGAGAGAGTAGAGCCCTCTTCATTTTGCTTCATCTATTCCTGTAGCCTTGTTTCTTCCCCATCTAATTTGTTCTTCATCTATTTATAAATTGCTCAGTTAAAAATGCTCTCTCTGTTGTTACTAGTGATCGTTCCCTAATCACCCAACTCAAAGAAAGACCTACTCCTTTCCCCACTGGAGACTTCTATAAATTAGTAAGTTTGCCTTCTTCCTTAAAAAAGCAAATCCCAAATCCTCTGAGGTTAACAATCGGAGGGAAAAACTTCACATGAAAAGAGAAGCTGGCCTTGGAAGCCCTCACCCTTGTCCTCCTGAAGCTCGCCTTCCTCTTTGTAAGATGAGGACCTATCGTGAGTCCCTTGACTCCTGGACAAGGGGGTTCAGGGCTCCTTGTCATAACCACTGCAAAGCTGACAGGGTTGAGGGCAATGTTGCTCGGCTCTCAGCTTTACTACGTGACCCTTTCCTTACCTTCCCAGAACACCTCACACAGGCGGTTCATTCCTGCTTGAGTCACTAGCTTTTGGCTCTTTCCCAGTATCTACGGTTAAACTCCTGGATAAAGAGATGGACTGATCTAGGACACAATGTTCCCAGGGTTCCTCTCTGGATGGACGTGTTGGACTGCCCACAGGTAGGCTTTTATTGGGCAGATGCCCATCTCTGAGAAGACCCAGTGGTACTTTGTGTGTTTGTCATCTGAAACAGACCCTTTTTTAAAAAAACTTTTCCTCTATATGTCAAAAATATTTTGAGTAACTATGTCATAATAAAAATCAAATATAATATTGATTTATTTTTTACTTTTAAAGCAATTATTTTAAAAAGCATTTTTCAAATCAAAGTATCATTTGAAACCCATAAACCAGTTCATTTAGGAAATAAAATTTGTACTCCCAAGCAATATTATGTACGTTCACAGTTCGCTGTTTTAAAATTTGAGCAAATAAAAACTCCAAGTTGTCCCATAGAATTGAAGTAGTTCAAGTTCTGTTCCTCAGTTTTGGTAATCACAGCACTATCATTGTTTATTTCAATTCTACTATTTAATTGCAGGGTTATGTTGTGCCACAGAACTTGCAGACAGGAATTGAACCAGAAGAGAGCTGGAACAATTCAGAACTACTTTCATCTGACAGTGAGTTCAGAGTGGTTCAGAGTGGTTCTGCATTTTTAAAACTCTAAAACAGCTGTGTCCATGTGCGTCGAGGCTCGGTTTTATGACTGGGAGTTCTTCAAAGTGACTTTCACAGAGAATATTATGTGTGTTAAAGGATAAATAATACAAATTACATTACATGTAAATTATTAGAACTCACAGTAACCCCAGAAATTGAGTAGAACTTAGACCAACGAAAGACTTTTTCAGGTTATTTTATCACTGACATTGTTTACAATGGCCAGCACGTGGTGATAATAAAAAGCAGACACACTTTTAATTGGTTTTATTACTGTTGTTAACTTCTCTATTAAGAATGCATCCCTTTAGTGTCTGCCTCTGCAATGGACCACACTTAGTGCCTGGACTTTGGCAAACCAATGGAGAGGTCTTCTCTGAACCCTCTATCTAATAAGTAGATCTCCCCTCTACTCTTATTTCTCTTTATCACCAGAACCCTATTAATTTGCTTTACAGCACTTATAATTTGTAATGACATATTTGTTCATGTACTTATTTACTGTCTACCTTACCACATTGCTATCATCATCAATTGGTGATGGTATGTCCCAGCACCTCGTGGATATCTGACATATAGTAAGCACTCAGTACATTTTTTTAAATGAATGAATGCATGCATGAATGAATTAAAGTCTTGTTCATTTAGCAGTGGCCAGGGGGATGAGATCATATAATACCATATGGCAATTAATGCAAAAAATAGAGGTGTGAGTATGCTTTGGTATGCCCTGGCCTGCCTATTCACCTTGATTAAAATCATGAGAGGTATATAGATCAGTTGTCCACGTGATGAGAAACTGTCAGAAAAGCCAGGAGTTTACATCAGCCTTATCAGTGCATTCTTTCTTATAGTAAATATAGATGAGAAATCAAATCAAGTTTGCTTATATAGGTGGCCAAAAAAGCACATGAAAAGATGCTCAACATCACTAATTATCAGAGAAATGCAAATCAAAACTACAATGAGGTATCACCTCACACCGGTCAGAATGACTATCATTAAAAAGTTACAAACAAATGCTGGAGAGGGTGTGGAGAAAAGAGAACTCTCCTACATTGTTGGCGGGAATGTAAACTGGTAGAACCACTGTGGAGAACAGTATGGAGGTTCCTTAAAAAACTAAATGTAGAACTACCGTATGATCCAGCAATCCCATTCCTGGGCATATATCCAGGGAAAACCAGAATTCAAAAAGATACATGCACTCCAGTGTTCATTGCAGCACTATTTACAATAGCCAAGACATGGAAGCAACCTAAGTGTCCAATGACAGGGGAATGGGTAGAGAAGATGTGGTACATATATACAATGGAATATTACTCAGCCCCATAAAAAAAGAACGAAATAATGCCATTTGTAGCAACATGGATGGACCTAGGGATTATCATACTAAGTGAAGTAAGTCAGACAGAGAAAGACAAAAATCATATGATATTACTCATATGTGGAATCTAATTTAAAAAATGATATAAATGGATTTATTTACAAAACAGAAACAGTTTCACAGATTTCGAAAACAAACTTATGGTTACCAAAGGGGAAACATGGAAGAGGGGGACAAATTAGGAGGTTGGGATTAATTTACACACACTGCTATATATAAAACAGATAACCAACAAGGACCTACTGTATAGCACACAGAACTTTACTCAGTATTCTGTAATAACCTATATGGGAAAAGAATCTGAAAAAGAATGAATATATGTATATGTATAACTGAATCAGTGTGCTATACACCTGAAACTAACAAAACATTATAAATCAACTAAATAAATTTTTTTAAAAAAAGATTGCTGGGTGAACCCAAAACTGGGGCCAAGAGAATTCAGGACATGCTTCAAATGTTTGACATAATAGTGACTTATCTGGAAGAAGTCCCTAATGGTTGGGGAAAAGGAGGGAACGAGATGGGGTCCAGAACCTAAAATGCTGGGTTAGGTCTAATTCTTGTTCTTTTATAACAAACGCTGGAGTGGAAAATCCAAGATACAAAGAGACCTACAGACCATTCAAAGTGTTATCCACAATATTGCTCCTTTATACTCTAGTAAAAACAATCTCATACACACTACATTCGGAATTACTGATATTACTGACACTGGTTTCAGCCACCTGCTTGGGAGATTTTTTTTTTAATGTTTCCAAGCAGATCTGCCACTCCCTTCCCTCATTTCATTGGATACAGTAGGGTTTGTCTGCAACTGGGTTTCTCCTTCAAAGGCATAAAATATACTGGCTTTATTTCTAACCACTAACCTCCCTGCTCTCTCCCCCTACATTCATGATTCAAGGTGAATATGATTAGCAGTGATTATCTAACCATAATGCTATTACCTTATTTGAGGCAAACTTAATAGGCAGCTCTCTCCTGCGTGTGCGATTTCTCTCTCCCTCTCCCTCTCCCTCTCCCCCCTCTCTCTCCCTCCCTTCCTCTCTAGCTATATTAAAGACCATGATGGCACAATTTATGGTTGAAGATTTCTCATAGGAACTCTATAAGCATTGCATGTCCCATTGGATGCAATATTTTTGTTTGTTTGTTTGCGGTACGCGGGCCTCTCACTGTTGTGGCCTCTCCCGTTGCGGAGCAACAGGCTCCGGACGCGCAGGCTCAGTGGCCATGGCTCACGGGCCCAGCCACTCCGCGGCATGTGGGATCTTCCCGGACCAGGGCACGAACCCGTGTCCCCTGCATCGGCAGGCGGACTCTCAACCACTGCGCCACCAGGGAAGCTCTGGATGAAATATTTTAAAAAACGTTTTTCTGAGAAAGACGGACACTGACATACGTAGAACTTACTTGAAAACAATAGCCAGTCATCACAATTTCTTACTTCTATCTTCTTCTCAAGTGAGAGGAAACTACATGGTGACTGTCGTTCAGCTCCCATCCTACAAAAAGAGAATCAGTACAAAACCCCTTGCCTTCCTTTAAGATCATTGAAACAGATGGAAAACACGATTCTTCCCCTGGAGGGCTTGACAATTTTTTCTGCAAAACAAACTGGAAGAGAGACCTTCATTGTCTCTAACTCCACAGGGTCTAAATATGCATCTCCTACTGGGCTCTGATTTGCTCTTCAGCTGACTCTGTATTTTCTGTAGTTAAGAGCTTGGGTTTGGGGATGCACAGACCTGTGTTCAAATTCCAGGGCCATTACTTACATATGACTTTTGAGACCTATTTAATCTCTCCAAGCTTCAGTTTCCTCTATTAAATCAATGGGATACTCATACTTATCTACTCAGAGGTTCTGTGAGCATTTTATCAGAAAATGGAGGTAAGGTACTCAGTACAGTACTTGGCACATACTGAGATCTTGATAAATTATACCCCCTGTGATTAATTTTATACAACAGGGATTAGTTAGCTATAGATATAGTGATAACTATTAATAGGGATTATGGGGTTCATAACTAACCACCCTCAAATTTGGTGGCTTAAAATAACAAGTTATTTAGCTCATGCCACTGTGCATTGACAATTTGGGCTGGTCTCAGCTGGGCGGTTCTTATGCTGGTATTGGCTAGATTCACTGTTGAATCTTTGTGGAGCTGGTGGGTCCGTTGTGGCTGGCTGACTTATGATGGCCTCGTCTGGGATGGTTGGGATGATTGGGGCCTCTCTCCTCCAGCGGAGCCCAGGCTTCATCGCATTTTCTAAGTCTCTGCTTGCACAATGTTTGTTGCTGTCCCATTGGCCAAAGCAAGTTGCAAGGCCAGTCCAGAATTAGGACTGGAGAAAGAGAGTCCCAAAGTCAACTGCAAGAGTGTGCACACAGCCAGGGGAAGAAATTGAGGACATTTTCCCAATACACCATAAACAGCCTCTTCTAATACAGCCTTATATGTGGAATCTCATTTTTTAAATGATAGAAATGAACTTATTTACAAAACAGAAAGAGACTCACAGATTTTGAAAACAAACTTATGGTTACCAGAGGGGAAATGTGGAAGGGGGGGACAAATTAGGAGTTTGGGATTAACTTACACACACAACTATATATGAAATAGATAAGCAACAAGGACCTACAGTATAGCACAGGGAACTTTACTCAATATTCTGTAATAACCTATATGGGAAAAGAATCATGTACTTTGATTTATCTATTCTTGTCTTTATGTCCTTTGTTTATGCTCCCCCTTCTTCCCTCTCTGTTCCTCTCTTTCTCCCTCTCTTCCTCAAATGTTTATTAAGCACCTAATATGCTCCATGTAGAGGGAATACCCCAATACATAAGATGTGATTCCATTTGTCATTAAAAGGCTTGTAAAGGATCTCACTGCCAGGAATGCCCCTGTGTTTAAGGAGCTTTTTCCTCTCTCTCCTTTTAGCAGCTCCACTACACCCTGTGTTAAATGCTAAAGCTAGCTAGCATTTTAGTAAATAACAATGAGAGATAATGCTTTCCTCTAATTGTTTAAAATGGTAGTGTTTCTAAGGAAGAGTTTCCAGCTGTTTTGTCTGACCTAATAAGAACTCTTAACCTTATTATCTCAGGATTTTGCTCCCTATCCATTTGCAATTCTCTTTATGAAGCACAGATGACTGTGACATTTGGCTCGTGGGATGATCAGGAGTGTGTGCCTTGCATGCTGTCCTAGTTGGCACAGAGAGGGGTTAGGAATGACCTTCTGGATTAGAGGCTCATTCTTTTTCGTTGTTCTTGTGTGTTTCCAACTACTTTGGCTAGGACGGTAGTGAGAAAATTACTCTGGCATTCAGAGTGCAGTGATCTCAAATGCATGAGCTTAAATGGCAACAGAAACGGCCTGATGAGATGTATGACATGATTAGAGTCTCATCATACTTCAAGTCTTTTCTAAGAGAATGGAGCTCCACTTTGGTTACACACAGAAACATCTGGAGAGCTTTTAAATTAGGTCCACACCCAGGCCACAATGCAGACCAAACTACATCAGAATCTGGGGAGTGGGAACCGGGCATGGGTTTTTTGTTTTTGGTGGTGGTACGTGGGCCTCTCACTGCTGTGGCCTCTCCCGTTGCGGAGCACAGGCTCCGGACACGCCGGCTTAGTGGCCATGGCCCACGGGCCCAGCCACTCCGCGGCATGTGGGATCTTCCCGGACCGGGGCACGAACCCATGTCCCCTGCATCGGCAGGCGGACCCTCAACCACTGCGCCACCAGGGAAACCCCGGGCATGGGTATTTTTAAAAGCTCCCCTGATGGTTCCAAAGTTCAGTCAAGTTTGAGAACTGCCTTGAGGGGACTCATAGAATGTTACAACATAGGAATGTCTCTTGATTTTGAAATTGACGAAAATTAAGTCCAGAGAGGTCAAAGATGTCAAAAGGCCAGGTAAGGGGGAAGGCGGTATTCAGACCCACGTTTTCCAAGTCCAAAGTCTGTACTTTTGATGCCTCATAAGAACCAGAAAGCCCTGAGTCAGTATTAGGCAATGGTAGAAATAGAATGGAAAGAAATGAAACAAGAAGGGCATATTACTGATATAAATATTTAGTGAGAAAGAAAACTAAGCAACGAGAGCATCAATTTGCATCATTATGACCTTTTGGGAATAAGCTTTTGGGAGAAGTAAATAACCTTACAGTTATTTCCTATAAACTGTAAATTTGCTGGCAAATACCTTTGAACACTGTACTTCCTTGGTGGTGCAGTGGTTAAGAATCTGCCTGCCAATGCAGGGGACATGGGTTTGAACCCTGGTCCGGGAAGATCCCACGTGCTGCAGAGCAACTAAGCCTGTGCACTACAACTACTGAACCTGCACTCTAGAGCCAGTGAGCCACAACTACTGAGCCCGCATGCCACAACTACTGAAGCCCACGCACCTAGAGGCCGTGCTCCACTACAAAAGAAGCCACTGCAATGAGAAGCCCGTGCATCGCAAGGAAGAGTAGCCCCTGCTTGCCGCAACTAGAGAAAGCCTGCGTGCAGCAACGAAGACACAACTCAGCCAAAAAAATAATATATATATATATATACCTTTGAACACGAAAATGCGTGCTAATTAAAAGTGAATCGTCTCAGTGCTTGATTTGGAAATTGGAACAAATACTGGACTAAACATGAAGCAGAGCTATTTTGGGCAATTTGGGCTAAAAGCAAATACTCTGATAGGATGTTGACAATGATCTTTCTAACATCATCTTAACTGATATTATCAGGCAGGCATCCTTTCTGGAAGAGGGATCTATCTAGTGGCTCATCTTGGTGTTGGCCCTACACAGTGTGTACGAACGAGAGCTGGTAAGTGTGCGGACACGGAGATGGATAAAGCCCAATTCCTCCCAGTTCAAACTGGGCTTTAAGAGAGGAGCACTGGGGCTTCCCTGGTGGTGCAGTGGTTGAGAGTCCGCCTGCCGATGCAGGGGACGCGGGTTCGTGCCTCGGTCCGGGAAGATCCCACATGCCGCGGAGCGGCTAGGCCCCGTGAGCCGTGGCCACTGAGCCTGCGCGTCCGGAGCCTGTGCTCCGCAACGGGAGAGGCCACAACAGTGAGAGGCCTGTGTGCCGGAAAAAAAAAAACAAACAAAAAGAAAAACAACCGAGGTCCAGGAGAAGCAAACACTCTTAACCTAAGTACTAAGAAGGTGGTGGCGGAATCAGTCCTCTAGAAATCGGGGGTGAGGGGAGGGGTGATACAGAGGCAGAACTTGATCCAGAGGATTTGACAGGGGAAGGGGGTCTGTACGGTAACTGTGTTACCAGAAGCCTACGTGTACTAATTAGGAAAACACTTAGGTGTGGTACATGTGATCCAATCATCAGGATATTATTATTCCTGACCTTGTCCTTCCTTCCTTCCTCAGGATCTTTGGATGCTGATTTTATTTCTGGCAACTGTACAAAACCAAAAGGCCAAGGGGATTAAAAAAAACAAAAAACAATGAAAAAACCAAACCCATTATGGGCCAAACTACCTCAGGGCCTCTGGGATTTGCATCTTTTTTGAAAAATGTAAGCAGAGATGTCTGTCATTCGGCATCCGTATCCTCCTTTGCCTTCCTGGGCACTATGCCCTCTGGATCTCCTCTATCTCTGTCATTTTGGCCCCACACCCTCCCTCAGCAGGCTTTCTCTGACTCTTGCCTTCAGCTTTTGTCCCAGGGCCGAAGACTCCCAAATCTCTTCTTGAGATCCCTCTACCTGCCTTCAGCCTGGTATGCCCAGCTGCCTTCAGATCTATTCTCTCGGATGTTTCTCTTGGACGTCATCTCAAGCCTAATACGTAAAAGAGAAACTCACACCCTCTCTTCACATCTCCTCCCTAAAGAAGCTTTCCTTCCCAAGTTGCCTACTGCTCTTCCAGCGCATCCGTTTCCTTATTCCGTAAACTTGGTGTTACGTAACTAACAGATGCCTCGCTTTTGCTCCCAAGTCAACAGCCAGCAAATCCCAGGGAGTCTTCTTCTGCAGTAAGACTCAGCCCTTTTCTTTTCCACAGCCACCAATACTATGCACCTAACACTCCCTTCTGTATCAAAATCGAGGTCTTCCCTCCATGGATTGTCTGTCATGCTGTCGGCTCCATAGAACCCTGTTGCTGATAATTCAACGCTACTGTCCTTATAAAGACCCTAGAGTGGTTTCTTAAAGGACATGTTCCAAGCTTGCACGTAAAGTTGTTCATTAACTAGTTCCATTGTACCTGTTTTGTTTTGTTTTTACATCCAGTCAATAAATATGTACTTTATTTACATAGTTATTAAATTAACATGCTCTAGTCCCCCTACTGTGTGCCAGGCAGGAATACAGAAATATGACAGAATATGGTTTTTGTCATTTTCTGAAATGTGTACAGCCCAGTGGTAGAATACAAGCACGTATGACAGTTTACTTAGGATTCAGTGGGAAAAGTGCTACAGTAGAGGCAAATCAAGATGTTGTGAAAGTCTGGGGAAGAAAACTGGGAGCAGGAAAGATGTTATAGATGATAAAAATATGCAACAATGCATTGAAAGAAAACCAAGTATTTGGTAATCTGCCCCTTATACCCTTAAGCAAGAGACAGCCTCCAACATACTATTTGTACACACTTCGCTGACTCACCCTAAATTGCCCTCCACCCTCCCACAGCCTCTTTAAGAGCTCTCCAGGTCTTTGCTAATTCAAATTCTGCTTTCTTACAAGTCCATCTCAAGATAGTTTCCCTCAAGCCCTCCCCCCTCTTATCTTCACCTTCTTTTTCTTCTCCTTTCAGTACTGCACAATATCATTTCTTAACCAGAATGTTGGCACTAGGACAAAGGATCTCAAACTTAAATAGGTATTTGAATCACCCTCAAGTGTGATCCATCGGGGTTTAGCTAGGAAGGCAGGAATCTGATTAACAGGTTCCCAGGTGATTCAGGCACAAGAGGATCTTAAGCCACTTTGAGAAACACCGGTTGAGACCTCTGTGGCTTCCTTCGATTTCTCCATACTGGCTGTCCACAGCCCACAGGGACTAGCTAAGCATATGTGGGTTGCTGAAGGCTCTGGGCTCCAAGTATTCGCTTACGTGACCATTAGATACTCACACATTCGCTTAGGTGACCATTAGACTCTCACATTCAGAGAGTCAAGAAAAGTGACTCAGTCAAGTGGATAGAACCGCCCTCTCTGGAGGAAACTGACTCCTGAGGCGTGAAATCTCTCTGAGTCACCAGCAGAGCAAGAGGAAATTACATTTGCTGTCCTCTCAGAACAAGCGCAGCCGTCGCCCCTGATGACCTCCGTGTGTCTCAAATAAATCACGCTTTCAGAGAATACAGACCACACTCCAAGTTCAAGAGCTTATAAAAGAAAAAGCCTACAGGTACACGATGCAGTCAAGGCCGTCACGCGTAGCCTCACAACCTCATAAACGGGTGCAGTTGCAAGAAACAAATATTGCTAATGCACCTCGCATAAGGGTTCCTGAAAATGAATATGACTCAAATCAGGAGGGTGTGACAATAAAACGAAGCCCGAAGTCGCCCTTATGCGCGTCCCTGTCCTCTCCATCTTCCCCAAGCCCCAGCAAGCAGCCCCTCCCTGCCCGGAGCGCGGCTTCCTGTGGAGGCGGGGCCGAGACGTCGGTGACGTGCTGACGTCAGGGCGTGCGGACGCCCAAGTGTCGTCCGGCGCGGAGCTGGGCCGGCTGCAGCTCCTGTCGCCAGCTTTCTTTGCGTGAGCCGCGGGGTTCGTGTCGGCGCTCTCCGCCTTTCGCCCTTCGCCCTTCGGCCTTCGCCCTTCGCCTCGTCCCGGTCTCCCCGGCCCGTCCGTCATGGTGCCGTCGGCGCGCCTGGCGAGGCCCCGCTGAGCCTCGGCCCGGCGGCTAGCGCGGCTCGGGGTCACCATGCCTACCCGTGAGTGGCCGGCCGAGGGTCGGATCGGGCGGGGAGCGTTGGGAGGCGGCGGCCCGCTGGGCGCGCACTCAGGTGTCGCCGTCCGGCGGGGCGGTGGGGCAGGCGGGCCTGGCCGGGGAGAGCCAGGAAGTGCCGGCGACCGGCCGAGTTAGTTTCGTTTGGTCTTAGGCTTTCACGGTGGGGTGGCGTGGGAGCCCGTTGTAGAAACGGGGAAACCGAGGTCCGAGCGCTAAGGGCGCACGGCTAGTAAGTGGCAGAGCTGCTAGTAAGCTTGACCTGTGGGACTTGGAAGTCCAGCTCTTTCTCCAGCAGAGCTAAATGGCACTGTATGGAAATGCTGAAAATAGCTCCGTCCCATCGCCATTGCCTCCTCACTTGCTCGAGGACCAGGCATCTCCTGGTGGGACGCTCCGTCCTGGCCCAGAGCCCTTCCCCGCGGCGCCCGAAGTCCCAGCTGCCCTGATTTTTCTCTGTGACACGTCCCGGGGGTTGAAGCAGGTGCTCTTTGGGGAACTTGTTGGACCCACCGGCTTCAGAACCAACTGGATCTGACAGCTGATTCCAGTGGCAGCTGAGTGAAATTGCAGGTGTAGGCAATTTGAATAAGACGCGTTGAATAAGATTCTGGAGCTTGGGCCCTGGAATCTGCGTGTCCTGCCTGTTACTGAGGGACCCTGAAGTTTGAAAATCGCTGGATAGTGGAGGCGTTTTGGACAAACAGGGTACTATAACACTACCAACGACAAATTTTAAAACGACCCAGAGAATCACCATGTGACTTTAAACCCGGTGACCTATCTGGATATGTGCAGACTAGGGAAGCTCCTGATTTTGGACGTAGAGCGAGCATGATGATGATTGATTTGAGATTCTTTTCAAGTAGGGCTCATGCAAGCGTTTCATGTTGTAGAATCTTGAAATACTTGTCTGTATGTTTCCAATTCATATTTCTTAGAATTCATAACTTTTCCTGATTGTCCTTATTTTTGTAGACACATGGGACATTGGATTTCCAGGTCAGCCTCAAATGCATTTTTTTGTCCAGTGGTGGATAAAGAGGAATTATTTCCTGATACCAGAAAGGTTTATGTAACGCTGTTACAAATTTTTAAACAATCTTGATGTAAAGATTACTAATAACTCCTCATACATGTATGGGTAAGGTGGATTTTGTTCTCTGAACCCAGTCCTGTGTGTCCTAAACTTGATGTTCTTGGATTTTTGTATCCCATATGTATGTCAGCAGTTTAATTTTATTCTTCTAGACTGGAGGAATATCATCATCAGTATTCATTGTCAATTTATTGTTCCTAAATTTATATTTATGTTAACAAGTGAATTAGCACTGTGCTAATCTTTTACTTTCTTAGAAAGCAAAGGGTGTGGGGGAGGAACACCTTTCTTGAAAGTTAAGGCTTCAAGTGGACTTTATTGGTAAAATGGCAATTAAACAGTTTTTTAGTTATGTTCTAAGGTTATATAGGCCAATAGAGTGGATAGAGGACTTTTTTTCCCCCTTAATTGTGTGATTTACAATGCAGAACGACACAAGGATGAGCCATGGTGTACTTTGCATAGTTAGTATCCGTGACCTGACTGGAGGGCAAGTGAAATATTTGAGTTATCTATCATTGCTGTTAATATTTATTATGGTACAGTTTCTGTGATTGCTTAAAAGTGTGGTACCGATTGGTGGTACACGTGTGAAGTCAGTTGTGTTCATAATTGCCTTTTTCTCTTCTTTTGTGACCAGAACCACCAAAATAGCTGTGATAGTGTATGGATATTAGTACTTCCCAGAAATTCTGCATGTAGAATAAGTAATTTCCAGGAACATTATTATTTTCTTTAGGGATTTTTAAGGAAGGAACACCCCTCGTGCCCTGCCAGTAAGCGAAGCTTTTTTTCTTTCTAATGTCAGATGAGTTAGGAGGCTCATGTACATGCTCAGCCAGTTAATCCTTAAGCATTTAGTGAAATAAATGTAATGCTTTTCTGTAAAATGAAAGTGTTGGAGATGATCACTAGGGTCTTTTCAGACTCTATACTTCTGAGAGTGACCCTTATTCCAAGCCATAGAATTATTCTACTCTTGCTATTTTGTTGCTTCTTTGGAATATTGATACCCTCAGTCATTGAAACTGGAATTGGTAAGTAGAATCCAGTGGGGCATAGCACACCCCTGAAGGCTGAACGATGGCATATCTCATGAATGTTAATAGTCACTTCATTGGACTTATTTAGGAGATCCATAGACTCTTTTTCAGAAAACAGCTACCTGGAAGGATGTGTGACAGGAAGTTGCTGCGACACAGGAACAGTTCTGTGGTCATGTCACTGTATATTTTCAGGCAGTAGTTTGCAATAATCACTAAGCACAGATTTCAAGACTGTTTCACTAAACGATCTTTTCAAATCTACAAACCTGTAATTTGTCACATCATTTCTCTAAAGGCCTTCATTTCATCCTCCTACACCCAAAGGATCATTAAGAAACATTTTGATTGTGAAGATTTTCCAAACTCTGTATCAGAATTTGAGTGGAAGAAACGTTAAAGCTTCTCAATCCAGTCGTTTTATTTTATTTTGCATATCAGGAGACTGAGACTCGGTGAGTTTCAGTAACTCGGCTAAGGTCACAGGTGGAGTAGAAGCAGGACTTGAACACAGACCTGGGATTAGGGTTTGGGTTAGGGTTCCTATCCATAATCACACTGAGCATAGATCCTGTTTATTTTTCCATAGCAAAGTTGATAATAGTTTATCTTTTTTAAAAATTTTCCCTGGAGTTACACTAAGGCAAAAGTGAGCGTGGCCAAAACTTACATCAGACATGTGAACTTAAAAGAATATTTAACATTTTTGCCTTTGCTTCTGTCTTGTCACAGGAATCTGAGCAAAGATTGCCGGGGATTCCAGTGGTATGCTAGGTAGATGCTTGGTTATATAGGTACAGATGTAAACTTTTTAGTAAACTACTTCTATGAAAGGGACTCGTTAGCTGACAGATAACTTGTCTCAAAGCAGGTCCAATAAAATATGCCCTTTTATTATATATGAAAACATTGTATATTGGCTAAGGGAAACTGCAACTATTAACCATTCTTTGCTGTTAAACTATACTTTCAGTAATTATTTGTGGGTAATGCTTTCTTTTCTCATTTAGATGTTGGCATTGATATCTGGCCGCATTTGTTAGGCTGTGGTAATGTGGTCCATCTGTGTGTGGATTTTTTCCGTTGATGAGGTTGATTATATTTGACTTATTTTTCAATCCATTCTTATGAAGTAAGTGCAGAATATAGGTGAATTGTGAAGTGAGGGATGAATGCTGGTGCAAGTGTTTTCATTTAGAAACACATGACAAGTAAACTTGACCTGTTACTGGCTTGTGAACCTTTTGTGTTTGTTCATTCTCTCTCCCTCCCTGCCCCTCACCCCCTTTTCTCCCTCTCCCACCCAGCACCTATGTACACTGCCAGAATTATAGCTGAAGAGTTTTCTTTCTCACAGCGACCTTTGGCCTGACATGTTTTGGTTACTACCCGATCTCATCTTTCAATCTGTCCCCACTCATGAGGACACGGGGCTGCATTAAAGACGATGTAGGTCATGGGAGATGAGGCTGGAGAAGGAGAAAGGAGCCAGAATTTGAAGGATGTAAGATGCTGTGCAATTAACGTGACTAAAATTGTGTTCCAGCTGTCACAGCCACAGCTAGTGGCTATTTTGTAGGCATATTAGCAGTTTCCAACTTAGTGGTTACTTAAAAACTTAAAATTTGCTCTTAATAATAGAAATTGATTATTGGATATTGATTGTGTGTGAGGCAATATACTTTGTGTTTTACAGGAATGATCTTACTTAGTTGTCTCCGACATTGAGGAAGGTCCTATTTGACCAATTATAGAAATGAAGAGATTGGTTCAGGGAAGTAAAGTAGCATGCCTAATGACAGTAAGTGGTGGAGCTGGGATTGGAAGTGGATAGGTGTGACTTCACAGTCCCAGTTCTTTTTTCACACTGTACTGGTCTGAGCCAGGCAGGAATGGAATCTGCAGTCCTCAGATCCTATCAGTTTCCTTTAACACTGTCACTTTTGCTTAGCGCTATGCCTGATCACATAATAGGTACTTGGTAAATGTTGAATAAAAGAACAAATTCTAACTGGAGTCAGAGAAGTTATTCTTTGGATACTATAACCTGAAATAACTTTTTTCCCCCATAAAAACAGTGTTATAAAAAGTTTTATAGTTTATGATTAGATTCTTAGCAGACCTGCCTGAAATATTTGCAAGACCTGATACAAGAATACAAATGGAGGCCCGCAAATCATAGTCTAAATGCGGGTTTCTCAGTTTTTGCTCTCGATGACTTGGACTGGATCATTTTTCGTTTGGGAGGTCTAGGGCTTTCCTGTGCGTTGTAGGATATTTAGCAGCTTCTCTGGCCTCTACCCACTAGAAGCTAGTAGTAATCCTCCCTGTCCCCTAAAGCTGTGACAACCAAAAATGGTGGGGGGGATTGTCCCTGGGTTGAGAACCACTGGTCTAAATATTAAATGTTATAGACCAAGCTGTGGCCACAGCCTGGCCTGCTTTCCCATCCAGGGTCCCTACAATCTGCTCCCCAGAGATTACTTTCTCAACCTGGAGGTCCAAGCAGACTACAGGCCTGACCTCGTCAGCAGTGATCTGTTGGGTCAGGGTGGGGTCTTGCCTGACCCTGTCCAGCTTCTTTGGGGAGCCAGAGTGAGAAGGTCCCCCCCGCCCCCCATTACCTCACTTCCATCTCGGGAGTTTGGTACAGTTCTAAGCACCTCCCAAAGCTATTACCACCTGAGTAGAGGGGCAGGTGGGTGGAGGAAGCCCCGCTTTCTCGGGAAACTGCATCTGCCTGGACTCCCACTTCGGGTAATTTGGGGTGGGCAACTTCAAAGAAAAACAGCTGCCACCATCTTTCTCTGGTTTCCTAGGATGCGATTTTCAGTATTGTCCCCTCCCCCACCCACACGTACCTCTCTAAAAGGAAAGAAAACTCTGTGTTTTGGGAAGCAGAGGCCCTTTCCCCCCCACCTCCACCCCCGAGTCGAGTGAAAGCACTAGTTCTTAGGAGAAAGCCACATCTTACCTATTATATAGTTCAACTTAGGTATGGAATGACCCCAGGTCATCTGAATACTGGGTGGGTATTCACAACTACATACTTCATACTACCTTTATGGGGGATGGAAAGGTATGGTATAGAAGTATTATAAAAATCTGTGGCTAAAGATTTGAAGAAGGATGCAAAGTTAACATCAAATAAAAGATCAGTATTTGCAGTATTTATACAAATCGGAAAGCAAAATACCACCAACCCTCTGTGGTTAAAGCACACACCTGTGCTTGTCAAAGTCTAAGTGCAAATGGTTGATAAAGATTTGGGGGGAGATGGTTCAATTTTACTAATAAAGAAATGCTAATTAAAAGCTGAAATCATTTTTGGTTTACCGCATTACCGAAGACTTTTTAACAGTAATAGGCAAAGGTGGTGGTGAGGTGCAGTAGAAAAGGCAGAAGTTTAAATTGGTACAATTCTTGGGAAGTAATTTGGCAATATTTTATCAAGTGCTCTGATAATGCTTTTACTCATTGACCCAGTAATTTCACTTTGGGGAATTCTTAAGAAATGATTAAAAACATAAACTGCACTAGGATGTCTGCCCTGAGGTGTCTGTCACCATAATATTTATAAAATAGTAAAAACGCAGAAACTTTAATATTCAATAATGGGCAAGTGGTGCAAACATTGAATATTTGAATATAGAACATCCTTGCAACAAAATATCATGCAGCCATTTAAAATACTTATGAAAGCACTGGGATTATGAACTGTTTTTCTTTTCTTTTCTGTAATTTGTGTCTTCCAGAGTTTCTACAGTTAGCGTATAATCCACAATCAGAAAGAGTTGCTTAAATTTTTTTTTTTTTACAACTTTACCATAATTTTTTCAACATTTTCATAATTCTTTCCAAAACCTAAATGAAACAAAATATTGCCCTGAACTGGTTCTTCCTTTCGCCCGTAGGAAAGAATTTTGGGTAACTGATCAGACGGTGTTGATCGTGTGTGTGTATGTGGCTGAGGAGCACAGCGCGTTTACTGTCTGATCGCTATTGCTGTCAGGTGATAGCAGATGCTTATCATTGGTGTTTTATTCTGAAAGGAGGAAGAAGTGATTTCTGATTGATTAAGTGGTGGTTTCAGTTGTGAAAACCTGAAAGGTTGAGATGAAGCACTTTGGGTTTGGTTTATTGGGAGTTTGTAGGCTTTGTTTTGTTCTTTTTCCCTGAATGATTGTGTATTGTAGAATGAACACAATTCTAGGGAAGTATGATCACAAAGTGAATGTTGGCAATTCCTCCTATGATTAGTATGTCAACCCTGTCAAAATTCTTTCATCATTTGTATTTGCCAGGTTTATTCCACTCTTGAAATGAGCCTGCTTTCGCATATGCTTGAAGTCAAGCAGGAGCTACTATTCATTTTCCTCTTTCTGTATAGGCTGTCATATCCTCCCTTCTGCATATTTATTTACTGCTTGCTAACTTTAGGTATTATTAGATAACTTGCTAACTTTAGGTATTATTAGATAGCATGATTCTAATTTTCATTAAAGAAGCAATCACTACTCAGGTTTTTGTCATTGTACCTCTGCATCAAGTTTGCCATATTCTAAAAAAATGGGCATTAAACCTTTTGCTCTGCAGTCTTGAAGAGGACTTTCATTCCCCTCAATGCCATTATGTTTGGTTTTATTCTTAGTTGGTGAGTTCATTACCAGACCTCCAGGGTATTTCTGCTGTACTGTATCCAGTACGTTTCTGGATAATTCTAAGTGTTCTTCACACCCCTGCTATTTAATCGGCTTTTTGAACAGCTGTCTTGGCAAATTGCTACAAAGTTCTGTGGGCTGTGGTTGCACTTAACTTTAAATGGATCTCACTCCCACTGGGCAGGGAAAATGAAATATAAGATGTTCAATTTTGCTGTGGTCAATTCCTGGGGCCTCGTAAATGGCAAAAGGTACTGGCCAGGCTAAAGGACTGGCGTGGAAGTTGAAAGGAGTGGTCCGTTTATGATATCTGACATAAATTGTTTTTTGAACTTAGTTATAAGTATTTTTATTAACTATTTGATCCATTAAATGGAAAATGATAATACTTCTCAGGGAAATTTAGATACAGTAGAATTTATGTAATTGTGCTTTAGAGGTAGAAATGCTTTATGAGCATGTGATTAGAATCAGAATCAGAATTAGAATTGCTTCTTGGATTGTTACCCTTTGCTGCAGCTGGTTCCAGAAGGGCATCTACAGAGGAGGGTAGTCTAGGCAGATGTGTAATAGCTAGAATTTTGGGTCTAAGTTCCTATGGGGTTTTCCCATTCTCTTAGCTGGCTGGACGATGTGAACTTAAGGGGTCCAGTTTCTTTTTCAGTTCACAGCCCAGATCAGAAACAGACTTAAATAATTTGTCTACTCCATGCTACCTTTTCCCTTGGTTCCATCCTGCTTCATCACTTGGTCTTCCAAGGATGGGAGCACCTTTGGGAAGCTGCCCCAGGTTTGTCTTACTGTGCCATCTTTACGAAATGGAACAGCTCAGGTCCAGGAGATTGAGGAAAGAAACTGCCCCAGGTCAGTTCTATTTGTATGACCTTTACTAAAGCTCCACCCCCTGACACGGGATTCTCATTGGGAGTTCCTGAGCATTACGTGTTGTTCTTGATCCGTATTGGAGGGTGGCACAAGGGAAGTTTGAGCTACTGCTAGACCTAAGTTTTCAGGATGTCTTCCATGGAAATATAATAGGGACTGCTGTGTGGAGAGGGTGCTGAAGAGACTGAGCAGGTAGGCCTCTCGACCTGACCCAGCTTCAGCCGGGCCAGCTCTGTTTTTAATCTGTCTTACGGTAAGATTCTGCATCCAATTTCAGGAGGTAAATAACATTGGCTCCTTTTTAAAAAGTTTGAAATTTATGGTCTTAGACATTAGAATGTGCCTTCTGACAAGAACGTAAGATATTTTAGAATCAAAAGCTTAGGAACCTAGAGGCAAAACCAAAGCCATTTAGCTGATGGTGGCTCACCCGCTTTTGCTCTAATGACCTCTAGGAATGGAGCTGTCTCGTCTCTCCTTGGAGTCGTTCCGGTCATAGGCGCCGTCTGTATACTCTTGGAGTCACAAGCATTCTCTTTCAGTCTTTCTTATCTTCCTGTTGGATTTCTCTTAGGGATTGATTCACTCAGCAGATTATTTTAGTGCCTACATGTGCAAGGCAGTGATAGGTGGGGAATACGGAGATGAATAAAGCAGTGCCTAGCTTTAAAAAGTTTATCCAGTCTATAGAACCTTGTGTAGATGGCTATCACACAAAGAAGGAAATGCAGGCCCCCTGAGACAGTGCTGTGGGGTTCACAGAGAGACTGCAAGGAAAAGGCGAGTGGAAGATGGCGTCCTCAACCTGAGTAGTTACCAGAGGTGAGAGTGCGTGTTTGGGGAAGTTAAGTTGAGTCACGCAGGTGGAAGTAACCAACAGCTGGCGGGAGTAAGTCATTGGTGCTGGAGAGCGTGACGACTTTAAGGCCATATATATATTTGGTAATTCTGTCTTTTAAGCAACACATACTTATCAACGCCTAGTATGTGCCAGCTATTACAGGCACTGAGGCCACAGCAGTACCTCATACTAGACACGTGGGCATCACCCCGGCCATCTTCTCTGCTCTCATAAAGCTTAATCTGGGGAGGAAGACAAGTGCTGACCAGACACTTATCTTCCTTACCAGACTAATTACAAGCACCTAATGCCTGTTTTGTTTGCCAACGTATATATAGTTTTTGATACAGTAGGTGGCTCATGGTACACATTCGGTGTATATTTGTAGACTGACTCAGATTACTAAAGGAGAAACACAGGTTGCTGTGGAAACACATGAGAGAGGTTGGAGGGAGAGCAGTTAGAGGTTATTAGAATACAGTAGTCTGAGTGGTGGGCTTTGGGACTTGGATGATAGTAGTGGGATGGATTGCAGTGTACAAATCTGAATATTGTTGAGAAAGTACAATTCATAGGATTAATTGGACGAGGCGTTGAGGGAGAAGGAGTCAGGATTCACTCCCAGTTTTCAGGCTTGATCATTTGGGTGAACTGCTCTGGTATGATACAGGCACTTTCTGGAGAATGAGCTGTTTGGGAGACTTGAGATGGCAGGTGCGTCCGTCGTAGGGTATGTTAAGTGTGTGGTGCCTTACAGGACTTTCAGGGTACATTTGTAGGAATAACAGTGGATGAAATTACTAAAGGATAGGTTGTAAAGAGAGGAAAGATGCTGAGGCAGATCCTCGAGGAACGTGTTCATTTAAGGATGGAATCGGCAGAGGGAGCAGGTGGAACATTGTTAAAACAAATGCTTGCACGACAAGAACTAGGTAAGACTCACGACAGTCCATTTATTTATAGAAGCGCTGGAAACATTTCAATGTAGCAAGGAAAAGAAGCTGGACAGTCTCTTACTGTTTGATGTGAGGCTTTTGACAATGATAGTTTATGAAGTGTTAGAAAAAAAGTCTTACTTTAAAACCTTAAAGATGATTGTATGTCTTAATTCTGGTATGTACTGTCCTGTACTTATGTCATTAACTTGTCACAGCTTCCTAGCTGAGGGGAGAGATTGTCAAATTATACTTGGTTGAGAGGATATAAACTCTTCTATAATTCCTGGGTAGACAAGCTAAATTGTGCAATGTGCGGGTAGAAATTAGGGAAGCTCCACATATGTAATCTACAACTTTCATATAGAACTAAACTACTAGTAACTTATCATCCCGTGCTGTCTTCTTTGAGTCTCACTGTTACGTGTATTTGTGGAAGAACTGAATGCTCGTGGCAGATACAGTGCTTATGTAAACTTGCTGAGGAACTGCTTTACTTCAAACAAAGAACTGAGGGGGCATTTAGAGACTGGAGCTGTCACCTGAGAGCATCAGTTAGCCCTCTGAGTGTTGAGCACCACATTCTCCCCCCACACAGCTGATACTCCTCTTTTTTCCCTTCCCTATCCATTGCTTTCTGCGTATTTACTCAGTGACATGGAGTAGACAGCCTCTATTCTCTTTAAAGCAGCAAAGAAATATTGCTGCTCTTTTTGCTGCCTGCCCTGATAGGGTACAACAACATGCTGGTTAAGGGCTGAAAAATTTTAAAAGCTTTCTATCCAGTGGTTTCAAGAACAGTAGGGAGGGGTGAGTAACAATTAAGTGTCGTTTGGCTGCAGAGCTTTTGCTGGAATGGTCATTGATTCCACCATTCTTAATTTTTTAAATCTAAAATTTCACTGTGTTCAACCTTTCTAAAGAATCTGAGTATTTACACAAAAGTGAGATGATTTTCTCTTGTTCCGTTTTAATTTTCAAGAGTGAATAGTTTCTTTTTGTAGTTGTAGTAATAACATGAATACTACAAGTGTGTATAGATTTCCGGGTTCTCCCTTTGTGTATAAATGCCACAGAAAGTTGCCCTGTTCTTTATTTCTTCCATGCATTCGTTGTTATAAGTCTTAACCTTTGAACTTGAGGAAGATATAATAATACATTGAAATCTTCAGATTTCAAAATCTTCAGCATCAGATTTTGGTTTATGATTCATTAAAAAAGATATTAGAGAAAATTAGATTGCCTTCTTAAGAGTTTTGATTAACATAAAAGTCAGTTGTGCGTGCTGTGACCATAATGTGTATAATAAATTAAAAGAATACCTAATTTAAAGAAGTCTTAGGCTTTTAACATTGTGTTACCCAAGTGAATACAAAATGTTTAGAGTCTTTATGCTTTAGCTGGAAGTGTTGGGGAGACTATGTCAAGCACTGAACCTCGAAGGTTTAAATTAGTAGCTTAATGTTTTTTAAATTAAACTTTGTACTTAGCTAGACCCACTCAGAAAGTCCTGTGTTATATTTTCCTGTCTTCAAACTTTGGATAGAGAAATTAAATATATATTCTGTTTAGATACATAATGAGAGTGTTCCCTATCTTTCCCTTTACTGTTTAATCGGGAAATTTAATCATCTCAATTCAAATGAAAATCTTCAACATATGGCATAGACGTGGGTGTTGTGAAATCTGTAAGAAGAATCAATGCCATTGGTATATTGAATGTATTTGTTCTGAAAGTAATTTCGGAAGTTACAAACACCCCAGATTTAACCCTTTTGTTATTCTGTGACTAATAAGGAAATAAGAATTTGTTAAAATTTAAGTCGGGGAATTTTAATGCTGTTTTGAATTTTGCCTGAAATAACTCATATCCTACTTTTGAAATATTCAGAGAATTTTTAATTAAAAATAACTCAAACATCTGGTTCACTGAGAAAAATCCTAGTCATTGTCTATGGTGGATTCTTTATGTTTGTAATGGTGACAAATTAGTATCTTTTGATTTAAGGGTTTATTTTCCTCACTACAGTGCCTTAGCTCGTTTAAGCAGAAATTGGATTTGGATGTGTTGATGTTTTTTTGTTTCTGTTTTTTTTTTAAAGAACTTAGCTAGAACTCTGCAGAAAACCCCACCTTTATCTTTTTTCAATATCCAGGTTTTCATTGTGGACAGTAGGGTAGCAGTAGGGTTTTAAACTGTGACCTTAGTAGTACAAATACTTACTAAGGTCACAGTAAGTATACTGATGGAAATAATTGATTTTTAAAAAGAGCTGTATTGAGATATATAATCTGCATACCTGTCTTAAGTATATGGAAAGATGTGATTTTTATGTAAAATAAAAACTGTACAAATTACCTGAGCAGTGATTATAAATGTGAAATCCTAGATGCCCAACTTTTCCTTGCCCCCAGATTTTGATTCAGTAGGACTCACAATTCGATAAATTGCACGGTGTTAGGAGACGTGCTAAAATTAAAGATACTGAGTGGCAAGATTCTGAAATTCTAGTTCTTTTTAACCTCTTTATTATAAATCAGATATTTTTTCCTCTGGATTTTAAAACTTACACAGTATATTTTTAAATTTAAAAATCTGAAATCATCCAGTACCAGATTACCATAATCCCAAAACGAGTGTTTTAATTTGTAGAGGGGAGAATTAACTGGACTTTTTCCTCTGTATGCCCAGATTATAATAAAGCAAAGGATTCCCACCTTATTTCTACAAAGTAAAAATGGCTTGTAGCTTCAAAACTGAAACTTGCTTTAAGTATGGATTTGCTGCTAGAGTTTTGTGAAAGTTTACATATAAATGCTTCTATTATTTTCCTTGTTAGTTTTGGGAGTATTTCGTTGTTACAAACTGAAACTCACAGTGCACAGTGGATAGGGAAACTTTAAGACATCCTAAACAGCGGTTGTCATTTGGCTGTGATTTTGTAAAGTAATGAGGTTCTCTCCCCCTTTTTTCAGTGGCTGAGCTCCATACAGCTCTTGTTTGTTGTCAGGTGTGCTGGGAATTCACCAGTAACTTTTTGTGGGGGCAGTCTAATAGCCTAACAAAAGCTTCTCATTTTTCCTTTCATGATGTTCTTGTATTCTTAGGGATATTTTAGAGCTCAGAGTAACCTACAATAGGAAAAGAAGACACTTTCTAGAAGTGGGAACTTCTGTAATATGACAGGTTCTCAGGCAGGGTGTCACTTCTCCATTCTCTACCATCTGACTTGTTGGAGAGCTTGGTAACAAGAGTATAATCTTTGGGCAGCTGTGAAATATTTTGACTGTGTTGCTCTACTCTCCATATTAAACAGTTCAGCTTATTCAAAAAAAAAAAAGCCATCTCAGGAAGGCAGTACAGTATAGAAACTGTTAAGAGCACAGGCTCTTAAGTGGATCCACCACTTCTAGTTGTGTGACCTTGGACAGATTACTTTTATCTTTCTGATTTCCTATTTGTAACCTATAGATGTTGATACCTACCTCATACAGTTATGAGCATTAAGGAAGATAAAATCTGGAATATAGTAGATGTTCAAATATTGGTTGAATGCATTCTGAAAGAATCATACTGGCAGATAAGGAATAGATAAGCACAGGGTATTCCTGGGGTAGGTCTTCTGGTTTTCTACTATATTTTGCATTATATCCATGAAACCAGAATTTGTGCCGCGGGGAACTTGCATTTAGTATTTGCTGTTGTATTAGTTTACTAGGGCTGCTGTAATATAATACTGCAAACTGAGTGACTTGAGCAACGAATTTATTGGCTCACAGTTTTGGAGGTCAGAAGTCTGAAATCAAGGTGTTGGCAGAGTTGGTTCCTTCTGAGGGCCGTGAGGGAAGGGTGTGTTCCAGGCCTTTTGCTCTGGCTTGTAGATGGCCAATTTCATGTTCACCTGGAGTTCTCCCTGTATGCATGTCTGTCTCTTAATTTTCCCCTTTTATAAGGATACCAGATATATTGGATTAGGGCCCACTCTAATGACTTCATCCTCACTTAATTGCCTCTGCAAAACCTCATCTCTAAATAAGGTCACATTCTGACGCCCTGGGAGTTAGGACTTAGGCATATGAATTTGGAGGGGGATACAGTTCAACCCGTAATAGCTATGTGAGACATGAAAGTGAAACAGATTTTTTTACTTACAATATTTCCATTTTCTAAACCATGCTTATTTATTAAACTTTGATATAAGCTGATGGCATAGTAACTTTTTATTTTGCTAAAACCAAATATTCATTTATTTAAACTTAGGGTGAAGTATATCTAGCGCTAGAAGAAAATTAGTAGAGTTGAACAAAAGTTCTTTCTTTTCATGGCTCAGTTATTTGGTATGCCACTAAATTCTCTGAAGGCTGACTTAAAGTCATTTTGGCATTTGAGTTGATTTCAGGAATGGTACATATCTTAATATCTAGCAAATACAGAATTTACTGGTCTACATGTTATATGAAATCTTACTTGTGTTAGTTTTTCAAAGCTGCCATATACAAGGTACCATAAGCCAAGTGGCTTAAGACAACAGAATATTCTCGCAGTTCCGGAACCTAGAAGTCTGAAATAAGGTGTGGGCAGGGCCATGCTCCCCCATAAGTTTCTAGGGAAGGATCCTTCCTTGCCTCTTCTAGCTCTGGTGGCTGCTGGCAAGCCTTAGAGTTCCTTGGTTTGTGGCAGCATGAATCTAATCTCTTCCTGTCTTCAATGTGGCCTTCTTCCCTGTGTGTCTCCTCTTTCTCTTATCCACTTGTCTTATCTTTCTCTTTATGAGGGTACCAGTCTTTGGATTAAGGGCCCACCCTAATCCAGGATGACCTCCTTTTAATTTGATTCCATGTGCAAAAACTCTGTTTCCAAATAAGGTCACATTCACAGGTACTGGGGTTAGGACTTCAACATATCTTTTTTGTGGGAACACAGTTCAACCTGCAACGTTTGTCCATTGCTTTAAAAAGTTAGCTTCTTTTAACTTCTCTAATCTTCCAAGTATTCTTGACTAGTAAATGGACAACTTTGTTACCACAGATTAATGTTCTTGAGCCTCACAATTCAGAACCCTCCCACTGCCTTGATGGTTAACCTATTACCTTGGTTTTCCAGGTAAAGAATTATGCTTCACTTTCAGCTCTTTGTCCTGTTTCAGTAGTTTGCTGCAAATTCTTTTTAAAGTACCTTTTGTCTCATACTTCTTTACCAACTCAGTGTTATGAGTTATGTTTGAAATTGTTGAACCTACTATTTTATAATTTACAATAGATTGCAATTCCAGGAGCCTTTTGTAACTGGAATGTGTGTTATCTTACTGCTGAATGCATCTTATCTCTAGTACTTTTTATGAAGACAAGGTATTCTATACAGATAGAATGGTGTGAGCAGGTGCATGGGGATGAATAGGTTTGGAGCTTGATTTAAGAGCTGTGAATATTCACAGTTTTTATCTGGGAAGTAAGACTGAAAAGGTAGAGACTGTGCCCAGGTTCATCTCCAAAACCAGCCTAACAATGAAGTGTAAATAAATTGGGGAGATCTTTATTTTGGTAAAGTGTAACTGACTTCACTTTTTAAATCTTTAAATAAATGTGTGTGTGTGTAGCTAAAATGAACTATTAAATTTATCATATATATTTTGTAAAATAAGTGATTTGGGTTTTTGTAGGTATGCTCCGAATGAACTATCTTATAATTTGTCTAATCGTGGATACTATTTTAATAACCTTTTCCATTATATTCCATTATATTCTCAATATATTTCTGACATACAATAAAATATCTTGTAGTCATATTCTTTCTGTGTTAACTTTGCCTTAAAAAAACCTCACAGCCTTTTCAGAGGCATTTGGAAAATGTCAGTTTTGTTTTCTTTTTTTTTTTTTTAACTTTCACAAATTGGAAATGTCATAGTCAGACAGCTTCTGAGGAGAAATAGAAAGCTTTTATTGTGAGTCAAGGTTTGAACTTTATTTATTTATTATTATTTTCTTCTTATTAGTCATCCATTTTATACACATCATTGTATACATGTCAATCCCAATCGCCCAATTCATCACACCACCACCCCCAACCACCCCGCCGCTTTCCCCCCTTGGTGTCCATACGTTTCTTTCTTTACTTCTGTGTCTCAATTTCTGCCCTGCAAACCAGTTCATCTGTACCATTTGTCTAGGTTCCATATATATGCGTTAATATACAATATTTGTTTTTCTCTTTCTGACTTACTTCACTCTGTATGACAGTCTCTAGATGCATCCAAGTCTCTACAAATGACCCAATTTCGTTCCTTTTTATGGCTGAGTAATATTCCATTCTGTATACGTACTACGTCTTCTTTATCCGTTCGTCTGTCGATGGGCATTTAGATTACTTCCATGACCTGGCTATTGTAAATAGTGCTGCAGTGAACATTGGGGTGCATGTGTCTTTTTGAATTATGCTTTTCTCTGGGTATATGCCCAATAGTGGGATTGCTGGGTCATATGGTAATTCTATTTTTGGTTTTTAAAGAACCTCTGTACTGTTCTCCATAGTGGCTGTATCAATTTACATTCCCACCAACACTGCAAGAGGGTTCCCTTTTCTCCACACCCTCTCCAGAATTTGTTGTTTGTAGATTTTCTGGCGATGCCCATTCTAACCAGTGTGAAGTGATACCTCGTTGTAGTTTTGATTTTCTTTTCTCTGATAATTAGTGATGTTGAGCATCTTTTCATGTGTCTCTTGGCCATCTGTATGTCTTCTTTGGAGAAATGTCTGTTTTGGTCTTCTGCCCATTTTTGGATTGGGTTGTTTGTTTGTTTGATATTGAGCTGCATGAGCTGTTTATATATTTTGAAGATTAATCCTTTGTCCGTTGATTCGTTTGCAAATATTTTCTCCCATTCTGACTGTTGTCTTTTCGTCTTCTTTATAGTTTCCTTGGCTTTGCAAAAGCTTTTAAGTTTCATTAGGTTCCATTTGTTTATTTTTGTTTTTATTTCCATTACTCTAGGAAGTGGGTCAAAAAAGATATTGCTGTGATTTATGTCGAAGAGTGTTCTTATGTTTTCCTCTAAGAGTTTTATAGTGTCCGGTGTTACATTTAGGTCTTTGATTCATTTTGAGTTTATTTTTGTGTATGGTGTTAGGGAGTGTTCCAACTTCATTCTTTTACATGTAGCTGTCCAGTTTTCCCAGCACCACTTATTGAAGAGGCTGTCTTTTCTCCTTTGTAAACTCTTGCCTCCTTTGTCAAAGATAAGGTGACCATATGTGCATGGGTTTAACTCTGGGCTTTCTATCCTGTTCCATTGATCTATATTTCTGTTTTTGTGCCAGTGCCATATTGTCTTGATTACTGTGGCTTTGTAATATAGTCTGAAGTCAGGGAGTCTGATTCCTCCAGCTCCGTTTTTTCTCTTAAGACTGCTTTGGCTATTCAGGGTCTTTTGTGTCTCCATACAAATTTTAAGATTTTTTTGTTTTAGTTCTGTAAAAAATGCCACTGGTAATTTGATAGGGATTGCACTGAATCTGTAGATTGCTTTGGGTAGTAGAGTCATTTTCACAATATTGATTCTTCTAATCCAAGAACATGGTATATCTCTCCAACTGTTGGTATCATCTTTAATTTCTTTAATCAGCGTCTTATAGTTTTCTGAATACAGGTCTTTTGTCTCCCTAGGTAGGTTTATTCCTAGGTGTTTTATTCTTTTTGCTGCAATGGTAAATGGGAGTGTTTCCTTAATTTCTCTTTCAGATTTTTCATCATTAGTGTATAGGAATGCAAGAGATTTCTGTGCATTAATTTTGTAGCCTGCAGCTTTTCCAAATTTGTTGATTAGCTCTAGTAGTTTTCTGGTAGCATCTTTAGGATTCTCTATGTATAGTATCATGTCATCTGCAAACAGTGACAGTTTTACTTCTTCTTTTCCAATTTGTATTTCTTTTTCTTCTCTGACTGCTGTGGCTAAAACTTCCAAAACTATGTTGAATAATAGTGGCGAGACTGGGCAACCTTGCCTTGTTCCTGATCTTAGAGGAAATGGTTTCAGTTTTTCACCATTGAGAATGATGTTTGCTGTGGGTTTGTCATATATGGCCTGTATTATGTTGAAGTAGGTTCCCTCTATGCCCACTTTTGGGAGAGTTTTTATCATAAATGGGTGTTGAATTTTGTCAAAAGATTTTTCTGCATCTATTGAGATGATCATATGGTTTTTATTCTTCAATTTGTTAGTATGGTGTATCACATTGATTGATTTGCGTATATTGAAGAATCCTTGCATCTCTGGGATAAATCCCACTTGATCATGGTGTATGATCCTTTTAATGTGTTGTTGGATTGTGTTTGCTAGTATTTTGTTGAGGATTTTTGCATCTATATTCACCAGTGATATTGGTCTGTAATTTTCTTTTTTTGTAGTATCTTTGTGTGGTTTTGGTATCAGGGTGATGGTGGCCTCATAGAATGAGTTTGGGAGTTTTCCTTCCTCTGTGATTTTTTGGAAGAGTTTGAGAAGGATGGGTGTTAGCTCTTCTCTAAATGTTTGATAGAATTCACCTGTGAGGCCATCTGGTCCTGGACTTTTGTTTGTTGGAAGATTTTTAATCAGTTTAATGAAACAGTTTCAATTTCATTACTTGGTGATTGGTCTGTTCATATCTTCTGTTTCTTCCTGGTTCAGTCTTGGAAGGTTATACCTTTCTAAGAATTTGTCCATTTCTTCCAGGTTGTCCATTTTATTGGCATAGAGCTGCTTGTAGTAGTCTCTTAGGATGCTTTGTATTTCTGCCATCTCTGTTGTAACTTCTCCTTTTTCATTTCTAATTTTATTGACTTGAGCCCTCTCCCTCTTTTTCTTGATGAGTCTGGCTAATGGTTTATCAATTTTGTTTATCTTCTGAAAGGACCAGCTTTTAGTTTTATTGATCTTTGCTATTGTTTTCTTTGTTTTTATGTCATTTACTTCTGCTCTGATCTTTATGATTTCTTTCCTTCTGATAAGTTTGGGTTCTGTTTGTTCTTTCTCTCGTTCCTCTAGGTGGAACGTTAGATTGTTTATTTGAGATTTTTCTTGTTTCTTGAGGAAGGCTTGTATTGCTATAAACTTCCCTCTTAGAACTGCTTTTTATGCATCCCATAGGTTTTGGATTGTTGTGTTTTCATTGTCATTTGTCTCTAGGTATTTTTTGATTTTCTCTTTGATTTCTTCAGTGATCTCTTGGTTCTTTAGTAACGTATTGTTTAGCCTCCATGTGTTTGTGTTTTTTACGTTTTTTTCCTTGTAATTTCTGATCTCATAGCGTTGTGGTCAGAAAAGATGCTTGATATGATTTCAGTTTCCTTAAATCTACTGTGGCTTGATTTGTGACCCAAGATGTGATCTACCCTGGAGAATGTTCCATGTGCACTTGGGAAGAAAGTGTAATCTGCTGTTTTTGGATGGAGTGTCTTATGAATATCACTTAAATCTATCTGGTCTGTTGTGTCATTTAAAGCTTGTGTTTCCCTGTTAATTTTCTGTTTGGATGATCTGTCCATTGGTGTAAGTGAGGTGTTAAAGTCCCCCACTATTATTGTGTTACTGTCGGTTTCCTCTTTTAGAGCTGTTAGCAGTTGCCTTATGTATTGAGGTGCTCCTATGCTGGGTGCATATATATTTATAATTGTTATATCTTCTTGGATTGATCCCTTGGTCATTACGTAGTGTCCTTCCTTGTCTCTTGTAACATTCTTTTTTTTGTGTGTGTGGTATGCGGGCCTCTCACTGTTGTGGAGCACAGGCTCCGGACGCGCAGGCTCAGCGGCCATGGCTCACGGGCCCAGCTGCTCCGCGGCATGTGGGATCTTCCCAGACCGGAGCACGAACCCGTGTCTCCTGCATTGGCAGGCGGACTCTCAACCACTGCGCCACCACGGAAGCCCCCAACATTCTTTATTTTAAAGTCTATTTTATCTGATATGAGTATTGCTACTGCAGCTTTCATTTCTCCATTGAATCAGAGTGAGATCCTTGCTGGGTGGAGTAATCTTGGTTGTAGGTTCTTCCCTTTCATCACTTTAAGTATATCATGCCACTCCCTCTGGCTTGTAGAGTTTCTGCTGAGGAGAAATTAGCTGTTAACCTTATGGGAGTTCCCTTGTATGTCATTTGTCATTTTTCCCTTGCTGCTTTTAATAATTTTTCTTTGTCTTTCATTTTTGCCAATTTGATTACTATGTGTCTCGGCGTGTTTCTCCTTGGGTTTATCCTGTATGGGACTTGCTGCGCTTCCTGGACCTGGGTGGCTATTTCCTTTCCCATGTTAGGGAAGTTTTCGACTATAATCTCTTCAGATATTTTCTTGGGTCCTTTCTCTCTCTCTTCTCCTTTTGGGACCCCTATAATGCGAATGTTGTTGCATTTAATGTTGTCCCAGAGGTCTCTTAGGATGTCTTCATTTCTTTTCATTCTGTTTTCTTTATTCTGTTCCACAGCAGTGAATTCCGCCATTCTGTCTTCCAGGTCACTTATCCGTTCTTCTGCCTCAGTTATTCTGCTATGATTCCTTCTAGTGTATTTTTCATTTCAGTATTGTATTGTTCATCTGTGTTTGTTTGTTCTTTAATTCTTCTAGATCTTTGTTAAACATTTCTTGCATCTTTTCGACCTTTGCCTCCATTCTTTTTCCGAGGTCCTGGATCATCTTCACTATCATTATTCTGAATTCTTTTTCTGGAAGCTTGCCTATCTCTGCTTCATTTAGTTGTTTTTCTGGGGTTTTATCTTCTTCCTTCATCTGGTACATAGCCCTCTGCCTTTTCATCTTGTCTATCTTTCTGTGAAGGTGTCAAGGTTTGAACTTTAAACATTCATCTCGTTTTAGTGTAAAGTGTTTTGTTTACCAAGAAGTTAAGTAGACTTCCTTATTACCTGCAAAGCAAGTTAATTTAGGCGGGAAGTATCAAAGCATATGAGTCCTTGTTAAATAATAGTTTCCATTGCTGGTCTTCTCTGTACCTTCCACAATACCTTGTATAGTACTTTCCACATAATTGGTATTCATTAATATTTGTTTTGCAGCTGAGTTGGCATGTCATGTGCATTTAGAGTTAGAAGGAATCTTAGATTACTTAATCTAACTTCTAGTTTGAATCTGGACAGCAACTGACAGATGATCCTGTTTGGAAGCTCTCAGAGAGTTCTCAGTTATTTTGACTCCTTTTATCGAAGTTCTATTCTTTGAGGGCATTACAGACTAGTCCTTTTTTTACATGATGTGTTTTAAGTATTTGGGTAGTACCTGATATTTTGACATTTACTACATGATACATTCTGTGCTAAACATTTCTTCAAACTAAAAGAATGAAAATTTTTGTTAAGCATTATGAATTGCATTTGGTAGCCTTCAAATCTACGACACCACAGTCTATCTACAGTTAGTCAAATCCAACAGCAATTCATTTTTTTTTTTTTGTGATACGTGGGCCTCTCACTGTTGTGGCCTCTCCTGTTGCGGAGCACAGGCTCCGGATGCACAGGCTCAGCGGCCATGGCTCATGGGCCTAGCCGCTCCGCGGCACGTGGGACCCTCCTGGAGGACCAGGGCATGAACCCGCATCCCCTGCATCGGCAGGCGGACTCTCAACCTTTGTGCCACCAGGGAAGCCCCAATCTTTATTTTAGTAGAACTTTTATTTTGCGATTATCTCATTCTAATCAATTATTTTATCCTTCATCATTTACTAAAAATTATAGAATATCATCTAGTTCTGTATTTCAGATAGGAGCCTTGTATCTTACTAAAAACTGATTAAAATAGTAATGAAATACATTACTAGATCCTTTTAAGGGATATTTCATATTATCCATCATTTTATTTTTAATAAGAACCTATAATCATTGTAAATTATGTGATTAGTCTCTTTATTTTTTCCCACATCAAGTGTAGAGTCTGTAAAACAGTGATTTTCATTCTGGATATTTTGAAACTGCTACTGCTTTGATTTAGTTTGGGTTAAAATATTTAACATATCTTGAAATTTTAATTTATATTACTGTAAAGTCTGAGATTTTCAGTTTACTTGTTTTTAAAAATGCTCTTAATTTCTTTTTCTGCTGTTTCCTCATTCTTGGAGTCTTTCTTATTTATTTATTTATTTATTTTTGGAGTTCTTATTTTATCTATGTAATTGGTACTTTTATAGAAGGTATAGGATTTGGAAAACTCTCCTTTGTTTTCTCTAACACTATTCTTTTTGTAGTTTTCTTCCTATTTGTTTAAATATCTTCCCTTTCACTTCCTTCTCTGCCAGTCATTATTTAGATGTTTGCTTTCCCCAGGATTCTCTCCCCAATTACATCCTATTTTTCTTTGACGACCTTAGCTACTCAAACTAGTTGCTTTTGCTATCATTTATATGCTTTTGGTTCTTAAATTTATATTTCTAGTCTAGATCACTTGCCTACTACAGGATGTCCCACTTTCAGGTTTGTAACCTCAAGTTTAACATGTGCAAAATAAAATTTATTCTCTTTTTGATACTTCCTCCTACCCCCAAATTTGTCTTCCTCTGTTCCTTATTGGACACCACCATCCAACCACTTGTCCAAACTACCCTGTCTGTTCCTTTTCACTCCTCCCTCTTTGTACCTTCTAAGTTCAGTTGGTCTCCAAGTCGGCTTCCTACAAGTTTGTCTAGCCATTTCTCTCATATTGCAGAATTTCATGTTTGTTTGCAAATTAAAACTACACTCTTGTTCTTAACATGTGGCTCTCTCCACCTAGAATGATAATCCTCCCCCGTTTGCTGAATTCCTACTTCTTCTTCAAGACTTAGTTTAGTTATTACTTCTTGCAGGAAGGTTAGGGCTGCACTGCTGTTCTCCTATAGCAATCTCTTCTGTCATAGCTGTTGTCACATAGAGTTATAATTCTCTTTGTATGTGATTATCTTCTCTTATCAGACTATGAGTTCCTGAAGGCCAAGGACTGCGATCTGTATTTGTCTTCCCTGCATTTAGCCTAGTGCCTGGGGCATGGCAGGTCTCATGAAAACCTTGCTAAAAGAATTAATGTGATTGTGTATGTGTTTTTTCCAATTAGATATATCTGTTGATTTTAAGACTGTAGCAGTTACACCCTTGTTCCCCTCTGAATTTGGAACCAATTGAGAGAAATATAAATATCAGACTGATAAAAGTCAAAATATGAGCTTTATTACTAGTAAAGCCGGGTCAGAAAATATGGTTTGACTTTTGTCTATCATCAGGCTTCCCACTTACTTTCCAGCCAAATCTAGACTTTCCAGCGATGTGTCTAAGGGACATTCCAGGTTGGCAGAGCAAATGCACTTACCAGCCTTCTGCAAGGAGGACACTCTGAGTTAGACTTCTGGGTAACCCCCTAGTGGCCACGTAGAGACAGCCTTCCAGGACCGAATATACTGATCACGTAGAGGCAGAAAGAGTGACTTGCAGAATGCAGATTTGAAAGAGAAACCTTTGAGAGTGCACTGTTCATTCATTCAACAAATATGCACTCTCTCTATGTGCTGGGCATTGCGTAAGTGCTAAGGATACATATCCGGAGCTTATGTTTCAAGGCACGCTCAGTTCCTTTGTCCAGACTCACCAGTAAAATAAGTCACCCTTCCTCCTTATAATAGAAATTTTCTCTAGGAAAGGTAGGTCGGGAGAATAGAAAAATTTTCCAAACTGTATAGCTCATTCTTTAGCTATTGCATGTAAAATAAATTCCAAGGACTGATAATTTTAAGGATAAAGTGGCATGAAATACAGAGAAGCATACCAGAGCAGTCTTTTAGGAAAAGGGGAAATTTCAAAGTTGTGGTCATATTTTGGAAAATCATGTGCGACGTCTGACCATGATAATTTGTTTTCCTTTGCTCCAGTACTTGATTTAGGATTTTAAAGGCCATTTAGTGCCTCACCCTGATTTAACCTCCAGCATGGGTCTGCCAAGTATTCACTTAACGTAAGTTGCTTAGAAAATCTAGTCCACAGGGAGGTATGGTGGTGGCATCTCACAGTGATGGGGAAGTTCTAGAGACCTCAGCCACGAATACCAGTGCACTGTTGGCAGTGAAGTTCTATCAGGTCAGTATCTTCTGTGACGTTGTTTCCAAATGCCCTAGCATTTATCGTCTCTGTCATTCATTTGGTCTCATAAATGGTGCTTTATATGATTCATTTATTATAATGTATTAGATGAACTGAAGATGCCGCCGGTATTATAATTTTTTATCCATTGCGTAAATTAGGTAGTAAGTACAATGTCCTGCGTACCTCAAGTACACAATAAGAAAAAATCATATACGTAGTTCTTTAAATCATTATGCAAGGGGAGTGGTTCTTGAGAACTTGAATGGTCATAGTAGGAAGCGGGGGTTATTTCTAGAAATAGGAATTCTGGTATCCCATCTCTAGAGACTGACTCAGAAGGTCCTGGCTGGGACCAGGGAGTATTCAGTTAAAAACATATATTCCAGGAGACTCTTTTTCAGATGGCTCATAGAACCCTAAGGAAAGCATTGTACTATGGAAACACAGTTTACTTAGGTAGGATTTCTTATGAGGTAACCTTTTATCAAAAGAGAGTAATAAACACATTCACATCATAAAAGCAGAAGAGTTGAGAGTGTTGTTTTAGTTAGGGAAATTGAGGGTGTTCTAACTGTTCCCTAGAGATAATGTTTGTGTTAAGAGTGTGGTAGAAAAATCAGCATAATTCGATGTATGTAATTCTACCTGGAGATTGAGGGTGAATTTGGTTACTTGCCATTATGGTTTTGTTTGCATCTGCCTTTTGTTTTTAGTAAAGGAATACTCATCTTGTTTTCTGTAGTATTGATTTCTTACAATTTTGTTAGTATTTTTTGTTGTTGCTTGATATTTAAAAAAAAATTTTTAACATCCTTATTGGAGTATAATTGTTTTACAATGGTGTGTTAGTTTCCGCTGTATAACAAAGTGAATCAGCTATACATATACACATATCCCCATATCCCCTCCCTCTTCCATCTCCCTCCCACCCTCCCTATCCCACCCCTCTAGGTGGTCACAAAGCACCAAGCTGATCTCCCTGTGCTATGCGGCTGCTTCCCACTAGCTATCTATTTTACATTGGGTAGTGTGTATATGTCCATGCCACTTTCTCGCTTTGTCCCAGCTTACCCTTCCCCATCCCTGTGTCCTCAAGTCCATTTTGTACGTCTGCATCTTTATTCCTGTCCTGCCCCGAGGAAGAGAAAAACAGATACCGTATGCTAACACATATATGGAATCTAAAAAATAACGAAAAACAAAAAACAGTTTTGTTATATTTTAAAGGTCTTCATGTTAGGAACCAGTTTTGTGACTTATTCACACATCCCATCACAGTCCCTAGCTTCGTACCTTGACTGTAGTAGGCATTTGATAGAACATTAATTACAGATGTGCAGGGAATTTACCAGTTAATAACAAAAATTATTACATCATTTGATATATTATGATTGTAGTTATTATATACCAGAAAAATTAAAGCCAGGTAAACTCTTAAGTTATTATTATTTTTTTAACCAATGTTCTATGTTTCTTTTTTTTTTTTTCCTTACCTTTTTCTTTATCTTCCTTGGCTGGACTGTTGTTGCTTTTCCTCATTTTGTAGCTATAACTGAAAACTTGTCTACTTTGTTTGATGCCTTTAGACATGTCCCAATACTCCGTCTAAGAGAATAAGGATAATCCTAGGTCCTAGGTTGCCTGTGACTGCCAAGATTTATATCACTGGTCCTGGCATAATTATTAATAGCATCCTCAAGTCACTCTAGAGATGCTAAATTACTAAGCATCCCTGGGCCTCAGAACCATCTGAATCAGTGATTTGCAAATGGAGTTCTTGCCTTTACTTATCCATAGAGGTCCTTCTGAGGCTCTGCAAGTTTGTCTTTGCTGTGTTAATGTTAGTGGCTCTTTCTGTATTTTGATTTCTAATGTGAGGATTCCTAGACCCTGAAGTTTTGTTGTCCTCTAACAAGTAGCACTAATAGCATCTTTATTTTTATTGAGAATTTTTGTGTTTTTTAAATGTGGAATTTTTAACTTATTTTTGAACTATACAATAGAAGGTTTTGGCTGTCTCAAGAAAATTTTGCCCTTTCAAAATGGATTCTAAATGGGTGAGAGAGAATTCTTGGGCCATTAGCTTATGTCTAGGCGTTGATATAAGAAAAACTATGTTCAAGAACACATAAAAAAGCAATATTCCATGGTGTTTCATGAACATTTGTTCACGTTAAGGGTTCTTTACAAGAAGTTCTAACTAAAGGGAAAGTTGTAAGTTCAGTTTCTTTTGTTGTTCTTCATAGTAAAGGAATTTAGATATACACTGATCTCAGTTTTTGTTTATCTTTGAAGAACACATTTCCTTCTTAATGTAGGATACTCCTGTACTCTTTGGCTAGCTTTGTCATATTACATATTTACCAAGATTTGCTCTGAGAAGTAGAAAGTAAGTTTTTGTACAAAGCTCCAAAGATTGGTTTGTTGAAATATACTACAGAGATGGAAACTGTCAGAGCCCTCAATTACTTTGCCAACTGTTTCCCTAGCTGGGTATTAAATCTTCTTTTGAAGATAAAGGGTTTTTTGTCCGCTAGAGTTTTTGTTAGACTGTGTTTTAAATAGGACTCTTAAAACACATTTGTGCTTTAGTATTTTACCTTCTCAGTTACGTTACAAATTTTACATACTCTGATTTGCCTTATGCCCTTCTTCCTCTATCTTGATCATAATCCTTAAATTTATCTTTGACCATTACATAATTCTCTCTTCCCCCCAAACATATTAATTGTGCAAAATAATTATCAATATAATAGTACCATGGTGTGGATTCAAGAGGAAAGTTGTTGTTCACATGCTTTTTTAAACAATTACATCTGGAGAAAATGTGATTCCTTTTGTAATTCTTAACAGTTCTACTGACATTATCATAGAGGACCTTTAGTCAGTATTTTATCTATTAAACAAAAAAGGGAATCACATACTATTTCAGTTTTCAGTTCTGCCTCATCTAATTTCTTACCTCCGGAGATGGGGACACCGGAGCGCTGTGTACTCCCTTCCAAGACCACCCCTGAGTGCACTTGAAGAAGGTCTGTGGCACGCAGCGTCTGGTCATATGGTCTTAGAAGTAGGGATGAACCATACATTATGTCCTAATGGTGGTGGGGACAGAGCTGTAAGTACTTTTTTTTTCCTGTTGCAGCTCTGGTTTCTGTGTCATCCAGTGGATCCTTTCTTATTTGTTTTGCAAACTAAGCCAACATCAGATGAAATAAATAGAGAATTGTATTTCCTTATTTTAATGTTTGTGGTATTTTTTTTTTTATATGAGGATTCCAAAAGGTTTTCAAATGCAATCTTGCAGGATTAGATTTTCTAAAAGCCATGATTATTCTGTATTTTATTGCTCTTGTCCTTGTGTAACTCTACTGAGTAATATTTATTTTTTTTCAGTTAAGTATGATAGTATACTGTAAAGTCTATGTATAAATCTGTAAATTGACTGTAAGTAGGACAATGCCTAATATATTTTTTTCCTTTAAAATTGTGATAGTGGGGGAAGAATGCGTTGAGTACAGACTGATCACTAGTTGACGCGGCAAAATGCTGTTTTTTCCCTACAGAGAGTATCTCAGAGTAGTTTTTTGTTTTGTTTTGTTTTCTGTTTTTTTTTTTTTTCGTTACGCAGGCCTCTCACTGTTGTGGCCTCTCCCGTTGCGGGGCACAGGCTCCGGACGCGCAGGCTCAGCGGCCATGGCTCACGGGCCCAGCTGCTCCGCGGCATGTGGGATCTTCCCGGACCGGGGCACGAACCCGCGTCCCCTGCGTCGGCAGGCGGACTCTCAACCACTGCGCCACCAGGGAAGCCCTCAGAGTAGTTTTGTGAAGTGTGCAGAGTTTTGTCTATGTTATGCCTTTTGTAGAGGCAAGTATTGCAATGCAGTGGAAAGACCATCTTTTAAAAAAGAGTTGGAACTTTAATTCCATTTACTGCCTTTGTTGTCCTCTTTTCCATGAAGTTTATGTGCCTGGGAATAAAGAACAAGTAGTGAAATTGAGAATGAAAGGAGAGAACGTATAGAATTACATGCGGAAAGAATCATGTAATAAAATACTCCTCTAATGGATTAGAATCCTTTCAAAAGGAACACTTTCCTAAAGATAAGACTATTTTGTTCCCATTTTACTTTGACCCCTGTCTAATTAGTCACCAAACCCTTTTGATGCTTCCTTTGTGCCGCCTTCCATGTTCCTTCCTTTCTAAGCTCTGAGTCATTAGAAAACGCCTTTTGGGTTTTCCATGCAGCGTCCTCCACAGTGAAACTTGCACTGTTCCATCTGCCTGTCATTGTCCTCCATTGTCTTCAGTGTATCCTTATAGTTCAGTCTACTTGTTCTTCAGGGGGAGCCCTCAGCTCAAATCCTATGTCCTTCACAAAACCTCCCTTCATTTGACCTGGGAGTGCTTTCTCTCTTCTCTCAACTTCTGTGGCCCTATGGCCATGTGGTCCATTTGACATTAGATGTCCCTTGTCCTCCAGTGTTGTCCAAATCTTGTTTTAAATTTCAATTTTTAAACCTTTGTCTTTTCAAGTAGATAGTTACCTTTTTGATCCTCTGTGGCTCTTAACACAGTACCTTGTGCATGTGTTGAAGTGCAGGAATAACACCCGTATTACAGGCTTTATATATGTGTCTATATGTGTGTGTATGGTATATGTAAATCTACATATTAAGTGTTCAGTACTTGGGAGGGATATGTGTGAGTGGGACTGTAATATTACTAAATCTTTTAATTGTATGAAGTGAATGTCTTGTTCTGACACTAACTGAATGAATAACTTGACTTTTAATTTTAACCTTGAAGAGAATATATGTGATGCAGAGTCTTTTTTTTTTTTTGCGGTACGTGGGCCTCTCACTGTTGTGGCCTCTCCCGTTGCGGAGCACAGGCTCTGGACGCGCAGGCTCAGCATCCATGGCTCACGGGCCCAGCCGCTCCACGGCATGTGGGATCTTCCCAGAACGGGGCATGAATCCGTGTCCCCTGCATTGGCAGGCGGACTCTCACCACTTCGCCACCAGGGAAGCCCTGATGCAGACTCTTTTAAAGGGCTTTGGATACCATTGGGCTCGAGGTCTTGAAGTAGTGAATTTTTTAAATCTTCTAATAGAAAAACACGCTGTCTCTTTCCACCTTGATTATTGATAGCTTCCACTAGGCCTAAAAATAAAGCATGAATTGTTTAGAGTGATTCATGTGACACTGTCAGCTGTTTGCTGGAGAACTTACATTGTTCTGGCATTTATTTAGTATTTTGTGGTGGACAGTGTACTTTATCATTTTGATTTTTACAGCACATATCAACAGATATTAAATTCATTTTGTTTACCAGTGAACTTTGGGTCCAAATTCATTTAGTGAAGGAATATTTTTTGTGAATGTCTGCTATATTCCAGACACGCACAACAATGAACAAAACATGGGCTTTATGTTGGAGTGACTCATTTTCATGGGGGAAAGACAGACATGTGTATAAGTACAATAATTTGTTATAGATACAATGATAGAAATATCATAAAGACCAAAATCCAGTAATCATAGCCATTCCCATTGGAAAGTATGACACTTAGTAAGCCCTAAATATGCCAGAGAATTCCTAATGCATTACATGTTAGAATTAACAGAGATAATATAATTGTTTTGTAGAAGTTATAGATACTGTTAATTTCTCCTTTAATAGATCATGAGACAAACCTAATTCAGAATCATACAGTTGGTTCCCATCCTAAGATCTAAACATTCTTCAACTTCATTATTTTTGTTTTAGAGGATAGCTTTTTCCCAAGTACCCAGTGCCATGATGGTGTTTAATAATAGACATTAATAGTTTAATTATTAATAATTTAATACTGGAGATATTACTATTTCCAGTTATATTTAAATTATCATTGGTAATATAGTTAGTTGAAAGCATAAGTAACTTATTTTAAAAGGGGTCCTAATTAATTATCCAAACCCCCAGACTTACAAAGCTGCATAGGAAAGCAAATGTCATCACAAACTAGGAGTCCTCACTGGTGGACCAACCACTTAGATTATTGGCCCCATTAAGCAGAATTCTCCCAGCATCCCTGTATGCCCATGTACCCGATCCATGGCTTCTGTCAGCTCAGACATGAGGTTTTCTGTGCAGCTACTCAAGTCCTTCTGTGAATGCCTGTTGGATCAGGACTGGTTGGAAATTATTTCTGACACCTCATCATGAAAGAAGGAGGACGATAGAGGTCGATACATTTCACTCCTGCCTGAGGCGAGGACTAGGAGACGCTGGTGAATCCACATGGTGTCTTGGGTGTCTTTAAAGAAGAAATGGTTAATTTAGGAGAGCAGAATTTACCAAAAAAAAAAATTTTTTTCCAAAAGGTTTTGGAGATATATATATATATATATATATATATATATAATGTTTTTAAAGTGGCTTCTATATTCCAGGCAATTTTTTATATTGATTTAGTACTCCTAACCCTGAGAGATGGGTAGGATTTTTCTGTTTCCTCACTAAGGCTCAGAGAGCATTATTGAACAGGTTGCCCCATGAGCCTGTGTGCACACCATGTAATATGCAGCTTGGCACTTTTTTTTGGGTCATAATTTTTCTTTCCAGCTATGCCCCAGTTCCATTTTCCCATGGTTCACTTACCTACTTGAGACTTCCTGTTTCTCCTCCTGCTATATCATACGTAGGGTTCTAAATTCCATATGCTGCAGGAGGAGAATGGTGAATTACCTTGTCCTTTATGCGTTAGAATTAAATTTAAAGGAAGAATTCATATTGCTTAGACCAGCCAGTTGCTTGAGGCTTTCTTGTGATATGCTTAGCCCCTTTTTCCTTTGGACAAGACGAGGTTGGGAAGCAGTTGAAAACTGAGGAGTTTGTTGGAAGGGATCAGAAGCTAGGATGAGGAGGAATTAAAGGAATGCTTTAAGAAAACAATATAAGTTTATTTTCTTATTCAAACTATATGAAAATCTATAGTTAGTAAACTAGCAATACAATACTTTAATAGTATCTTGTTTAAGCTGTTTGGCCTTGTCAGCAGAATTTGATAGGGATATTATCAAGTTCTCCATAGCTTTATATTTGATGTCAACGCGTTAGCTAAGTTACAGTGTATTAGAACCTTCTGTTAATTAATTACAAGTAAAGTGAACTAGGCGCTTCCTGCACAGTAGGTAAAAGGATCTAAGCAGGAAGATCAGCTAGAAAATCGTCTCCTACAACATGAAGGACTATGTTCAGGTACCTGCAGCTGAACTCGAAAAGCCTTATGAACTGACTTCAGCAAGGGAGTCACCCACATTTCTGTGCCTCAGTAGGTCCAATGATTTTATTTTACTTGTTCTTGTGGTGTTTATAAGTACAGAATTGTCTTATTTAAAATAGAGTTCTTTCTTTTGTGATTACTGTTACCACTCACTTTCACCTTGTATTACCTTCAGTATGTTATCATTTTATAGAAACCTGAGTAAATTGAAGCTTTCAAATCTAGTTTCATCTGTCTTCTCTATAGTTGGTAAGTTTTCATGCATAGTAAGTGGTCAAGAAGTTGTTTTTGTTTTGTTTCGTTTTGAACCTCCTGGGGAAGCTCACTGTGATTGTTCATTTCCCTCCATTGGCAGTGCATTCCTCATCTGTTAGCCAGACTCATTCCTGCAGTCATGTTCATGGGTAATGGTTTGTGGAGAGCTAAAATGTTTAAAGTAATTTAGAAATTGTCTGGTACTTGAATTCAGAGTGGCAGTTACCCTTTAAAGTCATCAGATCTGCTTGGAATCTCAGCTCCTCTCCTTACTGGCTGTATGATATGGGGCAAATGGGCCTCCCTTAGCCTCTGTTTCCTCGTTTATCACACAAAGCTGAAAATAGCACCTCAGAGAGCTGCGGTAGGAACAGATGAATGATGCCGTAAAGTACTTAGTGTAGAGTGCTGCACACATCATGTTCAGAAAACAGCAGTTACCCCACTGGTGCTCCTCTTGTTATTGAAGGCTTGTTGTGAACCACGTGTAAAATTTGTTGGATTTTTAGATGATTAATTCTCAGCAAAGGTTTTCACGTTGTTGGCAATACTATCTCAAGGGCCCTCAAGCACCTCTACTTACCCCGATTATAAGTACTTACAGCGTTACTAGTAATAACTACCATTTTATTGAATGCTTACTGTGTATTACACCCTTAATAAGAACTTTACATATAGTTTTATTTCATTTTCCCAATAAATATGAAGAAGGTGTTATTACACCCATTTAACTGATAAGGAAATGTAGGTAAAATAAGAGAAGGTAATGTGCCTTCCTAGGTGGACAGTGAGAGACCTTGGGTTCACCACGGTCTGTGTGACCCCAGAGCCCCTGCCCTTTAACCCCATGCTACCTATGTCTTTTTACTCATCTGTCTCTTCCAGTACACCTAAGCTTCCTGAAAGTGGGAACTGGATATTATGTGTGTTTCAAGTCCCCATTTTTTGGAAGCCTCTTTAAACTAAAAGCAGTGTATAATATCAGAAAGTGTCAATGTGAGACATAATACCTTATTAAGAATTCTTTCTTACCTATTGAAAATTACATAATTTACCATTCTGACAGGAAACTTGAAGCTTTGGGACTTGTTTTTCAGTTCCATTCTCTCTTTGCCGTAATAGCAATTTGAATTTACTATATTTGGCCTTGTGTTAGTGATAGCAAAGTATTCATCCTAATCTTCTTCTCAGGTTATAAGCTTCTTTCATCATTGCAGTTCCTAGCTCAGTGCCCTATATAAGTTAACCACTTGATACATGTTTGATTTTAATTTATTTCAGTGTATTAATATTCATCTGAAGTATTTTTATATTAGGTATAGTTGACACAGAGATATGACTTTTGCTTACTTGGCTTTTACCCTTGTTTTTCTTTCTAGTAATCTAGCCTGTGTTTTACTTTTGGACTTTAAAAAGAGTTCAGGTATTTTGGTGTTAGTCTGAAAAAAATTCCCTAATGGACTCTTTGGAATTTTTTCTTCTATTAAAGTAGAAAACATCCTGAACAATGTATAACATTTTACATTATCAGCATGTAGTGCCTATGTATATATTGCTGAATTATTCACTATTTTTTTTAATAACAAGTTTATGAACTTCTCAAGGGCAGGGATCTTGTCTCTTATACTTTCTTGTATCTGTGGCATCTAGCCACAGATGGTGGCTAGGGACATAGCAGGTGCAGATGAAATATTTGGATGTTGATTGATTTGACCACTAATATCTCTGGGTTTGTGGAAAGAGCATGAGGTTTCAGAGTTAGACATTGGATTCTCACCCAGCCATTGATGTTGAGTAAGTTACTTGGTCAGTTCTGCTACAGTTTCCGCTCTTGTAAAGTAGTAGTGATAATAATACCTAACAAATTTGCTGGAAATGTTAAATAATGTATGCACACTGCTTTATGGTAACTAAAGATGCTGTACATGTCTTAATTCTGTCTTGTTATTATCAATATAATGGCTCCATTCTATGACAAATCTGGACTCAGTCTTATATGTTTTGGCCTGTTGGGCACTTAACTTGACGTGATATATGACTGCATGCATGAGTCATGTACACTTCATGAGCAGAGTGAGGTCTGGAGAAGTTGTCTGTTGAATAACATTACTCAATAAGATAATAGAAGTCTGCTTAAGTCTGCGTTCTCTTAACTTCTAGCTTAAGTGTTCTCTCATACCATATTTTGGTTTCTAAATACATACAAGTGCACACTTACACACAGACACACATACCCCAGTTTCATAAATCATGGGAAGAATTTTTTAGCAGCTCGAGACCAACATTCCCATGAAGTTATTAGTTTGTAGGACAAGAAAATGGATCCCTCCTACTTACATAGTTCTTTCCAGAGAGTTGATGTGCCTTATCCAAGGTCATGTAGCCATTTAAGTGAAACAATTGGAATGAACCCAGGTCTTCTAATCCAAATCCTTGACTCTTTCCAAGATGCCAACAACTGAAAATGTACAGAGCAGCCTTTGAGCATTTTTTGAAATTCCTGGACTTTCCCTTGAGGTTGATTCTCCCTCACTCTTGTGGTTCCTTTGTATGATGCATCATATAGATACAGGTGTTAACTGTTTTCACCAGCTACACTAGGAGCGAACTGCCATTTTAAGACCATTGTAGCTGGAGCTGAGTGGATTGGGCAGGGCAGGAAAAGTGGGGGTGAGGGAGGTAGAGGTAGGGGTAGGGGCTGCAGAGAGTAGCAGGAAATGAGACCAGAAGGGAGGCAAGGTGGGGTACCAGTTGTGTATATGCTTTATAGGATGAATGGGGCAGGTTTTACGTGAATGTGCATGCATGTGTGTACACACACACATGCCCCAAAACAGTTTGAACAGTTTGGTTTGAAACTTTGGAGTAATTAATTAGCATGTTCATTTTGACCTGGCGTCTTTGGGGAGGGGAGGAGAAATTTAACTTTTTCACTTCTTAAGTAATAATTGAATTTGCATGCCTTTTTCTGTTTCTGGCTGTTTGAACTTTCCCCCTTTATTTTAAATAACCCATAAATATTCAGAAACTTGGATTTCTAGGTCAGTTTACAATATGATTAATCTGTGTACTTTGTGATTTTATTCTTTTTGAACAGGAGTGTGTTGCTGCTGTTCAGCTTTGCGTCCTCGCTACAAACGCCTGGTGGACAACATATTCCCTGAAGATCCAAAAGTAATTTGATCTACATCTACTGATCCTTCTCTTTGCTGACCCATCCTTCCCCCCTGCTGACCTCCCTAAAGGTTTCCCTAATTTCATTTCTCTACTTTTACTCCCAAATCTCATCATGTACACTACTATTTTTATACTACTCTGTTTTTTTTAACCTTTAAATGATCCATGCTTGCTTGTCTGACTTTCAGATTCTTTTCTTAGATTAAAGCATAAATTCAGAATGATGGACGGATGATGTTCTTTAGTCTGTATAGTTCCTAAATTCAAGTAATACTTACCAAAAATTTATGAACTAGTGTCAGATCATTTGTATGAAATGCCAAAAGAACACAACTGTGAATACAGACTTGGTCTTCTGCTCTCACCAAGCTTCTAGACAAGTAAATTGGCAGTTACAATATTGTGTGAAACAATATGCTGTGACAGAGAAATAAGTACAGGGTACTGCTGGAGTAGGTAGGAATGATATCTAATCTGGGCTTGGGAGAAGAAAGGCCTGAAGGAAATGAAATCTAGGCGAAGATCCAAAGAATAAATAGGGTTGGCCACACAATTTTCAGAAGAGAATTGAGAAGTAAAGGGAGAATATTCCAGGCAGAGTTTGGTCTCTTTTTACTTAAGTGCTTTTTACTTTTTTATAAAAGTTACTTTATTGTGGAAGATGACTGGTTTCAAAGCAGTTGTCTTTGATTGATTTTGTTTGACACTGTCTTCAATTTTCCAAGACTCCTTTAGTCTAGTGTTAAATGGATAGGAACGAAAAAGTGTTACATGGGTTTGACTTCCAGAAGTTGCTTTATTTTAAAATGTAGCCAACCCTAGAAACCTTTTGGTTATCTTGATATTAATTTATGAGATACACCTCATTTTTAATCAAATCTGATTTAAATATTCAGCTATTTGTAGGAGGCCTGTCAATTAAATATTTTGGCTGCGAGATATCCTGGATAATTTATGGCATATAAATAACTCTAAGATATGGTACCTGCCTTTAAGAAGCTTTCCATCCATTTGACTGATATAAAGCGAAAGCATACTAAATATTAAATCACAATGCATAAATCAGTAAGAAAAATGTTAAGTAAAACAGGTGGTAAAGTTTCTGCCTTTATATCAGGGAGGTATCCCATGGGTTGGCAATCTCTGTGAAGCATTCTCAGAAGAAACGTAATTTGCTGAACTCTGAAGGATGTACACCATCTGGAGAAGCAGAGATTAGTCTCTTTGTTGCCGGCAAGAGAAAAATCATGGTAAAGTAAGAGATATATTTGCAAACAAGAGCCTTCAAATGAAGGTGCCTATAGCCTAATTGAAGTGTAATGAGCGATAATTGTACACAATTCCTGATTGGAAGTTTCAGAAGTATCATTTAATAGACTGAATATTCAGATCATTTCCTTAAGGAATCTGGAACATATGATTACTGAAGATAAGGTGGAGCGCAGATTAGGGAGGAATGTGAATGACAGACAAGGCACCTACTTTATCCCCTGTAACTTACAGGCAGTGAGGGAGCTTTGAATACTTTTGATCATGGGAGTGGTGGCAGGTAAATTAGAGAATGGTTACAGAAAGAATCTTTATTTTTGCCAAGTATTTAGGTAAGATTTACGTAAATAGCAATCTGTAAAATAAGGTTTAAGGAAAAGAAAAGATTTACATGAACCTTGCATACATATGGCAACCATAAACCCAATTGACTACATTTCTTATTTTCAATTTATTAAACGAACAAATCTTGTGGTATATCCAAAACACGTCCAACAGTAGATACCCAGAGTGCAGAGGTCTACATGTCATAGTCTGTGCTTTCAAAGAGTGCTCTAATGAGGGGAACAAATAACCAAACCTTTTCTTGTAATGACTAAAATATATTCTATTCCTTACATACTATATGCAGTTAATTGAGCTATTTTTCTGTAAAGGAAGGTGTTAGAATAATCCATTGCTTGTGAAAGCATATTTAAATGCTTTTCCTAAATGGGGCATTTATTTAACTTTTTGAAAATTCTACATATCCAGAATGGTGATTAACTCTTAAGAGGCTATATCCAGGAAGGTTCAGCATAAATATGGATTAATTACCAATCCAAAAAGGGGAAATATGAAGCAGGCAACACTTAGAAATACAAAAAATAAGCATGAAGATATAAATATAACCTATTTCACTTGTTTTTTTAATTTTTATTTTTAGGATGGCCTCGTTAAAGCTGATATGGAGAAATTGACATTTTATGCTGTATCTGCTCCAGAGAAACTGGATCGAATTGGTTCTTACCTGGCAGAAAGGTTGAGCAGGGATGTTGTCAGACATCGTTCTGGGTAAGGAAACTAAATTGCTGCTAATATAGTATCTCTGGAAAATTCTTCCTAGGCTAAATCACCCTATAAATTATTTTGCCATCTAGTCAGGGAAAGATAACATATGGAGAATAAAACATTGTAATATCATATAAGGAAATGTGTAATACCGAATAGCTAATACTGTAGCTTTTATTACTTTCCTGGTGGTCAGGTTTAAGAATAAACTCATGTTACTTAACAGAGTTGTTTAAGTATCCATTAATTTTTAAGACTTCCCTAACGGAAATAGTAGAAATTGATTCCCTTAGTCTGTCAGCGCAGTACTGTAATTTAAAAATCAGTCTCTAAATTGAAAACTATCGGAAATTCTGTTAACGAACTGATTTTTATCACAGCTCCAGTTTTACCTATCAGAGGAGCAATAAAAGAGAGCTATGTTAGGCTTAAGGTTCAGAATATGTAAGCATGCTGATTTGACCTGTGCTAGCTATACATCCACCTATAAATAAAAGTCTACCATCTTAATCCATTCTCTGTGCTTGAACAGCAGTAACTTTGCAATTTGGTTTATAAATACTTTTCCATATTGTCATTTTATGATACTAGTTTCTTAGAGTATTCCTTTCTCCAAGTGCTATACTGGCTTTCTCTACTTCTGCATTGTTACCATTTAGAGCATTTGATACAAATGTGAGTCTTGATACAAGTAGTTTTTATAGTTGATTGTTCAAGCAAAGTTATCTGAAGTCTGAATTTTAATTTTTAGTACAAGCTTTAAAATCTGATGAATTATATGGTAAAATGTATGATACCTTTCCTTATAATATTGCTGATACTGTTTTATATACTCATATTTACAAATACAAATAGATTGTGTTAGAAATTTAGGCACATTTCTTATAATAACTTTTGGGTTGGATGCAAAGAAATGTGGTTAAAAGCCTGGAAAATGGAGAATATTTGTGTTTACAAAAAAATTCACGTGACGGTAATGTTAAAGAAGCTCTGGGAGAGTTTTTGGTGAGCAGGAGAAAATGGGATAGTACAGTATAGTTTCTGTATACTTTCCACATGAGGACTGTTTTATAATCTCAAGATCATTTGTGTTGTGTGAAGATTAGGGTCTCACTTAGAAGCTGCGAAATTTGCCTTTCTGTGCTCTGTGCATTTAAGTAAACTTCTTTTAATTATCCCTATGAAAGTGATTAGGAGAATTAAGAGAGCTAGAGGTGTGCTGACATTAGTTTTCTCTTATATTTAGGTATGTTTTGATTGCTATGGAGGCATTGGACCAACTTCTTATGGCCTGCCATTCTCAAAGCATCAAGCCATTTGTAGAAAGCTTTCTTCATATGGTAGCAAAGCTGCTGGAATCAGGGGAGCCAAAGCTTCAAGTTCTTGGAACAAATTCTGTGAGTAAAACTATTCTCTGATTTTAAGTTTAATTAGCATAACTTGATTAACTCTTTTTAGAGTGTCTATCTGGTAGAAGCAGATGCTCTGGTCAGGGCATTTGGACAACCAGCACAGTGGTAGATGATTAGAACATTTTGTCTCTAGCTTTTATTGTCGCTGCTTTTGAAATCTGGGATGTTAACCAATCATAAGGAACAACAGAAACTCAGTTGGCCATAAATGGAAGGCCTTTCTTTTCCCCCCAGGCCTTCTTACACTACTTCTGAACTATTTCTGCTAACAGCATTCATTTTCTTTTATCCAGAACCATAGTTTGTTAAACATGTGTGGGGTTGGGGAAGGCATATCTAATAAAGAAAATAAAATACAGTGATAACCTTTTTCCTCTTGTCTTTAGTTTCATTGTATAACCTTCAGTCTTTCAGTTCCAACTTCATCTCTGAGGAAGCTTTCAGGCATTCAACCAATCTATATGTTCCCATCCAGATTTTTATCAACAAATAACAGAGTCATATACTACCTGCTATTGTTGATAGATAACTGTTTTGTGGTTAGGAAGTGTAGGGGGTGACTGACAGCATGGATTCTAGGGTTTGACTGCCTTTCTTTGAATTATGCCTGTGACACTTCCTAGCTGTGTATCTTGGGCAAGTTATTTAACCTCTCCTTGCCTTAGTTTTTCATCTGTGAAATGAGGATAATAACAGGACCGATCTTGGTACTCCTGTTGTGTGATATGAGTTAATACAAATAAAGTTCTTAGAGCAGTGTTTGGCACTGTTAGTTATTGTTGGTAGTAATATAATGTTTTTCTTTTTTTGAAGCAAGAGTATGTAAATAAAATCCTCATTAAAAAGCCCTTAATATGATTTTGTCCATTTGTTTCAGAGGGAAAATATTGGCTATTTCCAAGTGCAGTTAGGTGGTGTGACAGGCTCCATTTCTGGCAACATAGCTACTTATGCTTCTCCTATTTCCTTTACATTTAGGTGAGGAAAGTTTAGGGGAAATTTTTTAAAAAATTTTATTGAAGTATAGTTGATTTACAATGTTGTGTTAATTTCTGCTGTACAGCAAAGGACTGAGTTATAGATACATGTATATATATGTATGTTCTTTTTCATATTCTTTTCCGTTACGGTTTATCACAGGATATTGAATATAGTTCCCTGTGCTATACAGTAGGACCTTGTTGTTTATCCATCCTATATATTAGGGGAAGTGTTTTAATGGTTGTGGGGGAAGGAGTTTCAGTGTAAATCTCCAGACGTTTCTTTACTTCAAGCCAGCAATGCCACTAGAATTCCTTTAATGACTCATTTGGGAAAAAGACAAAATTCTCCAGTTGCCTACTTTGACTTGAATGAATTGTATTAAATGAAATGCTGTATTATCTTGACCAACATTATTTATATAGTTTTCCCTGGAAGTCTGATTTTAATTTCTTAGTGGTGCTAAGCTGTCAAACATGACTGGTACTGATTTAGTCTCTTTGTATTTATTAGTGGTCTTTGTACATTTTATTTTAATTTGTTGACATTTGCCACTTTGTGCTGACGCTGACTCAGTATAACAGTACGGGATTTATTCAGGTTCTTCTTTGTTTTAGAAATTGTGCTAGGTACTTTGTATTTTTACCCTTTTTTAAAATTGTGAGCTATTTCAAATATAGAAAAGCATAGAGAATAATATAGCATACCCGCATAAACACAGATTCAGGCAAGAAAATTGTTAAGTAGTTAATATATCAATAAATGATAATACATAATTATTGTTATAAATAATAATACATAATAGCAATAAATGTTAACACTGTGCAACATTGGTTCATGTTTTTTAAAAGAAATAATATAGTATATGTTAGATACTTCATATACATTATATCATTTGATTCTCACAAAAACCCTTGAAGCTTAGAAGTATTATTCCCATTTTACAGATGAGGAATTGAAGCTAAATAACATGTCCAAAGACATAGTGAAATAATAGTGTTATATAACAGGGATTCAGTGGTAGGCCTTTCCTACTCCAAAGCTTGTGTTATATAAATACACTGTCATTTTTGTGGATTAAAATCTAGGAAAAGCAGAGGTTACTTTCCTTTTCTTCTTCCTCTTGTATTCAATTGATCCATCTCACTTTTCTGAAGCCTATTGCTAATCTTAACCTTTTCTTTAACTATTGTTGACAGTTGTCCATAGGGCCCAGTCATTTAAACCATTCACTACACTAAAGCATTCTCAACCAGGGACAGTTCTCCCCCCTCACTAACCCTCCCTGGACGTTTGGCAGTGTCTGGAGACGTTTTTGATTTTTCACACCTGGGGTTGGGGGAGTGCTAGTGCCTCCTAGGATGCTGGGCGTGCTGCTAAACATGCTATACGTAATGCACAGGACAGTCCCCACGACAAAGTTTATTGGGTCGAAAATTTAATAGTGCTTACTGTGAGAAACTACATCTAAGATCACAGTGCTGCTGCCTTTTGTTGTACCTTTTAAAACATATCTAGCTCTTCACTTAAATTTTTTTTTTATTGGAGCATAATTGCTCTGCAATGTTGTGTTAGTTTCTGCTGTACGACGAAGTGAATCAGCTCTTTGTATACATATATCCCCTCCCTCTTGGACCTCCCTCCCACTCCCACACCTATCTGGGTCATCACAGAGCACCGAGCTGAGAGGGGGAGAAAGTAGCAAGGCCTTGTGCTAACTTTTGTTTGGTTCTCATTTGAACTTCTCAACAGCCCTGTAAGTTAAATATTCCATTTCACGGGTCACGTATTTTGTTAGTAAATCCAGGATCCAAATCCAGAGCCATCTAACAGAATCCATTCCTAATCTCTGTGCCATACTGTCTCATTTTTTCCCACTCCTACGTATGATAAGAAGTCTATAATGATAATACTTTTCTTTTTATTGATTTTTCTTAGCACAGGGTATATAGGTTTAGAATTTGTTAGAGAGCTCCCAGAGTTACAGGAATTAGAAGAGCTTTTCCATAAAATTGGGAAGGAAGATAATATTTTATGCACTTCCCTGGAACATAGCCGCACGTGTTTTATCCTGTTCTTTATGCCAGAGGGTGATAGGAGGCGCTTCTGTAAATGATCACTCAGATTGTACTTGAGTATTTGTGACTTTCAATAAGTGAAAAGAGAATAAAGTTTCTCCTAAAAAATTTCTAGAACATTTAACATTTTAATGGCCAAATTTTTAAATTTCTGATTAATTTTTTTCTAATTTAATATGTGATTTTTGGTAGCAAGTTTGGAAAATGCAAGAAAATATGAAAGAGTAAACAAGTTAAAGATACCTGTAATTTCAGTATCCAGAAGTAGTCCTTTAATATTTTAATTTCTTCTTAAAATATATTTTAGAAAATGGGGAACATATTGTATATACACTTGTATGTGTTTTTATCATTCACATTTTTTGAGCATTTCCTGGTGTCATTCAAAGTTTCTTTTTATGAAAAATACAAATATTTGGCTCAATATTTTCTGAAACTCTTCATATGGTCAGTGTGTAGTATGGGAATCTTGAAAATTGGAATCAAACCCCTGAACTGTAATGCCAGTTTCACCATTTACTCACAGTGTCATTTTGGGCAAGCAATTTAACTTCTGAATTTCAGTGTTCCTGTCTGTAAAATGGGGATGATGACACATTCTTTACAGGATTGTAGGAATGATTAAATAAGAACTCATGTGAAAACACCTAGTACAGAATATGGTACAGAGTAGGTAATGAATGTCAGTTTCATCTCTACCAGGTGTGGTATTTGTGGTCTTTTTCTAGATAATATGAATCATATGAAATTATAATTTAAAACACATGACTTGGCTCTGGCTGAATTAATTTAAAGCACTTTTAGTATCATAATTTTATTTTTTCAAATTTATTCTATGCTTACTTTAGTTTTGTTTCCAGGACAGCTTTAGGCTATTTTAGAAGTAATAAATTACTGAATAAATGAGAAAGCAAATAAGAAAAAAAGAGTACATATTAAGGGATCATATGGCTAGGTCTGTGACTCATGTAGGATATTTAAAATTTCCTAAACATATGGATATCTCTCTTTTTTTAATCTTTAGAAAAGAGGTAGAATAAATTTTACCATCTCAGTATTTTTTCTTCTATATTGAGTTGGTTTTCTTCAGTTTAGGGCCCTTTTTTCTTGTCCCGTCTCATTTGTATAAATATTATTCATTCATGTGTTATGTAACAACTGTCAAGATTTCCTACCCGAGATTTAAGAAATAAAATTCCCTGAAGGTTTGGGCCTGACTGAGGTTGTCATGGAAACACCGTCAGCATCCAGGAAATGCAGAAGGGCTTTAGAATGAGAGCTCTTGAGAGAGTGGGCTCACTCAGAAGAGGCTGCGTCACAGAGTTATAGCTGATGTTTATAATGCTATATTCTTGATTAGGTAAAGTTCATTATCAAAAACTTCCTTTCGTATATATGTGGCATTTATGATATTTCATATGTCGTTTGCTTTTTACTTGGATATTTCTTGTCGATGTAACAAATAATGAATGAAAGTAAATGTGTTTGTTCCACACTGTCAAAAAGGTGATAATACATCTTATTGTTATTTTTTTAGTTTGTCAAATTTGCAAATATTGAAGAAGACACACCGTCCTATCATAGACGTTATGATTTTTTTGTGTCTCGCTTCAGTGCCATGTGTCACTCCTGTGATAGTGATCCAGAAACACGAACAGAGTATGTATTGTTTTATGGTTTATAGTCTTGGAGTTATTTATTGATGAATATTGTATTTATATATTACATAATGATCACCGAAGGAGATGGGAAAATATATGCTTTATTCCTGAAGTACAAATTTCATTGCTGTTAGAAGAACTGACTAAAGCAGCAAAATTGAGAGTGGTTTCCTAACTCAGTCAGAATAAAATGCAGAGTCTTTACTGTAACCCAGAATGCCCTTTAATGCTCACCATACCCCAGTGTTAGATCCTGTCATTTCTTCTTCCTTTCACTCTGATCTAGTACATGGGTCTCCTCGCTTGCTTGAATACATGAGGCACACTTCTCCCCAGGGCCTTTGGACTGAGCGGTCTTTCGGCCTCACCTCACTTTGTTCAGATTTCTGCTCAGATGTCACCTTATCATGAGAATCCTCCCTCAGCCACCTTTTATTTATTAATATCAACCCTCCCAGTTAAGCTTTATCTTTTCATATCTTGTCTGTTGTCTCTCCTCTATGGAAGATGAACTCCAGGAGGGCAAGGGTTTTGTTTTGAGGACTGCTGTATCACTAGTACTTTGAATATTGGTGAGCGCATTACCGGCTCTCAATAAGCACTTTTTGAATGAATACATACATAAATTGAATGAATGAATGACTGTATGTTACGGGATCATTGTCTGACTGAGGTTGTCATGACAACTGATTTGGGCATTTTTAAACATTTCTTCTAGATACATCCTAGTAATAATCTAGAATCAAATACTTATCTGCAAACACAGTCGATAGATTGACATGTATATGAAAGTTAAAAATTAAATTCAAAATGACCCTGGTAAATGTAGTTTGAGCTTTACCATAATACACCTAAAAAGAAAGAAACTAACCCAAATTCAGTGTTGTCATGAGCAGTCGGTAGTCAAGATTGAGCATGTTTTGTGAGTTTTACTTTTCTTTTAAAATAAAGGAATATACAGAAAGGTAACTAGTTAGCTTTAAGTATGCAAGCTACAGTGTTGCTTTACACAAACAAAAACAAGTGTAAAAGTTACTTAACTTGGAGAAAGAAAGCTGAGCGGTAATTTAATAGTTTTCAGATATAAGAATTATTTCTGTCTGAGGTGCTGTTAGTATAATTTTTCCTTAGTATACTATAGGCCATTTAGGATCCTGATGTTATTCCTTTATTACGGGTGTAAAGCCTTATAGAAAAATAGAGATAACTATAACTATCTTATAATAATAAATTTCCTGTTTCTCCCAATCACGGCTAAAGTCTCTTTTTCTCCCTAAAGGATATTCAAAAAATGTTTTATAAAGCTGTTCCCTGTTCTCAGAAGTTGGTATTAACTTGTTAATGGGGCAAAAAGGTATAAAAATTAGCTAAATAAAATGGCACGTTTTGTTCAAAGTTGTAACAATTTTGTTTTCTTTTAAAATACAGAAAATAATCCAGAAGATAGGGGGTTTTTGTTTGTTTAGTTTGTTCACGTAGGCATTTCCAAATTTATGGTTGAGGTGGTGAATTTCACATATAAACCAATGTAGGTGAAAAGTGTTTATGACATTATAGTACCTATGAAAGGATGCATTTTAAAAATTCAAAACTTTTACATAGGTATCTGATTTTTAGGTTTTAGCGCCCCCTAGTGAAAAATCTTGTCTTTTGAACACGTATTTTCGTAACATTTTTCAACTTACAAAAAAGAAACTTGAAATTTTCTGTACACAAATGAAAGGTGGTACTTTGTCTTAATTCTTTATTATATAACATTTGATATTCCAAAATAACACTTCATTTGAATCACTGTGAAACAAATGAGTAAACTAAAATGCTTTAAGATACTTAGAGGGCTTGATTTTTTTTTCGGCTTCGTTTTTAGTAAAAGCCCTTTTGGTTTTCTTCAGGACTATTTATATTCCTTCTTAGGTTCTAACTTAGATAATTATTATAAATCCCTCTTTTTAGCAATACACTGTCAAATAAAACTTAGGGGGCATGGCCAGTAGGAAATGGGGCTGATAACTGTTAAGATTTTCTTAAAATATTTGACTTGCAAATACTACCTTTGTAGTAATGTTAGGCTTGCCCACTTGTGATAGCTGCAGAAGAGATTTTCAAGACTTTCTTTTTGTTGTAGAAAGCAGCATGAATAAGACACAGCTTTGTAAAAGGCAAGATTTGTCTCCTAGTTCACTTTCTCACCTGTTCAGTGTCATGTTACCGCCGTATCCCATGCTCCACCTGCTACTACTGAATGTCTGCATTACTTCCCGATGGGTTTCTACGCAGTATCACCCCCTTCCCCACATCTTCCATTCTCTAACCCTATTCGCAGCTTTTGGAAACAGTGCTGGATATGCTGAGTAAACTTCTAATGGTGACTATTTCAGGTAGTAACAAAAAAGGAGGGTAAATAACAATCAAATTTGGCCAGAATGAAGGTGTTTCGGGGCAGAGGGGCTACCGTGTTAGCACTTCTCGCGAGATTGTTCTTCCCCAGATTTTATATACTGTTTTCTAGTTACCTTTCTTCTCATCCTTGAACTGATAGATTTTATTTTTAAAGAAGAATGAGGAAGAGCTTGAGGAAGTTGAGGGCTGTGAATTGGGAAGGGAGAATAAGGCAGCATTCTCTCACAGTATGGATAAATATGGATAAATTTTAAGTCCCATATGCACACACAGTAATGTATATACATCAGGACACACGGATGTATATGTGTATATGTATACGGCTCAGGTTATCGGCACTGCATTTTGATAGTTCTCCTTTGTCATACCTTTTAAGGAACCAGCCTCGTCTTCCATCTAGGTGGACTAAGGGAGGTGAGAGGTTCTCAGGGAGAAACAGTGCATGAAAATTCTGCGGACGCATTAAGGGTGTTCAGGAACAGTGAAATCCTGTTCTCACTCAGCTGCTGAGACTTCTAGGCAAGAAATGGGAGAGAATCTGGTCCACGTTGGTTTGAATTATTATCATCCACTTAGGAAAACCTAGTTTTTTTTCATTTTTAAAAAAATTTTACTGAAGTATAGTTGATTTACAATGTTGTGTTAATTTCTACTGTACAGCCAAGTGATTCAGTTATACATATACATACGTTCTTTTTAATATTCCTTTCCATCATGGTTTATCACAGGATATTGAATAAAGTTCCCTGTGCTCTACAGTAGCACATTGTTTATCCATTTTATATATAATAGTTTGCATCTGTTAATCCCAAACTCCCCATCCATCCCTCCCCACCCAGCTTGGCAACCACAAGTCTGTTCTCTATGTCTGTGAGTCTGTTTCTGTTTCGTAGGTAAGTTCATTTGCGTCGTATTTTAGATTCCACATATAAGTGACATCACATGGTATTTGTCTTTCTCTTTCTGACTTAGTTCACTTAGTATGATAATCTCTAGGTCCGTCCGTGTTGCTGCAAATGCTATTATTTTATTCTTTTTTATGGCTGAGTAGAGTATTCCATGGTATGTATATACCACATCTTTATCCATTCGTCTGTCAAAGGACATTTAGACTGTTTCCATGTCTTGGCTGTTGTAAATAGTGCTGCATTGAACATTAGGGTGCATATATCTTTTCAAATTATAGTCTTCTCCAGACACATGCCCAGAAGTGGGATTGCTGGATTATATGGCAGCTCTATTTTTAGTTTTTTGAGGAGCTCCTATACTGTTTTCCGTAGTGGCTGTACCAATTTACATTCCCACCAGCAGTGTAGGAAGGTTCTCTTTTCTCCACTGCCTCTCCACCATTTGTTATTTGTAGACTTTTTGATGATGCCCATTCTAACTGGTGTGAGGTGATACCTCATTGTACTTGTAATTTGCGTTTCTCTAATAATTCGTGATGTTGAGCATCTTTTCATGTGCCTGTTGGCCATCTGTATGTCTTCTTTGGAGAAATGTCTGTTTAGGTCTTCTGCCCGTTTTTTGATTGGGTTGTTTTTTCATTATTGAGTTGTATGAGATGTTCGAATATTTTGGAAATTAAGCCCTTGTTAGTTGCATCATTTGCAGATATTTTCTGCCAGTCCATAGGTTGTCTTTTTGTTTTGTTTATGGTTTCCTTTGCTGTGCAAAAGCTTATAAGTTTGATTAGGTCCCATTTGTTTATTTTTGGTTTTGTTTCTATTGCCTTGGGAGACTGACCTAAGGAAACATTGGTACGATTTATGTCAGAGAATGTAGGAGAACTTTGATTAAATTATTTTTTATTGAAAACTGATACAGACAAAATATGTCTATAAAAGTCTTTTTTAACTTTAAATGTTGATTGTAAAAAGATGGTATTAAAAGTAAGCCTCGGGCTTCCCTGGTGGCACAGTGGTTAAGAATCCGCCTGCCAATGCAGGGGACACGGGTTTGAGCCCTGGTCCGGGAAGATCCCACATGCTGCGGAGCAACTAAGCCACAAGTGCTGAGCCCACGCACCTAGGGCATGTGTCCCACAATAAGAGAAGCCACCGCAATGAGAAGCCCGCGCACCGCAATGAAGAGTAGCCCCCGCTCACCACAACTAGAGAAAGCCCGCATGTAGCAATGAAGACCCAACGCAGCCAAAAATAAATAAATATATTTATTTTAAAAAAAAAAGTAAGCCTCTTTTGGAACTGCCATATCTCTGTCCATCTTAGATTTTTGAGATTTTTATTTCTTAGGCTTATTGTATGTTATTTTTATTGTCTCGAGATAACTTTATTTGACATCCATTCTCTTAGTAAAGTAAGCAGACTTGTTTAAAGAGCTTTTTTTCATGACTCAGATTTTTTTCTTCTTTTTTATAGAATCCGAATTGCTGGAATCAGAGGTATTCAAGGTGTGGTTCGCAAAACAGTTAATGATGAACTTCGGGCTACCATTTGGGAACCCCAGCATATGGATAAAATTGTTCCATCCCTGCTGTTTAACATGCAAAAGATAGAAGAGGTTGACAGGTATTGAATAAAGATGTTAGGGCTGGGGCTGTGTTACTTTAATATGTGTGTATGTGTGCTCGCTTGCTAGAGTAAGAACGTTTGTCTTTAGTATTATGTATATAGTAGTCCCGTAAACTTGAGCAAGTTTAAATATGTATCCTTTCTGAAAAAATATCAGCTTCAGTCATCAAATTAGACTGAGCAGACAGATTTTGACCCAGACACTTAAGCTTTTATTTCTTTTAGAATAAATTTTCACTTTACTTTCTGCTTATTATTGGGCATCCACATTGCTATTTGAATTAATACTACTTAGAGCTGCCAAGTGTAAGAAATAGAGATTATAAACTGAACTTCTGTTATTCTTTAGAGATCCAGCATGCTTTTTCGTAGGGAGTTAGTACTAATCAAAATAATAATAATAATAATAGCAGCTACTATTCAATGTATATATATTTTTCAACAGAAATACTAGGCTATTTATATCTTATTTATTCTTCTAAGATATTTTGGCATGGAATATTGTTTTGGGGTGTATGCTGATTTCTTCCCCCCACCCACCCCAGTAACCTGTTGAACTTAGAATTCTGTACTTTATTCTCTTTTTTCAAATGCCATAAGCATGCTTTCCTCCCAAATTTGTTGCCTTACACAGAGGTACTATGCAACCAAGTTTTTAGAACCAGTATTCTCCAGTTTGGCTTATTATGCTGATCTCCCTGATTCTTGCAGTGTAAAGAGGGAAATCCAAACCAAATTTAAAAGATATTTAATTCTATAGTTCTAAAATTTTAACTTAATTTGTAATTTTGATGATTATGTGTGCAATATCAAAATAAAAGTGGTCTAGAAGTGAAAAGGTGAAACTGGTTAACTCTGCAAGCGCTTATACGTTTATCAAAATTTATGGCAATTACAGCAAGTATTTATGCTAGATTCCTTAGACGTGATTGTCTCCAGCTTTGGAAACCTAAAATGTGAAACGATATATTGTAACACCTTGGGTATTTTTCCTGTTCTTGGCAATGTAGCTGAGGTTAGTTTTTCTGTCTAAAATATTTATTCTTCTAAAGGTACCTGGCTAGTTGAGAATTGACTCCCCATAATTATGGCTCTTGAGGTACAGGATTAGCATAAATAGGATACAGGAATGCTGATACCATTGGTTGCCAAATTTTAAGAAGTTGTGTTTTCTCATGGTTTTATCCCAATGCTACAGAGACATGCTTTTTTGAAATTATTATTGCACATGAATACATTAGTCTACAATAAGGTTTTAAAATATGAACAAATAGTGTCTATTGAAGACATCTACTTATACAAATGTTCTAATTAGCTTTTAAATTTTTATTTTTTATTCAGACTGTGCCATAGTTTTTTACTTGATTTTATTTTTGCTCACTTACAGTTAAACTGCGTGATCTTTGGGCACCTTGTTCTTACTAGGATTTTGCTATAAATGTAGCAAAGTTGTAGGAAGTTAACAAAATAGCAACTACTGAGTATTTTGCCTTTAGAAAAGATATTCTATTAGTTAGAAACAAGTTATACAAGTGAATTTAGCTCTCCAATTTTGAAAGATTATGTGATTAGCTTCAAGGTGTTGAGTTCATGAAGTAGAATTAAGCTCTAAAGTTATTTTGGGATAACAAGAAAATATCATTCTAATAGTTCCGAGAAGTAAAAATCTGTTCTGTTTAACTGTCAGAGCTAGTGTCAGAATTCTCGCATTCATTTGTTTGTCTTTATTTTTCAGTCGCATAGGCCCTCCTCCTTCTCCTTCAGCAGCTGACAAAGCTGAAGAGAACCCCGCCATGCTGGCTGAAAACTGCTTCAGAGAACTGCTGGGCCGAGCGACTTTTGGGAACATGAATAATGCTGTGAGACCAGTGTTTGCGTAAGTAATTGGTGTTTCCCTGGTTACTTGTGACTGTGCTTCGTTCCTTCTGTTTTAATTTACTTGCAGAGGACAAATACTCTTACCTGTGTGAGTGAGTTATTAATAGAGCCAGTGCAGCAATGTGGGAAGGGTACAGGATTGAGTCAGCAACATCCCTTTGAACACTTGTTCAACCACTTTGCTAGATTTTCCCCCTTAAATAGGAAATACAGTCATGTGCATCATTTCACTAGAGTTTTTATTCACACCTTGAAATGTATATATCCAGTAAAATATTAAAACAAACGAATGTCCAAGTATGATGTATCTTATTTTATTAACTTCTGGTCAGTTCCTCATATTCCCTGGCTTCTGTTTCTTGGCTTTCTTTTTGCCATGGCTGGACTGCCTTAGGTCGCATTCTCTTCTCTGACTAAATTTTATCTTATACCGAGTGACTGAGCAGAGCAGGAATATTAAATATCTTGCTGGTACTTATATGCTGCCTTCCAAGCAGAATACGTTTGTGAGCCTTGAGTTTCTCCACATAGACGTTATCTCTCAAGCCTTGTAAACCCTCTGAGTTCTAACTCAGTTGTCAGATGATAGATTTATATAACATTCTGTGTCATTTCTGGACATTTTTGCTAGTCTTTCTTTTGTTAAGCATTTGCCTTGTCCTTTCCCCTTCCTGACTATAATAATGTCTTTATAGCATATATAAAGTAGTCAAAATGTAACATCCAGAATTCTTTATTTAGGGCAGATATTTGGGTTCAAAGTTGAGCTTTAGTTACAAGAATCTATAAACCGCAAAGTTAAGCATCAGAGAAATATTATAGTGTTTTCTAAAGGATTCCCCCCACCCCACCCCCGACTGCTACCACCACCAAAAAGCTGAGATTTACCGTTTAAAGACTCTGTGGGCTTATGAAAATGCTACTAAGAACTAATCAAATTATGTCAAATATAACTAAAGGCAGATTTATTTTTTCCAGACATGCTGATTTAATATCAGAATTCCAGCTTTTATCTTGTTAACCGAGAGGTAATCTATAAGGCCTTAAAAATCTAGAGAGCTAGTCTAAAAGAAAGAAACTACCGAATTAACTATAATTGATTACTTGAGTAACTTGGAAGTGGGCCATATTCTTTTCTATGTAGAACTTAGTGGACTTACCTCCTGATCATGTGTTAATTAATTAAATGTTAATTAAATAGTTAATTATATATTAGCTATTTAGTTAATTAGTTGATTAAATATTAAATGCCCTCTGCAAGTAAGGTACCAGGTATTTTGGGGGAATATATACATGAATAAAACTGTCCTAGTCCTTAAAAACTTGACTGATGGTAATTGGCATTCCTAGTGGCTTTTTACCTTGTGTGTTCTGTGAATTTTAATTTTGAGCTCATATTCATTGTACCTTTATTTGTGAGAATTCTTTGAGGCTTGGATTAATGGTGTGTACTCCATAAGAGGCTTTATTTTGCTTCTGCTGAAGGCATGGATGCAGTGTTATCCAGGCACCACTTTGAACTACATTCTTATCTTCAGTTTTTTTGAGCCACATAGATACTTGTGAACTCTGTCAACCAAGGTGATACTTGTGAATTCTGTCAACCAAGATGAGAGCCTGGGTGCTAGGTGTATGGTTGAATTCTTCAGAGAGACTTTCATTTTTGTGATTCTTCTCAGAGCCAAGGCCAACACAGACAAGCTTTTTGACAGTCTTCTACAACATAGAACATTCCCCCAGATTCACTGAAGGTGTCGTCTTTTAAGGCTTGAATTGATGCATGTGTTTCTGATCTAATAGCCACCTTTCCTGGGTGGACCCTAAACTTTGTCTCCAGTCTCCTGTGTATACAACCCTTTAAACCACTAGCTATCAGCTACCAGAGATCTGAAGATGTGCCTAAGACAACTGCTGGCTTCAATGTATACTTACCTCTCCAGATTCTCACCTTCTTGTGGAGTCTGGACTGAGGGACTTTTCTTTCTTGCCAGCTCATGATGGTATTGAAAAATCATATATATATATATATATATATATATATATATATATATATATATATGTATATGTATGTATATGTGTGTGTGTGTATATATATATATATTCTAGTCTTTTATTGTTACTGTTTTATGAAAGGATTTGGCAGTTGTTCTGGAAATGGAAACATTGACTTTCTTTTAGATAATATTATTTTGATTGGTAGGCTTTGCATATTGTTGAGGGTTCTAGAGGAGAAAGTGTAATAAAAATAAGGAATTCTTAAAGTAATTTTCTTACTGTTAATTTACAGGCATTTAGATCATCACAGACTATGGGATCCCAATGAATTTGCAGTTCACTGCTTTAAAGTTATAATGTATTCCATTCAGGTAAGGATTGGTTAACTGTTACATTTATATATAAGTGATTTTAGTTCTGTGTCGATAAGCATGTCCCCAGACAGAGAGAGAGAACAATGTAGGAGATAAGACATGTTCTTAATTTAGTTCTTTGTCTCATTTATCTTTATTTACCGCTTTTATTCTTATTTGCCAAGATGAAAAAATATCTAATTAAAAAGAACTAAATGATTTTATGATGACAGTCTTTATTGTGCATTTATTAAGTACATTATTGAGCGTTTACATTTTATGATAAGCTGGCATTAGAACTCATATTTATAGGCTTTATGCATCGAGGCACCTGATGGGGCACTCTCCGTCTACTGCGGAGGACAGCCTGGGTTTTCTTAAAACTTGAACAGACCCAGTTAGCCCTTTATTCAAGTGGGATTTTAGGTCTTTATTTTTTAACACTATCTACATTTTTAATGCCCTAAAAAGTCATCATTAATTTAAAGGAGATAAGGTAGTAAGAAGCAGTATAGCTTTTAGTATAGGTCATACCAGGATTTTCATCCTAGATGTGCTGTTTACTAGTTGCATAGAACTTGGGCAAATTATTTAGCCTCTCTGAGCTTCAATTTCCTCATTTCTGAGAAGGAAATGTTAATGAATTCATTGAATGGTTCATTTTTATATTAAAATAGAAGGTACCATTTATCAAGTGCTGGTTATACCTCTAAATATGCTAGTAACCTTATGTATATGCTTTATCTCATTAGTCCTCCTTACTTTATGAAGTAGATATTGTTATTATCCCCATTTTACGGATCAGAAAAGTGACCTTTAGAGAGGTCAGGCACCTCACTCAAGGGTACACAGGTAGAACGTAAGGATTCAAATTCTGGTCATTCTGTTCTAGAACTTTTGGTCTAAATTAAACATTAGGTTACTATAGCATGCCTAGCATAATGTAGGTTTTCAATGCATGGTAGTTATTATAAAGCTGGTTTGGATGTGGAAGGATAATTTAAAAAAAATTTTTCCCGGTTTTATTGAGATTATAATTGACCTATAACATTATATAAGATTAAGGTATACAACATTGCAAAATGATAACCATAATAAGTTTTCTCAAGATCCATCACCTCACATAGTTGCACATTTTTTTTCCACTTTGATGAGAACTTTTAATTTAATTTTAGTTTAGTAGGTGAGAAGTTGATCTGGCCGTCTGTGGACATAATTAAGGCTGTTCCCCTGGTTTTCAGTAGCCTTGTTTTTCTTCATTTGCCTTCCTCATTCAGATTTAGTTACTAGATGAAATTGTTTTTTACAAAAAGTAAAGTAAATTACAAAGTTGAAGAAACTGAAGGAATCAATAAATATTTGTTGATTAAATGTCTGAGAAATGACTTCTGGTCCACAGCATTGCTTTAGAAGGAGCTTTAAGTGCACCATATGTTTTTTGAGGTCCATTAATCAAAAATTACATGGTAGTACCCACCAGAATGGGAGTTTCTGTTTAATAAGACTATCCTGATACAATCAAAACTTCTGATAGATTTGATTGTTTTAATTGCCATTTACTATAAAATTGATATAAGAATCATTCTTAGGTAATATTTCAACCTCTGTCCATAAAACATTGAGCTAGCTGGCCCTGATCAGGAAATTTCATCAGGTACACATTGTTAAGACTTTAATTTTGGTAGTGGCTCTTGATTAGCTGCAAGTTTTGACAGTTTAGTATTGTTAGATGTCCATGATAAGAAATAGTATGTATCTGGTTGGGTAAGAGAGAAGTACTATAAATGTCGTAATCTGTGTGTTTTTTAACAACATTTTGTCCTATTATCAAGTTATAAGAGTGTATAAATATTCTTTGTGGAATTACAGAGAGGTACAAAGAGAGTAAAAATTTCTCATAAATCTCCCTCTCAGAGATGACCCGTGTTAATATGTAGGCATATATAATTCCAGTCTTATATACTTTTTAAAAAACAGAATTTTATTTAACGTAGTATTTTACAACTTACTTTTTTTCACTCAGGATATCGTAAATATTTTCTGGTATCCCTATTTATTCTTAAAAAGAACGGTTTCTAATGGCTACATATTGTTCCATTAAGTGTCACATGGTTTATCATTCTTATGAATTCTGCCAGGATGCATGTAATTGTTCATATATTTTTACACTATTTTGTTCTTTTAGGCTCAGTATTCTCACCATGTGATCCAGGAGATTCTAGGACACCTTGATGCTCGTAAAAAAGATTCTCCACGAGTTCGAGCAGGTATTATTCAGGTTCTGTTAGAGGCTGTTGCCATTGCTGCTAAAGGTTCCATAGGTGAGTGCCAGCACCCCCCCACAAAAAAAATTCATTAACCTTTTTCAGAATTTTCTTTTTCAGTAGGAATAGCAATGTGTGGAAAACGCTTTGAAAATATTTGCTATGTTGTTAAATGTGCTCTAATTTCTCTTGAAATGTTAGGTTCACGTGACTGTTGTCAGACTTCCTTAGTTACAGTTAAACACTTCCCTCCAGATCATTCTCTTCTTCCCTTCCTCCTTCTTTCCAGTAAAGATTCTTGAATACCAGTTAGTTATATGCTAAACGTTGGGAAGGTACAGATTCAAGAAAGTTAAGGTTTACTTGGAGTTAGATGCCTTTACCTACACTGTAATACAAGGCAGAATTTGATCACATATCATAAGAAAACCAGGGTCCAGAGAAGGGAGGGAAAATGGATCAGCAGGGGGGAAGTATTATGTAGCCCGTTTGACGAGGACGTATGGTGGTAGTGTGGGGGAAGCCCGAGAAGCGGCTTAAAGTTTCACTTGTGGCCAGGCCACGGGTGTCATTCTACAGTGGACTGACACGAGTTAAAGATTTACTGTACCCTTCATCAGAGATGTGTTATAGGGTAATTCATCTGGCTGCAAAGCGTAGGACACATTAGAAGTCACAGGTGGTTGTCACCGTTGTAGGCACAGAGAAAGAACTTGACCTTGATGGCAGCAGTAGAAATGGGAACGTAAAGCCAGCAGGATTTGATAACTGACTGACTAGAGGGGCAACAAGGAGAAGGGACAGGTCAGACATCATGCTTTTTCACTCACATGGGATTAGAAGAATGGAAGGGTCCCTAATAAAATTACTGAAGTTAGGAGGAAAATCTAGTTATGGTTTCTTTGCTTCAAAATGAAAGTGGAACTGTACATTAGCTGCTGAAATATTCTAATATTCACTCAGTGTCAAATGAGAGTGGGCATTTTGGATATGGACTTGTCATTACTCATAACTTATCTCAAAGAGATGGAAGCAGGTTACTTAACTGAAGAGTTAACTTGAAATATGAAGTGAAACACAGATGATGCATTGACTGAATCGTCTCACCTGCTAATATCTATCATGTGTGAGGTTGCTATGTTTTAGGTTCCGTACATTCAAAGAAGCATTTGAACGTGGCTGCCTCTCCTGGAGAAAGTTGGAATCTGGAGTAGGAGGCAGAAATAAAAACACTGATTAAAGTATAGCGTGATAGATGCAGTGCCAGAAACACAGGCAGAGTATTTATAGTACTGAAAACAGAGAGCATAGTTAGTTTACCTGAATGTGATAAATTGGCTAGTTTCTGTCTAATAATTGAGGCAAAATTCTTTCTTCTTCAGCCTCAAAAGATGCCAAATAAATTTCTTAGGCCACAGTGAGCTATATTATAGTTCTCTGGATTCTGACCCAACAGTCAGGTTATCCCAATACTGTACACATTATTCTGAGTAGACAAGATGAGATAGATGGAAAGTTTTTGGTAATCTTTATATGAATATACACATTTTGTGTGGTTTGTACCAAGGATTCAAACAGTGATTTGCTCAGAGATGCCCAGTAAATGTTTGTTGGAATAGCTAGGAGACTTTCTTATTTAGGTACTTCTCATTTACTTTTTTAATGTGCTAGTTAGTTCATAAATTATGAAGTATTTCCAAGTACTTAGAAAATATGCAGAAATCTCTGTTGAGAAGTACGAGGATTGGATTTGAGTGTACGTTACCAGAAGAATGTATCTGCTTACATCAGGGTTCATTTGCAGGACCCACAGTGCTGGAAGTCTTTAACACCCTATTGAAACATCTGCGTCTCAGTGTGGAATTTGAAGCACGTGATTTACAGGGAGAATCTATAAGCAGTGCCAACTTAAACACAAGTTCCAAAGACAGTGACGAGAAGATTGTGCAGAATGCTATCATCCAAACAATAGGTGCGTACATTTCACTTTTCAAATTATTCTGGAAAACAGCAATTCAGAAAGCCCTCACAGAAGGTACTTGTCTCTTACGGGACATTAGTCAAAGGTGAATGATAGCTTAGACTTTTAAAAGAACTTTCTGTTTGGAAAATAAACAAACATGAGAATACGACAAAGAACACTGTATATACCCTTCACCCAGATTCATCTATTAATATTTTATGTCATTCACTTTATCATTTCCTTTCTCTCTCTGTCTGCCTTTCTCCATCCCTTTCTCCATTTCTCTGTGTGTGTATGTATATGTGTGTATATATAGATATACACACATAAGCACATATATAAATATATACATATAGAGAGACATAGATACATACATATACACATCTACATTTTTTTCCTAACCACTGGATGGTAAGTGCATGGCTCTTTACTACAGATTATTTTTCCAAAGAATAAACCAGAGTACTCTTACATAACCAGAGTACAGTTATCAAATCAGTAAATTTAACTTTGATACAGTACTTTAGTCAAACTTTCATATTTTAGTTTTGTCATTTGACCTGATAATGTCCTTTATAGCGTGTTTTTCCTTAGGTCCAGCATCCAGTCTAGGATCATTTAGTTGTGATGTTTCTTTGGTTCCTTTAGTTTGGAACATTTCCCTTTTATGATATGGGCATTTTTTAAGACTATAGGTCCCCCTGACCCCTCACTTAAAAAAAAAAATCCTCACATGGGTTTGTCTGCTGTTTCCTCATGATTAAATTCAGGTTATGGGTTCCTGGCTGGATACTACGTAAGTGATAGTGTTCTTCTCAGATTATCCCATTCGGAGAAGTACACCTACTTCTCGCTGGTGATGTTAGTTTTGATCACGCAAAGTCTTGTTCTATTTCTCTGCTGCACAGTTTCCATTTTCCCCCTTGCAAATAATAAGCAGTCTCTGAGAAGATACTTTTAGGCCATGCAGATATTCTGCTCTCCATCCAAACTACCCCCTAGATGTAGCAACCATTCAAAATTCTTAGCTGAACCAGAGTCTTTACCCTCCTGATGGTTACAAAATGATGGTTATCAACTTGCCACTCAGGGTTCATTGTAAGCAAGAGCCCCTTTTTCTCCCTACTTATGTATGTAGGAATACATGTGTTTATCTATTTAAATACAGTGGTATGAGCTCATGGATTTATATTTTTATCTTCATAATTTATTCTGTATTTATTAAATTATTATTTTGGTGGTCAAACTGTTCCAGATTTGGCCAGTGGAGCCCCTATTTTCTATATCTTTGTAATATCCCCCCACATTTCTTTTAAGCACAGCCTTAGGTTCATTTTATACTTCCTGCCCCAATCCTAGAATCAGTCATTTCTCTAAGGAGCTGTGGTTCCTTTTAGTGGGGAAAGGCACTAGAGACCAGGATCTGGGTACTGATACTCAGGCTTTAATATCATATGCTTCCCCCTCCCCTCACACACACAGAGGGTAAAAGGGTAAAGAGCTTACTTAAAAAAAAAAAAAAAAAAGAAAGAAAGAAAGCCATGGGGAATTTTTTGGGAAATTAAATGATCAGACTGTATATAAATACAAATTAAAGCAATCAAACTCTTCCTACTTTAACCCTCCTCTTGCAATATTTTCTTTAGAGTATCCAGATCATATTTTAATGTAACTGTATGATTTCTAGGATAATTTCCAAATTGAGTTGTATTCTTGGGTTTAGTACCTAATCTCTAGTGGTTGCTAATAGTTTCTACTAATAATAGAGTCATATAAGTGTATTCTGGAGCTCAGTTTATGCCTTTTATTTGAGTAATATCCTACCTATGGGCGACTTGTTTATAATAGTCCTTTGGAATATTTAATACAGAGTTTTCCTTTGTTTATTTCTCAAGTTTTATGGATATGCATACATGCATTACGCATCCACATTCAGCACCTTTTTATTGAACGTATTGCGCTTAACACCAGGCCATATGCTTGGGCTTCTTGATGCACGTGACTCCTACCTTGTGGATGCCTTTGGTTGATCTGCTTGGGGTAGTACCTCTGTTTCGCCTAATCACAATCTCATCATGTGCATAGAAATTGTCCTCATTAGGCAAAGGCCCGGGGTGTCTGTGACATTTTAAGATGGTATATCAAATCAGCTAGTCTTGTTTTCAGAGAATTAATTTAAATTGCTGTAGTGACTTCTAGTTAATTCAGTGTCACTGTTTTACTCTAGAGTATTTAATTTATTGTCTCTCAAGTATGTTGTTATAAAACGTATATACCACAGACAAGCAATATTTCTGTGACATAACACATTCAGAATAACGTGAAAATTAAAACATGAGAGAAAAACAGTGCAGTGTGGCACAGTGAATAAGACTTTTATTTAAATCACACTTCTGCTTTCCTCAATATTTTCTTTCAGAAGTTCTCAGTATTCTTTCTTTATCAGGTCACGTGAATATCGGTGGGACACAGAACAGGGCTGCTGTAGCTTTTGCACTTGAAGACAGGAGGCAGTTGGCCAAGCTCGCTCTTTTAAAATAATGCTCTGCTCTTTTGGGGAGGCACATTAGCACTTCTCTTCAGCAGTTCAAATACAAACAATGGGAATAGAGAATGAGTTAACTTTCTGGCTGTCCTCACAGTTGACTTGTTGGAAAATTTCCATCTTTGTGGTTAATGACCAGCTTGCTTGGAACAGAAAATCAGTGACCAGTTTTGCACAGTGATGAGGAACATATCTAAGTGGGTTCTTGGAAAGTTGAAAATACCTTATAGAGAGGAAGCAGAGCGTAATAATAACACACATAGGCTTTGGAAATGTGACTAGATCTCACCTCAGGTCTTAGTGTTAGCTGTGTAATTTCTTGTATGAATTCCTAACCTCTCTTATCCTAATTTCCACAAGACGAAACTGACACAAATAATAGTACCTAGATTCATAAGGTACTATTATTTGTTGCTGTAAGGATACAAATACAAAGTAGCTTCTTACCCCATAAATATGTGCTCAAGTGTTAGGTAGAATAATATACTTTATGCTGATTGAATAATGTTCAGATCATGAGATTTTTGATTGCTAGAGTATGTTATAAAGAGAAATGAGTTTTACTCCTAGATCTAATCAAAATGATAACTAGAACAATTTGAATTTATAGAAAGAGATTATTAACTCCAGTAATACAGGCTGAAGAGTTAAGTTGAAAAACTAATTTACTCTTAAAGAAATATTGAAAATGTAGGTTTCTGTAATGATTATGTTGCATTTTAAGAAATGATCAAAAAATAGCCAGGTTTTAATACCTGTTCTGATCTTTCAAAGAAACAACAGGGTTAAAAGTTTGAGTAAGTGATTATTAAGTGTCCTAAGTCTTCTGTGACGAGGAAGTAAACTTTACAGAGCTATAACAGATAAATTCAAAATGTGCACAATACCCAAGAGTTCCTTGAGAAAAATGACAAATAAGTAAATAATTTGAATTATGTATATTGAATTAATACTGAATTAACCCACAGTGTTAGACTGTAAACCTGGCTCATTATAATGGCATTCTAGAACATTTCAACAATCCTGGGGAAGCCAAAGTAGTGGCCTAATTATTGACTTTCTTACTAGAACAGGAATTTAGGCTTACAAAATGGGAACAAGGGTTTCATCAGAAATACTACCAAAAGTTTTTTTTTTCCTTTCTCTAAAACTCCAGTCAATTCAAATTGATGATTTGCCACTGTTAACTGTATGCAAAAGACTTTCAAACATTTCTCTTAATCTAAGTATTAGTCCATTATACACATCTTATAGTGTACATCATTAAATGATTTTTACCAAAGAAATTATAATATCTTTAGACTTACATGTAGCTCAAAGACATCATTTTACCACATATTGAAAGCTGTGGTTAAAAATATATTATGATTTTTTATTATATGGAAAAATAAACTTTTCTATTTGCAAAATTTATCTTAATATTTTTATAGGATTTTTTGGAAGTAACCTACCAGATTATCAGAGGTCAGAAATCATGATGTTCATTATGGGGAAAGTACCTGTCTTTGGAACATCCACCCATACTTTGGATATCAGTCAACTAGGGTATGTGTATGTAGTTGTTCTGTGTTCTCAAACTGTAAAGTTGAATTTGATCTTATATCAAATTTTATCTTATATCTATAAAATGTTTTGTCTTTTTACTCAGTAATAAAAGTCCTGTGGTGTTGTTATGGCACTAGATTGCTAAGCAGTTGAATCAACATTGCATGCTTGGGTGGGAGGAATTGGGAGACTGGGGTTGACACATATGCATTGTTGATACTGTGTATAAAATAGGCAACTGATGGGAACATACTGTATAGCACAGGGAACTGTGCCTAATGCCCTGTGGTAACCTAAGTGGGAGGGAAGTCCAAAAGGGAGGGGATATCTGTATACGTATGGCTGATTCGTTTTGTTGTGCAGTGGAGGCCAACACAACATCGTAAAGCAACCATACTCCAATAAAAATTAAAAAACAAAACAAAAAAAAACATTGCATGCTTTTAGAATCAGTTTTCAGTATATCATAAATTCTCAAATTTTCTTATATTGGCTAGGTGGAAGGTCTATTCAGCCTGGGCATTTTCTATATATGTAGATTATTTAGGGTAAAGTTTCAAGTTTGTCACTGTGGAAGGAATGTTTACTTATTTCTAGAGTTCTAGAACTGAAAGTTATTTTAAAGATCATATGTCTTGGCCCCCTCCCCTCATTTTATAGATTTGCTTTGATTTTACAACATGCTAAAGCCTTAGTTTGTAAATATGTTTGTATGTTGCTAATTTAATAAGGAAATGATACTCTTATTTGACTTACATTTATTTGGCCATTAATTAGAGAACCCTTTCTTCATTTGTTAATTCTTTTTTGAAGAACTATTTATATAAGAATTATTTAGGCACATTCTTACCTGCTTATTAATATATGTTAAATAGATATTATGTCTGTCAGTTATATTTGCAATAGATCTATTCTCCAATTTATAGTATCTTTTAATTGAGGTTGTTTTGTTGTGTATTCATACAACTGACTTTTCATGTCATTACATGTAGAGGTCTGTTTCCTTTGAGAGCCAATAGCTTTTTAATTTTCTTTGTTCAAATTTGATTTATTTCTTAACATATAACCCTTTAATTCATGTGAAATTTACTTTAGAGTATAAAGTGAGCCTTGACTTTAGCTAGTATGAAAATAAAATCTATATAGCTAATATGAATAGAGTTTTAAAATCAATAAATAATAATGTAAGGAAATGAAGTTAATTCCTATTAATAAGATAATACCACTATTTTGTATATTTTAGGGATTTGGGAACCAGGCGGATTCAGATAATGTTGCTGAGATCTTTACTTATGGTAAGGAATTTAAGACAGGTGAAGAACACACTTAACCCTAAATTATTAAAGAGGTTAAAAGAATAGCTTCACATTATCAGTTTCTTTTTCTTGTATTATAAGATAGTATTTACGGTAAGTTTTTTTTCTGTGGTTTATATACTTGAATATTATGCTTTTCATTCTTTAAAATTTTACTTTTATTCTTAATTCCTCACTTCTCCTGTCGTCTTATTTGATCTTCATAATGATGAAACATACTGAGAGCAGGAAGCATTGCCATTTTATAGATGAAGATGCCTGGGCCCAGCTAGAGCCAGATTTGTCAGTCCTTTCCTATGTGATCTTTGCTTTTTTATTTGTATCTTGTTTGAGAGCTCCTTGCCTACTCTGATGATATAAACACATTTGTTTGTATCTTCTTACGAAAGGTTTAAAATTCAGCTTTCCATATGTAGAACTTTGATCTGAGGTTTAATTTTGTATGTGATATAAGATATGGATATATTTAAAATTTTTCTAGGTGGGTAGTAATTGTCCCACCAATTTCTGCTCACTTATAAAATCACCTTTATCCTGTAACGAGTGCCCAAATATAAATGTTAGATGTTCTATATATGCTAGTAATCCTGAATATAAATAGAGATTACCCACATGAAATTTCATTTGGTCCTAAGCCTTTTTATTAAATAAATTCCCTGAGTAAATAACCTTGTCTCTAATCCTAATTGTACTACATAGTCAACTGAATGAATTTCTATGTGGTATGGTTAAACTATTTAATAGCGTTAAAGTATATGCTAATTAAAAGCTCCAACTTCAGACATAGGGATACACTCAGAAATGTCACATCAAATAAAGAATAAAGTACAGCTTTCCAAAATGAGAATGCTTTCCTATTAACCTAAATTGCTTAATTTAAAATAAAAGAATTATTTGCCATTTTAAAAATTTCAGGTCTTACCTGTGTTATTTGCTGCCTGGTCTCCTTATATCCATTGAGGACTGACTACCTGTTCCATATATTCGTAGTCTCTCTGAGCCTCAGTTTTCTTTTACAAAATGGGGGTACACTAATGCCTAGCTTCATAGGAATACCGTAAGGATGAAGTTAATACACATATAGTGCTTAGATTCATGCCCGGCATATGGTGAATGTGTGCTATTAATTTTATTAACTCTATGAATGATGTTTTTGTAAATTCAGTAAAATCCTCATCATCTCACAAATTTCCTTTTAGTTTTTCCTTCAGGCTTGTTCCATACTTGCTGTTTTCTCTAAGCTTATGGTTCTTATAAAACAGCTTGAGAGTTTTACCAAAGAAGGACTCATGACAAAGGTTTTTTTGTTTGTTTCTTTGTTTTTCCTCCCTATAATCAGGTAACCTCTGGATACAAAGCAAAGACAATAGTTACTGCACTGCCAGGGTCTTTTCTGGATCCTTTGTTATCACCATCCCTCATGGAAGACTATGAACTGAGACAGTTAGTCTTGGAAGTAATGCATAATCTCATGGATCGCCATGACAATAGGGCAAAGCTTCGAGGGATCAGGTAATGTGCTATTTGAAAATAGGCTTAATGGTAATGTTTTCAGATTTCTATGTTAATGTATTTAAGTATTGTAATTTTTTTAATCTAGGATTTTCAGGTTTTATTAATCCAGAATTTTATTTAATTGGTATTGTGACAATTTAATTATTAATATGTTTTAAGATAGTCAGTGTTGAAGGTCTTTTAATGTACTTTCAGAGATCTCATCTACTAGTAATCACTAGTTACATAAATTTTATTTTGGTTTTGCTTTAAACTTAGGAATGACATCAGAAGTCAAGATTACTTTACGCAATTCTACTTGATTAAACTTGGTAATTCAGTAGTATCATTACATATAGGCTTATTTAAAATGCTCATTGAAATGAGTGTTAAATAGTTCAGACTCCTAAGTATAGCTGATTCATCATATAAGATATGATATAACTAAGTGTGCTGTTCATTAAAAATGATGCATTGATTGTCTCTAGAATAATACCAGATGTGGCTGACCTAAAAATAAAAAGAGAAAAGATTTGTAGACAAGACACAAGTTTCATGAAAAAGGTAAGATTATCTTCTGAAAAAGAATGCATGACTTAAGTTATAGCCATTTGAATTGTTAGGTAGTTTTATATTGATCGATAACCTTAAAATGAAGCCATAGCATTTTGGAGTTGAAAATCTGAAGCCATCTTCAACTCCCCACATTGCCACAACTGTCCTGATGGCGTCTCCTCCGGCCTGCGTTTAAGCTTTGGGTGGTCAGTCTGCTGTGATAGTTCCAGATTTCTCCCTTTGAGTAAAATGTCTGTGATTGCTGCCCTGCCCTCCTCCCCACCCCAAACACAAATGTTGCTTTCGCTTTTAATGGGTCCTTAATAGACAGCTTCAAGCTTTTGAGAATACTTATCATCATTGATTAAATACATATAATGAGTATTTAGTGTGTATTAGGCATTATTCTGTGCATTATTTGGGGTATAAAGGTCAGGTAGGCAGGATCTCTGCCTGTATAACTAGTATTTAGCTAGATTATCATTACGATCACTTCAGTTTTGTAGACGTATTGGCAAATGGCTGAATTTAGAAAATTATGGCATCTAAAGTTATTTAGTATATCAAATAAACTTTCTGTGCAGTTATTCTTCATCCAAAGCTTGAGCACCTAGTATTGCCAGACGTTGAGCTCAACATTGAGAGATACAACAGTAAGCATGCCATGTGTGCTAACTGACCTCAGTATAATCACAGTTCTGGTGGATAAATCACAGTTTTGGTGAGCCTGGATCTTTAGAGGTGCAGAGAACCACAGACCTATAGGAAGATAGGTACAGATATCTATAATCCCTGATCATCTTTGGCTCTTTGTCAGACCCCGCTTTCTTCCTGTCACCATCTTTTATTTTTTTGTCCTTATCCGTTAATATCGATTGCTGTGTTTCAAGTTAATGGCCTCACAGTTTAAAAACTTCATTTGAAAAATAATTTACAAACTATCACTGTTCCTAAATTAATGTGAATAAAAAGAATTCTTTTAAGTTTGACTGTATTGTGTATGAAAAAAGTGGTTAATAATAGGTCAAAGACATTAACTCTTTCCAAGTTTTATTTTTTTGATATTTTATATCATCTAGTTAATCAAAGAAATTATGCCCCATAACTGAGGAACTTTTAATCGAGTGATAGAATGAGTTTTAAAAATTTACTGATAGTTAATTTGGGGTGTTTTTACTTTAACATCCTGACATTAAGCAGTCCTGAACTTTGGGACTGGATTGATTTTATTTTATCTAGTATGATAGAAATAATCCTTTGTGCTTAATTTTGCTAGCCAATCAGTTTGAAAGAGTATGGTTTAACTGAAAGGTTAGACTATTTATTCCTTGTTAAAATTTGAATCAGTAAACTGTTCTCTGAATTAGTTTTCCTTCCATTTTATAACTTAAAATAACCTGGCTAAGCATTTGTTACCATTAGTATAAACCATTTCTTTAGTATATTTTTCTTTAGGAACAATCTGTTCACATTTTTCCTTTATCAAATTTTATTTTTACAATTGGACACCCTTTTTCATTTACTTTCTAATTTTATCAGTAAAAATGTTGTTTGGTTTTCATATGCAACTTTAACTAGCCACTTATGGAAGTTTCAATGAAGACCTGAAGAAAAAATATTGAGGTCTGTAGCCAGGGGACTGTGGACTGCCCTTTGGTTAAGAGAAGCTTGCAGTTTAGAATGGACAGTCCCTTTGGCTTTTCCATGCAAGCATTATGTCCAGGCAGCTGTGTCTCAGATGACTACCCAGCCTAAAATTGCTCCTTCTGACTGTTTTAGGGACATCTTAGACATTGGATCTAAGTTTGAAAAATTGTCCCAGGGCAGGGTGCCCTTACAAATTACATTGGGAGGTGCCCTTTCAGCTCTAATATCCTAATGAAGGTATATTTCCAGATAAGAGAAAACAGCTGTTTCCACTCAGCTGTTCCAAACAGCTGTTTCCTCACCTGCCAGGGCTACTCTCCTAGAGCTAAATTCCTGGCAGAATGTCACTGTATGAAAGAGCTCTTGTTAGTGTTTTATCAATTAAGGATTATGTAGAAAAAAAGTACTTCTGGGGCTTCCCTGGTGGCGCAGTGGTTGAGAGTCCGCCTGCCGATGCAGGGGACATGGGTTCATGCCCCGGTCCAGGAAGATCCCACATGCCGTGGAACGGCTGGGCCCGTGAGCCATAGCCGCCGGGCCTGTGCGTCCGGAGCCTGTGCTCCGCAACGGGAGAGGCCACAACAGTGAGAGGTCCGCGTACCGCAAAAAAAAAGAAGTACTTCTTATTATGAAATGTAAAATATATAGGCATTATTATTTTAATTACTTTTAAGTGAACAACAGTACAGCTAAAAGCATCCCACATGCCCATCTTGTTTACAACTCCATCTTCTCCCCAAGAGGTAATCACTGTTCTTGCTTTCATGAATATTATTCCTTGCTTTTTTTCCCTACAGTTTTGCCACCTAAGTATATCAGTATATCCCTGAACAGCACAGTGTCGTTTTATCAGTTTTTGTATTTTGTGTGAAAGGAACCATACCTTATATATTCTCTTATGTTTTCTTTCTTTCATTTAGCTTTATTTTGGTGAAATTCATTCACATGTGTAACTTTATAGTATTTTATGACGTGAATATACCACAAGTTACCCATTCTGTTGGTGGACATATGAATTGTTTGCAGTTTGGGTTTGTTATGAACAGTACGGCTATAAACATTCTTGTCCATGTATTGTGCTGTATATAACTCTCATTTCTCTGATGCCTGTAGGAGAGAAATTGCTGAGTAATAAGTTATGCATTCTTCAAATTTACTAGACAATGCCAAACCACTTTTTGAAGTCATTATGTCTATTTGCACTATAATATTATAATACGCAATGTTAGATCTTAATTTTATCTAATATGGTAGGTATGTAGTAGGTAATTTTTAAAAAATAAACTTGAATTACTAAGGAACCTGAAGTTTAAACTCTCATGTGTGTAAGCACTGCTTTAATGGTTGTTAATGACGTTTAGGAACGTCAGATTTAAGAATAGGATTGGAGGTCATGAAGAACCTAGGGGCAAGAAGGGAATAAAGACACAGACCTACTAGAGAACGGACTTGAGGATATGGGGAGGGGGAAGGGTAAGCTGTGACAAAGCGAGAGAGAGGCATGGACATATATACACTACCAAACGTAAAATAGATAGCTAGTGGGAAGCAGCCACATAGCCCAGGGAGATCAGCTCAGTGCTTTGTGACCACCTAGAGGGGTGGGATAGGGAGGGGAGGAGGGAGGGAGACGCAAGGGGGAAGAGATATGGGGACATATGTATATGTATAACTGATTCTAACACAACATTGTAAAGCAATTATACTCCAATAAAGATGTTAAAAAAAAGAAGAGAAAGAAAAGGATTGGAGAGGGCCCAATACATAGACTGTTATACACCAGAGTATAGAATCTTTTGAGAGAGAGACAAACTCTGGGTTCAGAAAGATGGAAACCAAAATGTCAGCTTCAGAAATAAAGAGGAATCTGTTAGGAGAGCATACATAGCTCTGTATCTGTAGCCAGAAAACCCCCCCACTTGCTAATACTGAACCACAGACCTGAACAGACTTATTTAACCAGTCACTGGCACAGCTGGAGGACTATGGCCACCCTCACCTGGGTAGGTCCATGTGCATGTTAAATAGAGGACAGAGCAAAATGCATACCTTTAAAGACAGGCTGGCTTCCGGAGACTGTGCTGCTGTTGCTCATTTCTTTCTCCTAAAGTGAGGAAGCAGATGAACCTTCTGAGAAACAGAAACTTGAGCTTGGAGTGTTAAGCTCAAGCCCCTCCACGTGGGAATGAGCAGGCCTTACCCTGGCTGCACATTACAATCACCGGGGGAGCTTTATGCTTTAAAAACACCGATGCCTGGGCTTCACCACTGACGGGTTAAATCGTATCGGGGGTGGGCAGTGGTGACTAGTGGGGAGGAAGCATGGTGGTCCTTCCATTTCCCAGTGATTGTAGCTTACAGTTTGTGTCGAGAACCAATGCAACACGTTGAGTTGATTACCACATAGTAACTTGAAATGGGAAAAACTCTCATTTCTGTTAGCTCTCACTTGGCAGTTAGACCTATACCCAGGAATGCTTTAGACAGCAAGGCTTTTATATTCTTTATTAACATATTTAGATTAGTTTGGTTTACAGGGGACCCTCTCGCAGTCCCTGGGGTGTCTGTAACCTCTCCCCTACAGATGGGCTTATAGATGTGCCATCGTCACTTCAGACAAAAGTGTAGCAGAACCTGGAGATGCTCTTCCCTGGACAGCTCTTAACTCACCTCACAGGAGGTTGTTCCATAAGGCAGGAAAGCCTGAGTCCATTTCCTCTCAGCCAAATGTTCTTATCATTGCCAAAGCTCCCGTAATTCTGCCGTTCGTTTCAGTTTTTCTCAAATCAGTCTATAATTTGCTTGTCTTTTCAAATTAGTATTAAAAACATTTTCATTGTTTACACTGGAACTACTTCTTACTTGCTGTTTTTACTTGTTTGTCCTCAACTCCAATATTAGTTTATAGTTATATATTGGTGTAGTTATTGATGTTAATAATTGGAATATAATTTGACCCTCCGATTATCAGCCTAAATCTCTTCCATGTTAAGTTATGTAATAAGATAGCTACGTTTTAAGAGGTTATTATATATGCATGTAAAATCTGCCTTGCTACATTTTAAGCAAAATTATCTTTTTCCTCTGTCATTCCCCTTTTCAGAATGGGCAACAACTATATCGGCACATATATTTGGGCTGTAAAGAGGAAGACAATGTTCAGAAAAACTATGAGCTACTTTATACTTCTCTTGCCCTTATAACTATTGAATTGGCCAATGAAGAAGTGGTTATTGATCTCATTCGATTAGCCATTGCTTTACAGGTATGTTTTCATAACCTCTCCTTGAAGAAAGGATTCTTTCATGAATTAGACACCATCTTTAAAATATTATTGCCTTTATCCAAGGACATGAGTTTTTTAAGTGAGATGTCTAGTTTTAAATCTAAAATACTCAAGGCTATGATCCCATTCATTTATTCTTTTAACAAATGTTGAGTAAGTATTGACTGTGTGCTAACTGTTGTTCAAAGCCGCAGGAGTACTGTGATGAAAAAGACAGCATGGTCCCTGTGCCCATCCTAGCGGGGAAGATGGTCGTTAAATAATAAGAATTACATATATGTAGCTGTTTAATTGGAGTTTAAGTGTTACGCAATCACAGGACAGTATGCAACGAGAATATATATATTTATTTTTATATATCTTATATATATTCTGCCCACGCCCACGTTTCCTTTAGGAAAGGCTTTCCTAAAGAACTGTTTGAATTGAGAGATTTAAGTCTCTTATAAATGGGCATTTATTCTCTTTTTAGAATTTTTTTTTAAAAAAGCTTCTTATAAGGGGACATTTTTGTTAGCATTCCAGACTACCTGCAGTTTTTTAGTATAATCATAGACAAAATGCTAATGAAGCGTAAGACCTTGATCTGTCAGTGTTTGTTTTTTGGTTTTTTATTAAAGGACAGTGCAATTATCAATGAGGATAATTTGTCAATGTTCCATCGTTGTGGAATCATGGCGCTGGTTGCCGCATACCTCAACTTTGTAAGCCAGATGATAGCTGTCCCTGCGTTTTGCCAGCATGTTAGCAAGGTAATGTATTTAGAAAAGCCCTCGAATTTGACTTTTATACAAAAGTGGCGGATTTTCTTCCAGTGATGATTATTTTTAATTTTGATGATTATGTACCAAATTATTAAGATAATGCTATAAAAGTATGCATGACTTTTTCAATAGTGACAAAATCGACACTACAGCTCTAACTCTGACTAGTGTTATGTTTTCTTTGATGCCTGTTGTTGTATTGGAATTTTTCTGTGTAATGGTTGAGTAGAATATATGATTTTCTTCTAAAATACTTCATGTGATTTCTTATATAATTGTTTTCCTTTTAAACCATTATGAATCTTAGTATCTAATATTTCTTTAATTATACTGTTTTTGTTGTTATTGTTTTAAACGAATCTACTTGAGTTAGATCTCAAAAGTTGAATAATTAATATGCCTCTCAGAGATTTGTCCTGTGTCATTCAACTGTATTTAGCTTTCTCAGCAGTGACTCATTAAATAGTTACTGGCATAATTTAGTATACATTTCAGAGCTCCTAACTTACTACCTGGCAGAAAAAGTCCACTGTAGTTTTTATTCTTTAAAAACATCTTTCAGGGAGAACCTCATTTTTATGAAATTGGAAGCACATCTCTCAGTCCTTGCTAAAATGTAGGTTTTTAGAACATTCTAAGAAGTAAAACTCATTCATTCATTAAACAAATGTTTGAGTGAATATTTGACATCTGCCATTAGAGATACAAATGCTATGAAAGCAGGGTCCCCCTCTAAGTGGCTCCCAGGTGAGTGGAGGAGCCAGACTTCACAAGAGCGCTGAGACCACCTGCCCGTGCTGCAGAAGGTGGTGCAGAGGAGCCGGGACAGCGAGGACCTGGCGCTTGTGAAGGCATTTCCCACATAGGGCATTTGAGAAAGTACAGCTTCTAATCCCTCTGTAGTAGGCTTAATCAAATGTAATGTATCCTCTTTTTTTTTTTTTTTTTTACAACCTGTATTATTTTACTATCACGATTTTGTTACCTGCTGACTTTTTTAAATAATAAATGTGAAAACAAAATGAACTCTGCTTTTGGGCTCTAAATGTAGCTTAAATTCCAAAATAAAATGATGGTATTTCGTATAAATGTTTAGATTCTGTTTCTGTATTTTTAGTTTTCCAAACTTTTGTGGCAGGGTCCTGAGGAGTGAGGTTTTTGATTTTTATTTTGTTTTGTTTTTGAATATTTTTCAGGTTATTGAAATTCGAACTATGGAAGCCCCTTATTTTCTACCAGAGCATATTTTCAGAGATAAGTGCATGTATGTTAATTCTTTACATTTTAAGGAGGGGCACTGACTTGGGAAACCAATCAGTGATAATTACAAAGGAGTAAACTACTGTTAGAATAATTTTCTGGTGTTTTAAAATATTCATCGTTTTATGTTTCTGTAATTTAATTCATCTAACTTGTTTCTCTTGCTATAAAAGTTCTTGTAAAGTATAAATGTAGACTCATGAACACATGGAATCAATCTTTGATGAAAAAATTTATCTTACCTTTTTTTAATATGGAAGTATATCTCTTAAATATAGCATGTTCTGATATATAAGTGAACACTCCTTTAAGAGAATACAATATCCTGTTCAAGATTCTCAGTAATAGACAACAATATTAATAAAGCTGTAGGAGAAACAATGTATTACGGAAAATCAGCGTTATACCCTGAATTTTTTTTTTGCTGTCCAAACAAAAAAATACATATGAAAAATAGTTTATTCAAACTTTTGGGCTCTAAAACCAGTTTAATGTTGAAAGCATGCACATAAGATAATATTAAGCAGTTTGAAAGGAAATTGAAATCGTAGGTCTTAGCCAGGTGCTTCCTATCACTTAGTTGGCTAATATCTTCTTCATTAACAGTCAGGGGGCTTCATTTTTATTTTCTTCTCTCAGTAGATTTTTAATTAGCATGAAAGTTAAAGCTGAATTTAGTCCTCTTCATCATTTAATGTGTGAATACCAGTGGAATCATGTAAGGCTGACTTCACCGTTGGGACATTACTGGGGAAAGAAGCAGCAGAATGCTTCATATATGGGTCCACATAACCATATGTTTTTAAAGAGCTCAAATTAGCCACCTAAAATACACTGATTTTTCTGTTACTAATTACAGTTTAAGTTGCATTTATATTTAGGCCTTGATCTAAAATGTTTATATGTTAACTTATTTTTGCTCAGTAATTTAAATAATACTAAATGACTTCTTTTTTTGATCAACTTGACAGGCTTCCAAAATCTTTAGAGAAGCATGACAAAAATTTGTACTTTTTGACCAACAAGATTGCAGAGTCACTAGGTGGCAGTGGCTATAGTGTTGAGAGATTGTCAGTACCGTACGTACCACAAGTAACAGGTAAGAGGAAGGTAATTAGAACTCTTACTCTAGTGATTATGTGTCAGCAATTTTTCTCTTAGCCCAGTTAGAAGGTTAATTATGTTTGTATACTTACTAGCTTAAGAGAGTTTACTTCTATTTTAAAATTTTGCTCTTGAAAACCTTTAGTAAATCTCTAAAAACATGTATATGATTTTATCATGAGCATATTGAATCCTCAAGTGATTATCGTTATTATACTTCATATATTATTGATACTATACTGAATAATAATATCCTTTAAACAGAGAAGCAAAGTGAGATCTTTACTCTTTAAGCAATATTGTGTTTAACTTAGGGAAATTGGTGAAAATTGTTTAGTTAGTGATTTGTGACTATTGACCTTAATGAATTAGGTAATTTTTGTCATTTGAAAGACTACAGACTATTTGCTATATAAAGAAATCTGCAAACTTTTTAAGTTAAGAATATGTTTCCCTCTGTGCATTATGTATTTCCTTCTGTTCTTTTCATTGCCTGAGATAATTCTGTTTTGTTTCAAGGCAAAACTGCATGGTGTCTTGCACTCAGTTTTTACTTTGAAAACTAAAATCAAAGAATTTTTATCTTATACCTTCACTTTCATTTGATGACTGTATAAATATTAAATTTGGTAGAAAAACTAGTTCTTCCTTTGGGGATACCTCTGTTCTATAAGAGAACTGTTTGATTTCAGTTAGGTAGTTTTCTGGATTAATCACTAGAAGTAACACAAGCTTTGGGAATAGCTATCTTTTTATAATGTGGATCCAAAATATATACATTTATCACAATGATAGTTGTTTATAATAGTCTGAGATGTTAATGAAAGATTTTGCATTTTCTTTTAAATTCCATAGTATAGGAAATTCTATTCCTCATGAGTTCCTTGGGGAAATAAAAGTGCTAAGAATAAAACATGAGTAGAGCTTTGTAATTTAAAAGAATTTTTAAAACAGACTTTTAAACTATTTCATTCTTATAACTTGGATTTAGCTCTCTTTCCTTCCGGCAAAAAACCTTATAAACCCAGGCACAAGTGCAAAGGTAAATCCAAGTGTCAGTTTGGCTTGCCCTTTCCCTCACCTGTCCTCTAGGAAAATAGCTTAATACAGCCTGCCTTCTAGAAAATGGAGCCAGTGGCCTGTATATTTTATATAGCTGTGAGTTCAGTTATTATTTTGCTCTACCTTCCCCATAGCTGTAGTTTATTTTCACCCCTTGTTATTTCCTTTTACCCTATTCCTTTAACTGTAAACAATTTTTAATGAAAATTATGGTACTTTCTTTAACAAGTGGTTTGCTCTTCCCATTTCCTCCCACCCCTGAAAATGATATATTCTCTTTCTTAATGTCTCCCTATCATTGACTAGGAGAATTCTGAGTATTTCAGCATATACTTAGTTACATAACTGCACAGAAATCCCTCAGTATAAATAAGGCTTTTCTGATTTATAAAGATTTTGCTAGTTTAGAACCAGTCCGTGGCATGTGTGTCCTGCCTTAATGCAGAAAGAGTCAGAAGATACAGTGATACTTTATGGGATAATCAATCAGTTATTAAAGTTTCTTTTTGCTGTATAACCATCAGGTATCCATTTTTAAAAATAAGGGATTTAAGAACAATATATCAAAAGAAAAAAACAAAATAGTTTGTTGTGTATCATGCATATGCCCCCATCATCATCAAAATGCAGCTGCGGTTCATTATGCGCGGACTGTATGCCAGTCACTGTGATAAGCACTTTGTATTCATGTTCTCAGTTAATCTGTAACATAGTTTGCTGAGGAAGGTAGCACTGTCTTTGTTTACAAATGAGGGTAGTGAGACTGAAACCACTAGAATTAACTGCCTTGCCTGTTCAGTTAGGTGCTTAATAAATTGATTTTTGCCAACTGTGTGCTCAAAGATTGTTCAGTCATCCATATTGATCCAGGTTTATTTTTTTATGCATTCCACAAACCTTTACTGAGAGTCTACTATATATATCAAGCACTTTTCTGACTTTGGGGGGTGGAAAGATGTTAAGATTCAGTCCCTACCCTCAAGGATTGAAATCTGGAGGAGAGGGCTTCCCTGGTGGTGCAGTGGTTGAGTCCGCCTGCCGATGCAGGGGACATGGGTTCGTGCCCTGGTCCTGGAAGATCCCACATGCCGCGGAGCGGCTGGGCCCGTGAACCATGGCCGCTGAGCCTGCGCGTCCGGAGCCTGTGCTCCGCAACGGGAGAGGCCACAACAGTGAGAGGCCCGCGTACCGCAAAAAAAAAAAAAATGTGGTGGAGAAGACAGACAAACGATTGAAATATAATGGTAACTGGTTCTAAAGAAAGAAGAATGGTCTGCCTAAAGCTTACTGAACTGTTGGTGACTGACATATAGTAAGTGTTCAATAAATGTTAGCTGAGTATTGCATTTTCCTTTTATCTCAAATCAACCTATAATTTGAGTTAATAGCATATGTCTAGGTGTATGCTAAATGCTCCTCTATGAGGGGGTACAGTACTTAATGAGTATTTGCAGTGTGCCAGCTGCTGTGCAAACAGAAGCAAAAATGAACAAGACAGAGGTTTCTGCTTTCACAAAACTTATAGTCATTCCTAATGGGTTCCTCATCTGGACCACAAAACACAGAAGATGACTTTTTTTTTTTTTGCGGTACGTGGGCCTCTCACTGTTGTGGCCTCTCCCGTTGCGGAGCACAGGCTCCAGACGTGCAGCCTCAGTGGCCATGGCTCACAGGCCCAGATGGCACTCTACCAGTTTTATTCGAGATGCATAGGCACTTCACCAGTTTTATTCGAGATGCATAGGAAAGATGGCACTTCACCAGTTTTATTCGAGATGCATAGGAAAGAAGTTAATTCATTATACAATTTGTCTAACAGGACAGTTGCAATATGCCTTAAAGGCTATGATCAGAGAGGTTTGGGGTCCTCAGGCAGCGCCTAGGAGAGTGTTTGGTCCAGGTTTGGTGAAACGGATGTCTTCCAGAGGAAAAAGTCCCTATGATGAGCCTGAAGCAGGTGTTAGGCAAGTGAATTGAGTTTCATGCAGAAATAATAGCATATGTGGAGGAATGGAGGTAGGCAAGAACATGATTCTTCAAGGAATTAGTATAAAGTTAGTCTGCTTGGAGTGAATTGGAAGAGTAGGGTTGGGAATTGTAAAACTGGATTAAATAGTTTGAACTATCCTAAAAGCAATGGGGAGTCATTAAATGATTTTAAACCGGATGGCATGATAAGAGTTGCATTTAGAAATGTTACTCTGGTTGTAGTTTAGCAAACTGAAGACAGGACAACCATTTAGAATACTCTTCAGTAATCTCCAGGAGAGATGGCAGTGACCTGTACTAAGGAGGTCCCAGTGCGAATACAGGAAAGTGAGTGGACTCTAGAACACTGCAAGAGAGAATCTATAAGCAGTTGAGTGATACGGGGGCACAGGGAGAAAGGCAAAGATTTTGTCTAGGGCTCTACCATGGACATTTGGGTGCTTGGTACAGCACCAGGAGGAAGAGCTTGTTTGCTGCTTCATTTGCTTGCTTTTTGTTGTTTCTGTTTTAGGAGGGACGGGTGGTGTGACTGGGTTTAAGTGAAGAAAGAAAGAAGTATGCATTTCAAATGTAACTGTTTATAAGTAGTTTTGAATCTTGGGTGATAGAAGGATGGACTTTTTATTAACAGAAATGAATAGAGAAGAGGGGGTAGTTTTGGAGCTCAGCCTTTTGTTGAGTGTCTTGGACAATGGAGCATCCAGGTATGGTAGGGGTCAGGACTGCGTTTTGTGTGAGAGATTAGAGGTTATGATGAGAATTTTGAAATTAGCAGTATAGGGAATTTTGCAAGAGCTTTCAGGAAAGATGACTTCTCAAAGTGAAGACGTGAAGAGAGAATAGAATGGCTTTGTTCTACCCTCGCTATGTGGCCTTGGGCATAACCCCTTAATCTCTCAGTGACCCCATATCCTCATGTGAAGCGAGGACCATAGCCCTGAAGCCATTTCGCTCAAATGGGATATATACATGAAAGTGCTTATAAAAACTGCAAAATGCCATATCAATATAAGAATGGTATTAGTATTTTTTAATGTCTTAATTTTCCAGTTGGCATTTTGAATTTTGATAATTTGTTTTATTGATTAAAAGCACTTATAACACATGGATGTCTTTATCTGCTTTATCAAAACCTCCATTATTTTCCAACGAATATCTGCTTATAGAAGTATTTTCATGTATATATCCCATCTCTCCTTGTCGAGGTTTTGTTTTAAAGCTTGTTTTAGAAATAAAAGATTGTCTCTTATATTACACTTTTTTTTTTTTTTTCGTTACGCGGGCCTCTCACTGCTGTGGCCTCTCCCGTTGCGGAGCACAGGCTCCGGACGCGCAGGCTCAGCGGCCATGGCCCCTGGGCCCAGCCGCTCCGCGGCATGCGGGATCCTCCCGGACCGCGGCACAAACCCACGTCCCCTGCATCGGCAGGCGGACTCCCAACCACTGCGCCACCAGGGAAGCCCTACACTGACTTTGTATTCATGGTGACAATCGTTTTTTAGGTTCTTTTTATTTTATAAATATGCATTAGCTCTAGATGGAATTTTGTGTTTTTCTATAAGACCAAAAAAGTATATCTGTATAAGTAATATCAGCATTAAACTGACATTTTAAATTTCGTGTAGATAAATTATCTGTGAAATTTCATTTTGCCCCAGTTAGCTTTTTCATTGAATCTGAATGGTATAGTAGCCCTAATTACATTTATGATTTATTATATACAGTTAAGTAAGTTCCTACCTCTTATTTTTTATATAGCCATAGAAAATTATATTGAATAATTTAATGTAGTTCTGTGTTATACTTGTATTCAGACTGTTTTCTCTGTTCTTTAGCCATCTGAATGCAGTTATATACATTACACACAGATACACCAGGTGGCAGCAAAATATCGCTGAAGGACGTTAGGCCTCGCTCTAAGTATTACTTCTAAAACCCAGGTTCTAATTAAAAACAAAAAGAAGAAACAGTGATTACCATTGTGAACGGCAGATTATAGGAAGTGGAGAGGGAGAAGGGATGGGAAAATGAAAGGGCATAGAGAGTAGTGTCTGGGACTACCCCAAACCAACTTCAGGAAGGGAAGCAAGGGCCTCCCGAGGGGGTGCGTACATCAGACACTGAGATGGTGACAGGGTAGTTCTCGAACTGGCAGGACAGTGCGGTCCACAGAGGCTGCAGTGATGCTGCATTTCAGCAGACTTTGAAAGGCAGGTCAGGAACCGATGTGGGCGGCCCATGGAAACAGGAGAGTTATCTTTGGTAAGCTCTATTTTGGAAAGCTTACTTTTGTGTAGATGTACAAGATATCTGATGATAGGTGTATCTGGGCTTTTTCTGTCACCTACAAGCAGGTTGCTCTATAGGTCAAAAGAAAGAACTTTCTGAGAATATAGTATTAGAGTTTCCCACTGAATTTCATTTTCTTCCCTAATCTCTGCTCATTATACTTCCCTTCTGTTCTTGTTGATTTTTGTCACTCAGTAATCCCTCTCCTGCCTCTGTACTTCTCCTTTCCTTTTTATTTTTGTCTTAGGCTTCAGTTTGACTTATCTCTGCAGCCCATCAGCCTTTGTATATTAACCTAGAAAATCTTGTGTGGGTGGGAAGCAGGCTGTTATTTATTCCTCCTTTTGAATTCTGGTAAGACATTGAAAGTTGGTGTGATTAGAGGATAAAAAAGCAGGTCAGCGGTGATCACCACATACTATTTTGTGGCAGTTCCACTGATGTTTGGTCGTTAGCTTTGGTGATTTATATTAGTGCAAATGATCATGAAGAAAAAGTAGAAAAAGTCCAGTATCTAGGCTACCTCCATAATGGCCCTATGCAGGAGATATAATATTTCCAGCCTGAAAACTGTAGAAAAACGATAGGTAATAACTTGTCACAGATATATAGGTCTGTGTTCCTCCAGCCTTCACCCAGCAGAACCTGAGTAACTAGTGTGTGCTAGATGCAGACAGAGTCTGCCCCTGAATTTCTTGTATACGGGGGGACATGAGACATTAATTCATATGTCTGTACTTCACGGCCCACGAGATGACTAAAGGGTGATGATGATTGAAGAGTGACAAGGAAGGATCAGTCATAACTGAAAGTAAATTTCTGTAGCTAGAAGAAAGGGGGATAAGTAAAAATAATTAGAGTGATATTTAAGATTTCAAGGAAGCCATGTAATGTTTAACCAGGGCTTGAAAGATAAGAATCTTTACAGTGGGGAGGACATAAGAAAGGGCAGGTAATAAAGGGCTTCCAGCAGGAGTTTCTGTTTGTAGAAAAGTGTGTAAGGCAGATGTGCCAAAGCCTGCTCAGAGGTTGGAGAATAGGCACATTTGCCTTAAACACGAGATAAATAAGGGAGCAGCTCTGAAGTTACTGTTGGCAAGATCTGACTAGAGAACCCAGATGCCTTTTTACTTCATCAAGCAATGGGTAGAGTTGCTTGGAAGAGTGATGTGGTTAGTGTTTAAGAAGCTCATGGTGGCATAGAGGGAAAATTCTAGAAAGGTCTGTTATCAGTCAGGATAGACGGGGTCAGTGGTTCTCAACTGTGGGTGATTTTGCCCATCCCACGGAACATTTGTCAACTCTAGGGGCATTTTTAGTTATCACCACTGGGGCAGGCCTACTGGCATCCGGTGGGTAGAGGTCAGGGATGCTGCCGAACATCCAGTGAGGCACAGGACAGTCCCCTCGGCAAGAATTACCTGGGCCAAAATGCCACTAGTGCCAAGGCTAAGAAACCCTGGCTAAGTTGTGCTGTGAGAACAGTCACAGGTTCTTAGTAGTTTAAACCAGTGAAGATGTGCTCATCGCTCCAACTAACTGTGCATAACTTCATGTCATCCGTATTCTGGAATCCAAGCTGACGGGATCGCCGCGATCGGAAATGTTACTCATACTTTACTGGCCAGAGCTAGTTACACAGTCCCTCCTGACCACAAAGAGGCCAGGAATTGCAATCCTACTATGTCCCAGAAAGAGAGCAAATTGCTGTATTTGATCAACAGCATTAATTACTGCCATGGAAGGCTACCTTGGAGTAGAGGAGTAGTCAGTAAGAAAGGAGCTAGTTTCTTTATGTTGGCCTTCTTTTAGTTCATTATTCACCCCTTCAGAAGGATAAAAATCACAGCACAGTAGATCCTTTAACAACACGGGTTTGAACTGCACGGGTCTACTTATACACAGATAATTTTCAGTAAACACCTACTGCAGTACTATATGATCTTCAGTTGGTTGAATCTGTGAATGCAGAACCATGGATATGGAGGGCCGACTAAGGTTATAATGCAGATTTTTGACTGTGCAGGGGTCAGTGCCCCAAGCCCCCATGTTGTCCAAGAGTCAACTCTATATACAAAATGAGATTAGGAAGATGGAGTGTTGCCAGATTATGAAGTGACTGACTGTGCTGTTCAACTAAGGTTCTAGACCTGAGCTTCCCAGTTGTTATTGGGAGCTTTACAGGTGTGTCTGGATATTTATCTCCTTAGTTCTTCAGGTAGCTGGGTCGGGCCTGGGGTAGTCAGCTTGCAGTGCAAGCAGCCTCTTCCTTTTATCTCCATATGCCTTACATGTATTATAATTATATATATGTGCTTTGATGTGAAAAAACTTGCGAAGCTCAGCATTAGTCAGCGGGCTGGATTTGTTTTTTTGTTTTTTAATTAATTAATTTATTTATTTTTGGCTGCATTGGGTCTTCATTGCTGTACGCGGGCTTTCTTTAGTTATGTCGAGCGGGGGCTATTCTTCGTTGTGGTGCGCGGGCTTCTCATTGCGGTTGCAGAGCGTGGGCTCTAGGTATGCGGCTTCAGTAGTTGTGGCTCGCGGGCTCTAGAGCGCAGGCTCAGTAGTTGTGGCGCCTGGGCTTAGCTGCTCCTCGGCATGTGGGATCTTCCCGGACCGGGGCTCGACCCCGTGTCCCCAACATTGGCAGGCGGATTCTCAACCACTGCGCCACCAGGGGAGTCCCTGGATTTATTTTAAAATTACAGTTTAGTGTGAAAAAGATTTATTTTAGAACAACTCTACTGGTAGTATAGGAGGGAGTGTTGTATTAGACCAGCTAGTAAGCTATCCTCAGATCTAGGTAAGAAAAGATAAAGATTTTTGAATGATGGCACTCTTGAAAAATAAATATGGCATTGTGGAGATAAAGGAGGTTTATTAGAGATGTTAAAATTGGGTTTAGAACATGTCGAATAGAATTGGTTAATGGAGAATTGGGAAATTTGAACTGGATGTGGAACTGGAGATGTGGAGGGCCAACTGTAAAATGCTGTGCTGATTTTCGACTGTGCAGGTGTCAGCACCTCTAACCTCCATGTTGTTCAAGGGTCAGCTGTATTAAACTGAGTTCACCCATCAATTTTTTTTTTTTAATCTGCTTCATGAAATATAAAAGTCTGAGAGCACACTGTTTTATATATTTAGTAAGAGCAAAAAAGGCAAACTGTCTTAATTTTCTGAAATTTTTAAATCTGAAATAGGTGTAGTTTATAAATGACATATCATTCTAACTAGCAAATAATGGGGGAAATTTTTTTAAATTTTAGATGAAGATCGACTTTCTAGAAGGAAAAGTATTGTGGACACCGTATCCATTCAGGTGGATATCTTACCCAACAGTAATCCTTCAGATGATGTGGTAAGTTGCTGAAAGTTTATGATGAAGTACTGTCTTGAGATAGACATCAATTTAAAAGAACTTTTTGCCCCTCCACACTTTTAAACAGGATCAAATACAACTCTCATTTATCCCTAAATCAACAAAATTGTTAGTAGAAGTTAATCTGATTTAGTCTTGAACTTATTTATAATTTATTTTACTGAACTCATTTCATATACCTATAAAGATACATAAACTTAATATTGTGTGTTATGATATCACTAGATTTCACATTGTAGTAAAAGGAACCATAAGACAGAACTAAGTATGTTTTTTTAATAAGTAAGAAATGCTACACAAGGCCTGTTATTAAATAAATAGGCCCTCTAATCCTATTTATTTTTAAAGATTTATGCAACATAAGTTGTGAGAATAAATGGAATTATACACTGTCATGTGAAGCCAAATGCTCACTACTTTTAGAAAGTTTCAAAATTTCACCTATGAGAGAAATTTTTTAATCTTTTTGGATAGTAAATATAATGAATTTAACATAGGTTAAGCTGTATCAGTGACCTGTGTACTCTTGAAGGAGTTATTTGAAACATCATAGATTTAATGTTCTCCTCCTGTTTCAATAGAGCACAAGAGTGTACCCTACTGAGTTATAGGAAGAAAAAGCAGCCAGTGTTCTCTAGGACTTACCCACACAAATCAGCAGAGCGTTTTTTGATAGTCAAGTACAAATTCCAGTGTGCCAGCATGTCACGTCAGCTTCCTCCTTGTGGTTTATCCATTGTTTGCCTTCCTAGGTATTTCATTATTTCTCATTGGTACAATGTAAATAACTAAAAGAATATCCATGTAAGAAAAGAGGAAGGAAGTTGTCTGAATTCATGCTTTCTCAGCCTCCTTTCTCCCTCCTGCTTCCAATCCCTGTCAGTTAATTTGTCTTCAGGAATTAAAATTATTTGGTGGCCAGGGTACAGCCAATTAATTTATATCTTTCATGCTTTTAACTCCCTGTTATGTAAAATTCATCAGTTTTATCAATGAATTATCTGCAGAGCATCAGAGTAGTTGGAATAGGCAGTTAGTGTTCATTTTGGAACTTGAGGCTTTAAGGTTGGTTTAGAGTTTCTTACCAGTTTAAGACTCAGGAAAAATCGTCTTCCCTAAATTTCACCTCTTCAAAGCCATTTTAATTTTTATACTTCTTACTAGCAAGAAGGATATCTTGCTAGCTATATCTTTCAGTGATTATGAATTTGCTGCTATTACCTTTTGAGGGAAGAAATTCATCCAGAGCCTTAGTTTATACTTGTCAAGAGTGCAGTCTTATTTTATTGACTGGTATTTTTCCATTTGCCTTTGTTAACCATTTTTATTTCTTTTAAAAATACATATATAGCACTTTAAAAGGTTGCAAAGAATCAGTCTATTTTGATAAAATGAACTGAAGAAACATTTGCATGAAGGCAATATAGGAGGAAGACTCTTGAGCATGAATTTTACATGAAAAGTTCATTAATACATTTGTTAACTTACTAAAGATCCTTTTGTTTTATCTTTGCTATAACTATAAATCCTAAGTCAAATATGCCTCACCCTGAGTATTTGAAAAGTTAAATACAGTTTAGTATATAATATTTACTTGAGCACATTGGAGTTTCAAACTCATTTACCATTATGGTATCTGATTTTGTGTATTAGGAATGGTCGTTGAAACACCAGAAGACAGAATAACAGTACCTTCCAGGCTAAAACTAACTAATTCCATTGTGTGGACAGGAGAAAGTGTCATCAGTTAGGTATTCACCAGTTAGTGGTGTAACAAAATATAAAACTAAGAATAAGTATATTTGCTAACAATGAATCAAATTTAAAAATTGCTCATTTGAAAAATTGCTCGTAATTTCATCAAAATTACTTGAAATTGTATATACATAATCCCACTTAGTCCTCAAGTATATTTGATACCTGCTTTTAGAGCTTGTCATGTTGTTTAGATGGAGATCATAGGAAAACTTTTGTTCTCCCTGGATATAACTCAGCTTATTACTATGGTCTGTTAAAATACCCGGTCCATTTCTGAGGTATGTGAGTTCTAACATTTGCAATTCAAATTTTAGCCCACCATGAATCATTTAGTGAACGTCTCCTAAAAATTGCACTATATATTAAATTAAATTCAGGTATTCAAGAAGGTAAATGGCTAAAACATTTATTTATTTCAGTGGCGTCTCTGCCTCCTGAAATTAAATCATCAGCTTGACTAATAGAATAAAGCACCATAGGCATGATTCTTTGATGCTGGGCAAATGCATCCTCATTATCCAAATTAAGGAAAACAACAAACAGAGAAGAGTTATTAGATAAAGTACTCTAGCTTTTCACTTATCCAGGATTGAACAGGTAATAAGTAAAAATTCTCCGTAATAAGAATTCTGGCCTTCTAGCTTCTCCTATGTTCTTTCTCCTATACTATAGTTGTTTCTCAAAAGTCTAAAGCTCTTAACCAGTTGTAAGAACAACTTTGAAGTACTAGATTGCTTCTAGGTACAAATAATTGACCAGCCAGAGCCTAATCTTATATATCTGCTCCAAATATCTAGAACAAAGCAACTGAAGATTCCCAAGTTTAATCTGACTTCAACTAGAAATATGAGCCCTCAGTAGAAAAACTGAGGTAGTGGAACTCTTGCTGCTTTGATTTCCAGCTAAATCCTTTGTACAGAGAGCTAAGATGCAAAGCATGAAGTCTTTTGCTTTCACTAGTCTTGCTGCCTTAGGCTTAGCAAAAAGAAGCTCATGAGCTAAAATTAGGGATGACCAGAGTCCAAGGCAAGTACTCATATATCATTTCTTAACTTTTATTCAGAGATACTATAGTAACTGGATATATTATTCCTTCTGAAAATGTGCTAGTGCCACAGTATTACTGACTTTTTATGTAAGCACTTGATTTCACACCTTTTACATGTCTCAAAGCAAGCGAGATTTGAAAACTTCAAGTTAAAGGGAGTTTCTGGAGAATAAGACTTGGTGGTTGACCTTAAGAGATCCAGAATATAATTACTTTTAAATGTTGGTTAACTGTACTCATTGAACACTTCCCAAAGTAGTGATTTTTTGCTTTAAAATTTTTGCATTTAAAGTTTTAGATTATTTCATTTTTGATTTTTAACCTGTATGTGGTACCAAAATTATAAAGAGTATAGAATACTTAGTTTTCATTTATTACGTAGCTGAAGCTGCATTTATATATAATCTCTGCCTTGAATATTGGTTGGGTTGCCTTAAAGGTTGCTAATTCTGCCAGCCTAACATCAATCTGTAGACTTCTTTGGGGAACCACTGTGGTAGCCATTGTTAAATCCAGTGAAAACATGGAGATTACTTGATACTGTTGAGTGTGACCACAAATCCAGCCACCACAAAGAAAAGAAAATATTTGTCAAAGTTCTTAGGTTACTTGTAACTAGGTGCAGGTATCATTTATATTGACCGTTCCTAACTCTTTATTTTACTTAAAATCACTTTTCTCTAGGTTAGTAACACTGAAGAAATCACCTTTGAGGCGTTAAAGAAAGCAGTTGGTGAGATTTTGCTTGTTAACTCTCCTAGTATTTTCTAGCTTATCTAGATCTTAGTACTTGTTTAAATGCCAGAATTAACAGAGGCAGCATGGCAAGTGTATATACTGTCGATTTCTATATAAATATATAATCAATTTATTAGCTTATGTTCTTTAGGCTTTTGTAATTGTCCTGTCTTGTCATAGATAATTATTTTCCTCTCTGTAGACTGACTTTTCTAGAATTATGAAAGCATATCACCATGTATTTGAATGCTGCCCTTATTTGGTGGCCAACATTGAGGCTGAGTGAATTTATGAGAAATAGTGAATGTATTTCCTTTTATAGGAGATGGGCAGGTGAATAATTCTGAGAGAATTACATAGAATGATTTTTAGTAGGCATGTAGCAGTGTGATTAGAAGTGTGTTTCTAATGGGGTAAGAGAAAGGAGCTGGCTGAAATTGTCAGCAGGTACAGTAGAGTCACATTAATCCTTGCTATTTTATCAGTGAGGACACTGAGGCAGAGAAATGAGCAACTCTCGTGAGATCACAGAGCTAGTAAATACTGGAGACAAATTTCATACCCAGGTCTGACTGACTCTAGTCTTTTCACTTATGTTTGCATAAAATAGTACTCTGATTTTTTTTTCTCCTGTAGCCTTTATGGAAATAAATTTTACCTTATATAATTTGCCTCTTTTAAAAATTTTAAAATGGTTCCTTCAGTTAAGTATTAATATAAATTCCTGCTAAGCTCATGATGCCTCGATCTCAATTCACTTTAATTGGTAAAGCAATAGAGGGTGGAAATTGACTTTCACGATAGAGAGTGGAAATTGGCTCTCAATTTGTAAGAAATATTAGAATAAGAAAATCATTAACGAGGGAAGTGAAACGCTCTAGTACCCATCATACATGAAATAAAATCTGACCTTTTTCAGCTTAATCCATTAGAGGATTTTTTTTCTTATTGTAATATCAAATTTGCCAAAATAAAATTAATTGAATTTAATAAGCAATTTTTGAACACCCATTGTGTACAAGATACTGTGAGACATTTAAAAATTAATAAGACATGTTGAGGAACTTACAGTCTGGCAGTGGTTCTCAAAGTATGTCTTTGGACCCCTGGAGCTTTGGGGAAGGCTCTTCCAAGGGATCCTTCAAATCAAAAAGTACATTCAGCACAATACTAAGACATTATTTGCCTTTTTACTGCATGGATTAACGTGAATGAAGGCAGTGGCGTCAAACTGTACTAGTGGTCATTGAATTCTTCAGCACCACACATCCCCAGTTATTTATTTATTTATTTATTTATTTGCGGTACGCGGGCCTCTCACTGTTGTGGTGCCTCCCATTGCGGAGCACAGGCTCCGGACTCGCAGGCTCAGCGGCCACGGCTCACTGGGCCCAGCCGCTCCGCAGCATGTGTGATCTTCCCGGACCGGGGCACAAACCCGCATCCCCTGCATCGGCAGGCGGACTCTCAACCACTGCGCCACCAGAGAAGCCCACCCGTTATTTTTAAAAGGCAAGATTTCTCTTAAGAATGCCTTTGAAGAATCAGTATAAATGATTAATTTTATTAATCTCATCCCATGAATACATGCCTTTGGGGAGCACATATAAAGCACTTCTTTGATTGCTTTTACTTGCAAGCAGAACTAGTTGGTTTTTTTAAGGAACGTCACTTTTACTTTAAAAAAAAAAAAAAGACAGAAAACCTGTGGTATTTGAAGGGAAGCTGTCACTTCAAGAGAAAAAAAACACCGTGACAGTATTTGCTCCCAGTGATAAAATTAGCACTTTTTAACAAAATTAGAGTTTTGAAGCTTATGTCTGCCAGTGCAAGTTTGACAGTTCCCCAATATTTATTTAAAGACTTTTCTAATGAGATCAGTGATAATAACTAACAAATGTGAATTTAAAGAGTATTTTACAGTGAAATATGTCTACATTTAGAGGGTCTGCATAAATCAGTGGAGCAATATTCCAGATGACCTTGCATGATGTTACAAAACCATACATGAGTAAAGCTCTATTCAAACTGTAGAACAGACCAATAGATATTAATATAACCAATTACAAAAAGTTCATTAATAAGGTTTCAAATTCCATATTGCAACTAACTTTTAAGAAACTACAGTTTGTCATGTTTTGTTGTAGTGTCCAAGAAGAAATAGCTACAATTCTGTGAAAAGGCTATTTATTGAATTACTCTTTCCCAGTCCATACCTGTGTGAGTTTAGTTTTTCTTTATATACTTCAACCAAAATAACATATTGCAGTGGATTGAATGCATCTGCATGTAGAATCCAACTGCTTCTATTAAGTCAGACATTAAAGAGATTTGCAAAAATAGAAAACAATGCCATTCTCTTCACTAAATCTTTTCATTTTAGAAAATGTCGTTATTTTTTCATGAAACAATTATTTATGTTAACATATAGTGGTTTCATTTCTTTAATGCATTTAATGAATATTTTTTAAGTCTCTCATTTTTATATTGTAATATGGAAAATATCAAATGTAATACATAAAGAAAGCAATTTGGCTTTCTTAATCATTTTTCAGAGTATGAAGGAGTCTTGAAACAAAAAGTTTGAGAACTACTGGACTTAATGCATGGAAAAGAAACTTGCTGCCTGCAGGCCAAATTTAGGTAGAAGTATTATTTTCAGAAATTGGATTTGAATAAAGACCAGGGATATATGCTCAGCTTGCCCAAGTCCTGTTTTTCTTACTGCTTTTAAAACATTTATGTTTCCTGCCTAGCCTCTGGCACATTTGAGCTTGTGACCCTAATCTAGTGAACACGAGAGATGTGATCGTAATTCTGTATTATAGTCATTCAGAAAAAGTACATAAATTCGACAACTTTGTTAACCTGCCACAATTTCAGAGGGGTGAAAATAAACCTATTTCGTTTGTACCTGATATATCCGTTTTTTAAAACTAGCTAATTGTTACAGTTTGTCTACCTGAAGAGAAGCTTTGTTTTTGAAGAACCTTGAACAGATTGTGTTTCATCTTATGAAATTCTTGACCAGGAAAAATAAAAAAGCTGAAGAGCTACTGAGTTGTTACTGTAGACCATCAGTAAATAAGCCATTAATTAGCCTTCTTTTCAGATTCTTAAGCAAATAGACATAGTTATTATATGTATCAAAATGACAGACATTTATTATTTTATTATCTCCCAAACTTTGGCCAGACCACACGTCATCTTAAGATTTAAAAAAATCCCTTTTCAAATTGTGGAAGATAAATGGAAAAGGCTAAAACAATATGGTTCCGCGCGGCCCTATCTATATTTCAATCACACCATGCACTATCAAGTTTAGCAGACTTTTAATTTAGTACCTCGTATGTGCAAGGGCATGATTATTAATAAAAGAATCATCCCTCAGGAAGGGCCTTGAAGTTGTTGAACTTGTAGGAAGTTGTCATGCTTCTGCTTTTATTTGGTAAGAGAGACAAAGGTAGTCTTATGAGAAAGGGTTTTGTGCTGTGTAGTTTTTAAATTTTTTTATATCCGGGCTTTCTAGCCTTAACTAAGACACTTCAAGGATGTCACACCTTTTGCTTTTTTCCCTATACAAGTAGTCCTATAAATCACCCTTATTTTTTATTTATAGATCATTTGCTCTTATGGTCATTGGCAAGGTTCTGTGAAATTTTCGTATTCCTTTTAATGGGTCTTTTTAAACACTTATATAGATACCAGTGGAATGGAAGAGCAGGAAAAGGAAAAGAGGCGTCTAGTGATAGAGAGATTCCAGAAAGCACCTTTTGAAGAAATAGCAGCACAGTGTGAGTCCAAAGTAAGTGAACACATGGTGGAGGGGGCGGGGGTGGGGTTTGACTTCGTGGACGCTGTCCTGGTAATTGGTAGGTAGATTCTAAGCTTCAGGCAGATCAACAGAATCCACAAGGCAGTGGATTTGATAGGGACTGAAAGCTGAAGACATAGCTGTGAAGCCTAAATAATTTTTTTGTGTAATGTCAGCTGATGGGAATGGCAGATCCCAAATTAAATGTTAACGACTGTTACTGCTTTGAAACTGTTTTTGCAGTGGTTTTCTATGATTTTGCTATAGGTATTTTGTGTGTCTATCGATTTTGTTTTTACCAGTGAGACTAGGAGAGGAATAAAAGAAACTTTACATTAAATTCCAGTGTATGAGACAGATAAAACCAAAACATTAAAGCATTCTGTACCATCAGTTTAATAGTTAGAGTTATGCTTTGTCCTTTAAATCACACTTGTATTATTACATATGGGTATTTGGAAAATAATAGATCCATTCTTAACATTTTTTTTTTTTCTCCTTTGTAGGCAAATTTCCTTCATGACAGACTTGCTCAAATATTGGAACTCACCATACGGTAAGAGTTTTGGTACTACAAGAGCAATAAAGCAGCAAAATAGAAACCATTAGATCCCTATAAATTTGTGGCTTTTTAAGTAATTGTGCTTTTCATTTAGGGTAGACACAAGATCATACAGGTCTCTGTCTCAGTGGTTTTTCTGTTTACTGGATTGTCTGATACCATTTCTTGTCCAGGGGGCTTCTAGCTTTTCTAGCTTTCCTTTTTAGATCATTTATTCCTTTAAAATGGTCCTATAAGGACATTTGAGTAATTGGAAGACTCTTATTCTAATGATATGTTTAAAAAAGTAATTTCTCAGATTTAACCATTGTGACCTATAAAAACTACAGTTTTATATGGTTCAACCTCATAGTTCTTTCCAGGGCAATAATGATTCTACCTATGCAGATGGCTCACTTGAATTATTAAATTTTACTTGAGTTTCCCTAAGTCATGTCTATTTGTGTCCTGTTATTAGTTATAGTCGGCCCTCCATACCCGCAGGTTCTGCATTCGCAAATTCAACCAACTGTGGATCAAAAATATTTGGGGAAAGAAAAATTCCCAGAAAGTTCCAGAAAGTAAAACTTGAATTTGCTGCATGCTGACAACTATTTACATAGCATTTACATTGTGTTAGATATTATAAATAATCTAGATACGATGTAAAGTATAAGGGAGGATGTGTGTAGGTCATATGCCAGTAGTGCTCCATTTTATATCAGGGACTTGAGCATCCAAGGATTTTGGTCTGTGTGGAGGGTCCAGGAACCAATCCCCTGTGGATACCATTGAACGATTGTATCTTATGCTCCAGAAACATAAGGTATCTAATATCGGTTTTTCTGTGTCATTTGGTTGTTAAGTAATGAAGCACATGACAGAGGGAGAGAAAAACTCCAGGTTCCACCTAAGGAAAGAACCTCTGCATATTCTTATGTTGACTTCAGTGTGGAGACTGGTCTGTGTATAATGTGGCACAGTAAAGGAGCCATAGACAGAAATTGTGCTTCTGAAATTTTTTTTTACATCGCCGTATCTTTTATATTTTCAACTTGATTAACTAAATCTGTTTTGCTTCAAACCCTGTATGTATCCTTATAAACAGAATAAACAGGTAGATGCTCGAGATCAGTTGCTTTTTTTTCCCCAGCCTTTTTTCTGCCTTCATACGCAAAGCATGTTTTCATCACTTTAACATCTTACTCTAGGCATTTACCACCAATACTGCCCCCCCACCGACTAAGTTGAGAATCACTCACTTATAAAAGTTCAGAACAGAGAATCAGACTAAAATACGCAATATACCCTATACCTTAGATTCAGAGAAAATTGCTGGGTGTGGGCATTTACGCACAACCTAAAAGTTGAGAGTTAAGTTTTATTTGGGGACCTTGCTGAGGACTATAGCCCGGGAGACAGCCTCTCAGGTAGCTCTGAGGAACTGCCCGGAAGAGGTAAGGGAGGAGCCAGGGTATATAGGAGTTTTTGGCTGGAGAAAACCTTGTAGTCAAACATCAAAAGATCACTGCTAATCACAAAGAGCAGGCAGACATCTGAGGTTGATGATTTTAGTGCTTTTCTATGCATGGGAAGGTGCAAGGACCTGGGTTCATTGAAATTATTCCTTAGATATGCATCTTAACTGTCTAGGGCCAGTATCCAAAGAACAGAATGCTCCCTGTTTTTCTCCATCCTGGCTTCCCCTCAGGGCGCACCATTGTAGGTGACTGCGGTGGCTGATGGCTTGATCTTGCAGAACTGGAATGGCAGGCAACACTCCCTGTCCACAGCTTCTTTGATGCCTGTTAATTGTAACAGTAAATACCTGCTGCTTTATATCTGTTGTTTTTACTAATCCTCCCCACAGGCCTGAAAAGTTAGGTAGATCCTTTCCCCCCCACCCCAGGTAAAGACACTGAGGCTTAGAGAAATAAAGTAACTAGCTGAAGTTTATCCAGCTAGTGAGTGGAAATAATCAAAATTCAAATCCATAACTCATGTTCTTAAAAGAAATGTTGCTAGAGGCCACCATGTTACATTTAATCACACTATCATAACTATATGGATTTAATATTTTAGAATAAGTTTCATGACTAATTCGGTTTCATTGGTACTGCAACTACTACTAATAATTTGTATTTATTAAGCCTTACTGCTAATAGTTATTTACTGAACACTTATGGTGTTCTAGGCACTGTGCTAAGTACATTCTTTCATTTAGTGTTTACAACAGATTTTAAAAATATGTAGTGATTATTTGTACTTTACAAATGTAGAAACAGATGCACGTAGAAGTTTGGTAATTTATCCAAGGTCACCTAGTTAGGAAGTAGTAGTTTTGGGTACCTCACATGATACAGAGAAATGAAATAGACTTCTTAGTGTACCTTCAGGGTTTTCAGTTTCTATTTGATATATTTCCCCTTGTTAATTTGCCTCATTCTAACTAGGAGATAGAGAAAAGAGTTTGTATGCTTGAGAAAAGAAACAAAATAAGCAATATTATATCTCAGTTTCCATTGTTCCTTCATTCACTTTGACCTTAGTACAATAAGAAAAAAATTACAAGAAATGCAAAGGAGCAGGAAAATACAGAAAAAGAATAAGCAGCCCCACAGATGATTGATCCAATTATTGGAATTAGTAGACAATGACCTAAAAAGAACACACACACATATCAAAGAATTTAAAGGAAAAAATATGTATATTTTAGGAGAGAAATGGAAAGTCTAAAAAGGAACCAAATTGTAGTTCAAGAACTGAATGTTATAATATCTGAAAGAAAAAAATGTCATTGGATGGGCTTAATGGTATATTGGACATTATAGAAGAATTCGCATATATTGCTCATAGGAGTATAAATTGGTACGCTTTGCAAAACTTCGGCAGTGTCTTATAAAGTTAAACATATACCTGCTCTTGATCCTGTAATCCCATATCTCAGTATTTGCCCAGAGAAATGAAAACTTAGATTCACAAAAAGACATGTACATGAATGTTTTAGCAGCTTTTTTCATAATTACCAGATGCCCATCAACAGGAGAATGGAGAGAGAGTAGACAAATAGTGGTACTCTTACAATAGTGAAATACTATTCAGCAGTAAAAAGGAACACATTTTGGGGGTAAATTTTAAAAAATGCATTGAGCAAAAGAAATCAAACATAAACGAGTATAGCTTGTATGGACCATTCCTATAGGCTGTATAGACCATGTGAAATTCAAGAACAAGTGACACTAACCTTCAGTGACGGCGATCGGAACATAGTTACTGTTGGATGTGGGTGTATGTGTATGGGCATGTGGGAGTAGGGAGAAATTGGTTGAGGACACAAAGGACCTTTTTTGAATGATGAAAGTGTCAGTATCTTTATCTATGGTAGAGATAAGAATGAAGTAATGAATTGAGGGAAGAACATTGGTATCATGTGACAAAAGATCAGTTTCCGAAACTGATAAAAGAAAAATATCTGAGTAGAAATACAGGCAGTAGACTCAAGTAGACAATTCATTTTAAAAGAAATGCAGAATGGATACTAAATCTACAAAGGTATATAGCATTAGTAGTAACCCGAAATGTGAAAATAAAAGAAAGAAAGAATTCCCTTTTGCCTGCCAGAGCGCCAAAGATTAAAATAACAAGAAAGAATGATTATACCCAATATTTATAATGGTGTAAGGGGATGGCTACACTCAGATGTTGAAAGTATGAATTGCCAGTATTATGGCAATGTGTACCAGTCTCAAAAATGTAAATACACTTTGATGCAGAAATTCTGTGTGTAAGACTATAAACCAAGGAGACAGGATAAAATTATGTATAAGAATAGACCTAGGGGCTTCCCTGGTGGCGCAGTGGTTGAGAGTCCGCCTGTCAATGCAGAGGACACGGGTTCGTGCCCCGGTCCGGGAAGATCCCACATGCCGCGGAACGGCTGGGCCCGTGAGCCATGGCCGGTGAGCCTACGCGTCCGGAGCCTGTGCTCCGCAACGGGAGAGGCCACAACAGTGAGAGGCCCGCGTACCGCAAAAAAAAAAAAAAAGAATAGACCTGTCAGCATTATTTATGATAATGAAAAATGAAAATGAACCTACATCTGTCCGTTGAAGTAAATCAATTATAATATATCTATATATTGAAGTACCATGCAATGGTCATCAAAAGAAGTTAATATATGTATATATAAGATTTTTTACTAGTGAAACACAGCAAGCTTACATGAGTGGGTATAGCATAATCCCACTGTAAAAATTATATATACATATATTCAGAGGAGAATGTCTAGTGTAGACTTAAAAACAGCTTGGTACCACTGTGATCTATGTGCCATGCCACCTTGTAGCTGGCCCGCAATTCCGTCACACTGATCCCTGCGATGAAGGAGCCTCACTCTGCTGCTGGCAGGTAGTAGCGAGAGTGCTCCGTGAAGTGAACAGCTTTGCAATGCACCTGTTGACGATGCCTCGCTCTTTTACAGCCCTCCTCCCAGTCCATCAGGAACACTGACCATTACTTCTGGGCACGCCCAATACCAGTCTGTCCCGGTCTACGAGATGAAGTTTCCAGATCTGTGTGTGTACTGAGTGGCTCACGAAGACCTCAGCATAAAGCCTAAAAATTAGGGCCAAGCTGAGTTTTCAGGGTTTACTTAATGTGTGTTAACATACTTCGTGAAAATTATGATGGAATTTATCTTTAACCGAATGCTTGGCATATCAGATTAGATATTTTGCAGCTATATTATATGATTTAGAGTACTTTTGAAGATAGGTTTATGCCATGTTAATTTTTTTTGAGGTTCCTGATGGCTTTTAAAATTGAACGTATAAAAAAAAATTGAACGTATATTGGTCTCACATTAATTGTTAAATAGTATATTTAAAAATTTTCACAAACATGTAATTTAAAAAAAAATTAAGCCTTCAGAGGGTTGAAGATGTATCAAGTGTCTACTGTATTTCTTAGACATCTACGCAACTGCTTAAAATTAGAATTGCTGTTGTTTTTCTTTATCTGAAAAAGCAAAAACATACAAATATATTCCTAATCCTGGAGCAGCAGAACTGCTCTGTGGCTCTTGGTCCCCACGTTCTAGATGTCGTCGTGTGCATCCCTCTGTTCGTTCGCTGTAACGGTATGTGACAGTCATTCCTCAACTTGTTTGTGGAGATGACATTTACTGAGTAATATTCCTAGAATATGACCCTAAAATCTCCGACTTTAAAGTGTCTAGTTCTTGTAATACTGTGTTTTCTGCCAAAAGTTTGACCGTTCTACTTGAGAGTCTCAGAGCTTGCTCTTGGAGTACTGAACTGTGCAATATTTTTTACATCATTAGATGTATTAGTTTACAGACTATGCTTTGAAATTACAGTAGTATTTTGCTGTGGCTCCATTAATTAAATGAGCTATATATTTAGTATAGGAAAAAAAGACATTTAAAACTGCTACTAGTTCACCTGTGAAGAGTGTGTACATTTTGATTTCTGTTGAGAGCATATTAATTTACATTTTAATATTGTGCAGTTTTTAAATCCTTATAGTCAAAAAAGGCCCCAAATGGACTTTCAGTTTGTAAGATTTGAACTGTAACTTGTATGCATCTGTTTAGGATTTGTGATATTACATTTGAAAAGAGTGCCTATGGGTTTAGCAATCAAGTGTGCTATAGATCGTCAATTTAAGCTTGTATTGACTTAAGCTACCAAGATTACATGTGCTGACAAACTTACAGTGTTCTTAAAATTGTGAACATTTTAGTGAATTCCATCACATGGCACAAATGAACAATTTTCTTTGCAACTCATAAAATTCTTTTAGGACATTTTAATAAAATAATCTGTTTATAATTCTACTACCTTTTCAGATTTGATTCCCTTTTACATAAAACAATATACATATCAAAAATTGTAACCCAAAAAATAATTGCATTTTTAGCTTTAGATTTTGTTTGAAAAATTGCAGTGAAGAAAGGCATGTTATTACTTGGTGTTTACAGTTATTTGGGCACCTTTAGTAGAAACAAGAAAGTGAGGAAGTAATAATAGAACAAGCATACTCAAAAATTTTTTGAATATTTAAACCAAAGTACAGCATCTTGAAACATCTTGCAGAAGATCCTAGTCTTTTTAAACCTATCAAACGATACCCAGACATCCTGGGTGGTTTACTCACTGTTGATAAACAAGACGTTGTTTTCCAAGTGATAGTGCAGTCACCACTTGGGGGGTTAAATGGCCCCCATCGCAGCTGTCACTGTAACTTTACCTCTTGACGAGGTAAAATGTTTCACCATTTAATAGGCCAAGTTTTACGTTTTTTTAATTTCCCTTTTTTTCTGTATTTTTAAAGAAAGATTGTGTAAAAATCTAAGCAGGGGGACATGCAAAAACAATCATCCACTTGGATGTCGTTTTATAGATTAACACTGGGTGCTTTTGTATGAAAAATATATATAATTTAATAGTATAAGAAAAGAAGATATATATTCATTTGCACTCGTGCAAAACAAACTTTGCTCTACAAAATTTCATGTTTCTCTGTGATTTAAAAATGCATGTATAGCATGTAAAGGAAAACCATTTCAGTTAATGTTTATCACACCTCTTGGTCTGTTTTGTAAACTGTAGATTTGGGTTTTGTGGGATTTTTTTCCTGTTGTAGTTGTTTTTAAATCACAGTAGACTTCTGTATATCCTAGATTACTGAACTGGTCTTGTTAACAACGATTCCCAAGAAATGAGGGGTCTTTTCTTAGGCTTTCTGTCCCTTCCAGGAGATTGCAGGAGATCCTGCACGTCATAGGTATGCCTACTGTATTACAGCCAGTTTGGATACTGAAAGTGTAGGATGTGTTGAAGTTCACTGTATTGCTATATTTTTGTAGATATTTAAAACTCTTAATAAAAACTGTTAATCATTCTCTTTTTGCTATATACTGTTGCTTATATCATTCATTTTTTTTCCTTGACATTGAATAGTTAACATTGAAATGTTCCTCCTATACTTGTGTTGTCTTTGCTTATATAGTCATTGGAGTTAACCTAAACACACACACACTTCCTTAATACTTCTGAACTCATTATCTTTTAGAATCATAATACTGTACTTAACCAGCAGTTAACTTCCCCTTCCTCTCAATATCTCTTTTCTTCCTTTCTGAAAATGGTACTGATTTGTTTTATTCATGCCAATATATGTACTAAATGTAATGAATTGAGTTTTTTGAAATGTAACAATTCACTGTGCAATTCATATGTAAGCAATAAAACAAAATCAAATTACTTCTGTATACGTACATTTTTGTAATAGCCATTGCATTTATTAAATTAAACGTATTCACTATTTTGCTTTAGTTAAAAATGAAGAACTTCAGTGAAAACCAAGCTGCCAAATGGATTCATCCTCACATACATTGGAAGGATCAGAACCATAACTGCAGTCGTGGTAAGATACAGCTAACATTAAGCTCTTAGTGTGTGCCTGTGAAAGCACGGTTTCCACCTCTGCATTAGTCTTACTGTTTGTATTTTCAACCCTACCCCTTTGCTGTGTAAGTTACATGAAGCCTCTCTCTAAAACGATAGCTCCTCTCTAGTACCCTCTGCCACCTGGTCTGCTCTCCTGCCGCTGGCAGGAAAGCCCACCATAGCCAGATGGGCTTCAGGGACTTCCTTTCGCAGTTTGGCAAAGCAACGAGGAGCACGGGCTCTGGCTTCAGACCCCACCCTGCCACTCCTGGCCAAGTAGCCTTAGGCAGTGCCGGAACTTTGAGCTTTGAAGTATGTAAAATGAGGCGAGTATGTTCTGCCCTCAGAGGTCATCTGTTGAGGGGTAAATGAATCACTTAGAAGAGGTTCCTCGTGTCATGCCTACATGGCACAGACTAGACACTGAGTCAGTGTTTGTCATTAATAATCCTTGAGTTCACCATGCATAGCGTCTTAAGCAAGCTGGGCAGCTGTCTCAGTTCTGCAGTCTTAGGCCAGTCACTCCAGTTTTCTGAACCTGTTTTCTGGAGGTGTAAAATGAGCAACCTGTGTGATACACACTCTCTCATGCGTTTTCTTTTCAGCTGTAATTGGTTGCGTCCCGTTCTCTCATCTGATACATAAGTTCACATGAATGAAAAAGCAGAGCCAGTGTGTAGCATCAAGCCCTGCCTCTTAGTTTTGCTATATTACATTCGCCTTGTACTTAACACTTTGAGTCACAGGCAGACTTGGGAAGCCAGTAACTTAGCCTAGGTTCTCCCAAAGCAGAGCCGAAGACAAAGGCTTACATGTAGGAATTGCTCTGGGAAGTGATTCCAGGGAACCCCAACGAGGGACCGGACCAGTGAAGTGCAATGAGCAAAAGCTCATTAAGAGGGTTTATTTATGAATTACCAGCACCATAGGTGACTGGAGATCCATCCTGCTGGACAGCCTGAGGAGTCTCATGAAATAATCTCAGAACTGTCCGCCCAGCTGATGAAAGCTGGGGAAGCATGTATGCTCCGCTTCTGTTCTTCATGGTCAAGGGTGGCCCTGTTGACATTAACTCCCCCGCGTTTTTGGATTGTGTGTGCTTGAGTGCTGGGCAGTTTCCCAAGGCGTGCCATGCCTTTTTCTCAGAGAAGTCCTGTGTCCCATGCACGGAGCGTAGAAGTGCAGAAGGCAGGCATTGTCAGATTCCACGCCCGTGCACGAGGCAGGTGGAAGCCTGTGTGGAACTGGTTATCACGGCAGGATCTGGAGTAAGGTAGGGTTGGATGATGTGAAGTTCAGGCAAAAGATACCCAATATAGCACCACCTAGTGTGGTATTTAAGGACAAGATTAAATCTAGGAGCATCAGATTTATAATTTCATGTTTCCACCATCTTAGTTTAATGAGTCAAGGGAGAGATTTTTTAAAGATGGGAGACTTTAGGGCATGTTTGCATGCTGATTAGAATGATACAGAAGAAGAGAGGGATGAATTGATATAGAATAAAAAGGAAATGTTTGCAGGAATCAAGCCCTGGAAAAGGCAATAGGGGGGTACTGTAGCCAGAGCGTAGGTGGAGGGGTTGACCTTTGACATGGATAAGGAACACTTTTTTCATTGAAACAAGAAGGAAGACAAAGACCGCCGGTAATTTTGTAGCTTTGGTGGCAAGAAGATCAGGACATTCCCACGGGAAAACTTCAGTTTTCTCAATGGAGTATTAGGTGAGGTCATTGTAGCCATGTGCCTTGCATTTCTGCATGTCTTGTGAACAGAGACACTATCTTTATTCTGGATTATCTTTTTTAAGGATATAGTACATCCTACAGACTTGGAACACAGAGATGGCATCTCCCTTTGGAGCCAAGGACAGACATGCTTCTTGTCCTGTATAATACAGATGATCTCTTTTCTGGGGTAAAAGGCAGGCTTGTGGCCAATAAATATTTTAGGTTCCCTGTGTAATGAAACCCACCCTGTGTGTAGGTGTTACCTGACCCTCTTTGCATTGGCCCAGGGCTTGAGGAACCAGCATAAATTATCATACTCAGGCTACTGCCATTACTGTAAGTAATAAAGTCCTTTGTCTCTGACCCAAGCATCTCGTATCTTCTGCCAGCATCCATGAAATGCAGACCAACTTGTTAAGTTACAAATAAGGTAAAATCTCAGACCCTTCCGCTCTGGACAGTTCTCAGCTGAGAGCAAGGGGAGGTGTGGAAGGTTTGAGGAGAGGAGGAAGGGGACCAAACAGTTGTCTTGGACAACAGAAAACTCAGCTTTCTAAGAAAAGGTTGAGTGTCCATTTGAGGTTTTTGTGGTCATGAGCTTCAAGTGAAGTGGGTCAGCTCAGTTGCTTTTGTCCTTCAGCAACATTCAGCTGCCTCAGGTGAAGGTGTGGAGAAGGCAGGCAGTCACCATACGTGTGGGCAGCCTAGCATGGTGCCGGCCACGGGAAGCGGACACTTAGCACACACCTGCTGGGTTAAAGGAAGGGAGTGCCATTGGTGGCCCGCCTCGCCTTGACCGCTGTGGTGCCTGCGGGCTGATTGCCAGACACTCTCACCTGCATTTCTTGGCCTAAAGGCTTCCTCAGCCTCCAGAGCCTCCGGCCCCCAGGTGCAGCAGGCAGGAGACATCGCTCTCCATGGGAGTAAAGACTGATCTGATAGAAGGCGGTCTGTCTCCTCTCCCAGCGGTGTGTGTGTGTGTGTGTGCGTGCGTGCGTGCACTATGCATATTCTACTTCCAGGGGCAACTGCCTTGGTAACGCAGCTTTCACTGGCTACCGTTCCTCTGCCGTCTTATCCCTTTGTTCTCCCCTCAGCGTTTCCTGCACTTTCCAAATAAACCACTTGCTCTCAAGTCCTTGTGTAAGGGTCCGCTTCTGGGAGGACCCAAATTTCAGCTGTTACTTAAAAGGTCACATTATTCAAAAGATTCCAACGTGAGGGACTTCTCTGGCAGTCCAGTGGTTAAGACTCCACGCTCCCACTACGGGGGGTACGGGTTAGATCCCTGGTTGGGAAACTAAGATCCCACGTGCCACGCAAAAAAAAAAAAAATTCCAATGTGTTGGATTCATCAAAAGGTGCTCATCAGGTGATTTCCCTGGAAGGTAGGGAAGGTACCAGCTGCTGGCTTGGCACCACGACCTTTTGGTTTCTTAAGGTTTTCAATTCTTTAACGTCAGGATAGTGCCACACCATGAGAAGGTCACGAACACGAACTCTTCAGAGGCTCTGCTTTCCCACCTGTCTGCGGAGCAGGCAGGGACCCTGTATTGTCTCACTGCAGGACACGTGGTTTATGGGAATAGAGAACCAAGGATGTGGTGTGAACTATAGTTCGGATCCTTGTGGAATACTGAAGGGGATTCTGGAAGCACATTGCCTTTTTCCTGATGCACAGTAAAATCTCAATGACTATCGGGTGGGTGGGTGGATGGATGGAGGGATATAATTTCCATTTTTTTGTAATTACTATTATATTTGTCTGTGTCTGAGTGGGCATTTGCATCCCCCAAACTTCCAGCCACTGGGATAAACCCTATCATTTTTTTTTAATCAATTTAATATTGCCAGACCCAAGACAGGGTTATCAGTGATTCTTCATGGAGGTGGCTGAGGCCATTCTCTTAATAACATACCGGAAGAGCTGTCATCTCAGTCCTTGGCATATGTCTTTGGTGGGTTATTGGTGACCCATAGGTGATCTCATAAGATTGATTAAACATACTCCCTTCTGTATTTTTTGAATAGAAGATTGTGATTTCAGTGATTGGGGAGTGAAGATATCTTTTCCCCCTCCATTCCTCTGCCATCTCACCTTTGCCATCTATTCATGTACCAGCATCTTCAAAACCAAACCAGACAAAGAAATGTTGATGGGAATATTTATTGAGCCCCTACAGTGCACTCCAGGAAACATATAACCGCCCCCTCGTTTGCCTTCTCCAAAGACACATTTGGATGTGAGCTGACAAACATCACAATGCACATGTGCAAGGGTCTTCCTGCCTCTCCCCGCTTTGAGCCTCTGCTGAGGACAGAGAGGATGGAGATGGGCCCAGAGAGGTTACAGTAGCAGGAGGGACAGAACGATAGGGTGTGATTGGTCATTTTCCCTGGGACTCTATCTGGGGCCACGCTGTGGCCTAGTCCCCAGGAGACCAAGGGACTTCCCCAGGAATCTTCTGGTTCTTCTCAGGCCCTCCCTGGGCGGCGGGGCCTCCACACTGCTCTCCTCAGAGCTGGAGCCAAGGGACGAAGCTGAAATCCTGCCGTCCTCGCAGGATGGCCGGTGGCCCTGGCACTCCTGTCTGCCAGGTGACTTGAGGCTTTGGTTGTAGAAGGCAGAGGCCAGGCATTCAGCCGCTGTCTGGTCACAGACACAAAGCAGCTTCTCACACAGGCTCTGGCCTACACCTTAGGGGGCAAGAACAGGGGAGCAGACCTGAGACACCGCAGGGTGCTTGCCCCTTCCGCCCTGTACTCCCCGGCTCCGTCCTGAACCTCTTGGTCCTGCGTCCACTGAGTCCTCTACTGGGAATATTCTTAACTTTCTCCTCCTGGTTAGCACATACTCGTCCATCAGGAATCCACCCGGCATCCCCCCACCACGTCCAGAAAGCTTCCTCCAGCCCCTCTGGCTAAAGGGAGTGTCTTTCCTGTGGGTTCCCATCGAATCCCACCCTATGGTTCTTACTATCACAGCAGAAATACATGTATTTTTGCTATCTGTATTTTTATTTGCTCCGTCTGGTGACCCTACTTTATTTCTTGAAAGTTTCAATTGCATGTAGTGCGGGTTGGCATGCAGAACACGCGTGTGGTTCAAAGGAAATAATGTATTTGAAGGTGCTCGGACATAGGCAAGCATTCTGCAAACGTTATCCTTGTCTGTGGCTTTCAAAGACGTATTTGGTCCGTTTAATGTTTTTTTGTCTGATCCTACCGCGAAGTATTCGTCAACCAGAACTTTTCTCATCACACTGACCCTCCACATCTCCTACCCTGGCCTTCACATCAGCCCCAGACATACTCGTTGCATCTCCACAGCAGGAGGCAGAAAGAGGAGACATGGAAGAGCAGAGCGGACCCAGACCTGAGCCTGTTCCCCAGAGCAGCTCTGCACTTGGGCCCCTGTGCCTTATGTGGGGTGGCCCGGAGCAGGCTCCGAGTTGCCCTCATTTCTCACAACCCGACACCTGCAGCTGCTACAGGACACGGTGCTCAGGGCTCACAGAGGGTCGGAACCAGTTCACGGAAGCCCTGTAGGAGTTTGAACAACACACACAACCTTCCTGGATTCAGTGAGACCAGAGGGATGAAGGCGCCTTTAGCTGAGCAGGTGGGACCTCAAGGCGTGATTGCATCACAGACAACGATCATCTGGTCCTGTTACTCATGGGTTCTAAACCCACCCCTGGCTTCTCACCCCCTAGAGGACAAAATGTAAATGTTTCAGCCTTGGGTTCGTGATCTGGTACCTGTCTCGCCAGCCTCACCTTGCATCACCATGATCCCGCGACTCCCACTATCTCTTCCCGAAATACAGAACCACGTGTCGTTCCCAAACTGCCAGGAGTTCCCCAAAGGCCACAGTCTTTCTCTTCCTTTTTCTTGGAACACCCACACCCAGCACGGCCACCTGGGAACCTGTTAACCTCTTGGAAAACCTCCTTCACTGCCCTTCTAACTTCTCCCAAATTCTCCCATCCTGGCTGCCGTATTCCGCAGGCTCAAAACCCCTTTCACCACGGTCCTGGGCACCTGTACCACCTCGTAGCAATACTAATGATACTAGAAGAGTCCCTTGCTTGTCTCTCTTCCTTGCGGGCTGTGAGCATTTTGAGGCAGGGATCATGTCTGTTCGCTGTGTTCCTAGGTCCCGATGGAGGTTTTTTGGATAAGCAGATAATTGGGTGAATGAATGAATGAGTAAGTGACATGTAAAGCACAGAGCTCCCTCCTGGGAGGTGAGAGGCACACACGATCCTCCAAGGCTGGGATTCCTGGAGGCTGAGGGAGGAGGTGGCACTGAAGCCTCAGCCTGGGCCTTCCCCACATAAAAAGTGAGGGTGAGACAAACCCTCTCAGGGCTCTCGAGAAATGCTATAGGGACCATTTCCTTTTAAACTGCAAAGGGTAAGGGAAATACATCCACTGATGTACATGGGGAGGTGCAGCCAGAGAATGGAGATGAAGCCAGTTGTAAAGCAAGCCCAACAGAGTGAGGCTCCTGAGGGTGGGGCTGTTTCCAAATAGCCCCCCTCCCCCCCCCCCAGGCCCTGAATGGCCATGGAGGCACCTCCGGCTTCCACACCTGGGAGGAGTGGAGATGCAGGCCCACCTCTTCCTTCAGCCAGAGACACTCCCCTTTTTATGGGTTTCCTCAGGGGACCTCACTTGGGAAAAGTGTTCTGCTTCTCAGGAAAAGAGACCCACTGGCTCAGTGAAGACTCGGTTCTGGGTCTGAGGCTCTATGGTTTCACAGTTCCAGCCCCAGTTCTATCACCTCCTTCTACCTGTGTGGTCTTGGACCTCAGTCGCCGCCTCTGTAAAATGGGAAGTCTCGTGGTGCTACCTCATAGGATTGGTGTGAGGATGAACTCTGTTAATACACATGAAAAACTCAGAAGAGCACATGGGAAGCACTCAGTAAGCATGGGTGATTTACATTATTCCCCGTCTGCTCTTACTGGCTCTGTGACTTTTGTCAGCTGACTTAGCCTCTTGAACTTGAGTCTCCTCCTCAGTGGAATAGGAGTACTAATGTGTGCCTCAAAGTTAAGAAACGTTTTAAATCACATTAGAGATGAACAAGTGCTTGGGAAAGCATCTATAAGATGAGCTGTGGTCCTGATGCTGACTTGAATGAAAGAACAACCCACTATGCTGGCTCACAGCACTTACATTTGGGGGTACCATCCACGCATACCACTGGTGATCGAGGAAGCCTCTCGAGCAGGCAGTCCAGCCTTCTCACCTGCTCCAGGCAGCAGTGATGGGACAAACAGCACCTAAGAGCAAGGAAAATCGCTTACTGCCTAGAGCCCCCAGCTGTCCCCAGAACTCCCTCCAGGCCTGCTTATCCCATACTCCCTATATTGATGAGAGAAGCCAGTGCCTCCTTTCCAGTGCCACTGGACTCATTTATATACATCCCAAGGGCCACCATGTATGGTTGTTCAGGTTGTGGACTGCACAAGGATGCCACATCTAAGGCAGCGTCCATCACACCGGATGTATCTTACTCTTCTTTAAAAAACTTGGTGTTTTTATTGTGACTCTGTTGACTGAAAAGATGGGTGACTTGCATATTTATTACAGTAATTTTCCAAAAGATGGAAATAAAGAGTCTTGAGGAAGGGGTACCACTTCTAGCATACCATATGGGCTAAAAATAACCCACTCCCTCCAACCTTTTACATAATAGAACAGTTAATCTCACATCCATAAGGTACCCCCTTTGTCCATAGCCTTAAAAGAGAACAGAGTAACTATCTCGAACGTAAATAAAGAACTGCATCTAGGAAGGTGTCCAGCAAAGAGCAAGACCTCAGGAAATAGATGAGAATGGGTCATGTTCTTGCTTTTTAGACCCACCCATCTGGCCTGATAAAGCCTCACAGTGTGCCCCCAGCTGGTGGACACCCCGAGGGAACTTGTGATGGCTCCAACCCATAGGAGGCTACAATTGCTCCTTAAATCCTCTCTCTTCAACTCTCCCCTGTCCTTTAACCACTCTCACTCGGTCCTGGAGGCCACAGCCGGAGGCGGGGTCAGGCAGACTTGTGGCTTTTCGGTAGTGCTTGTGCTTGACCACGTATGGGCTTCACCACCCATTCCATGGTGCCGGCAGTCGGAGGAGGAACAATCCACCTCTCACATCACATTAGCCTGTGTGGGATGGGAACTGCAGCCCCCATTCTGCTGTTATGACAGCCGAGCCACTGTCTTGTGTGGCATTCGGCTGGGGTGGGTGGCGGTGGAGAGTTAATATAATAGTTAAAATCTAAAGTCAGTCAATCAGAAATCATATATGATCCAAGTACCCTTGAAAACCATTCAAATGTCTCAGGATATAAAGTATGCATGGTTTGGAAAAGACACCGTTGCAGAAAATAATATCATTTTGACTAACCCTTCCTTGTTCAAGGCTATGGCTTTCCATTTTTCCATTTCTTCCTAATGGATGTCAAGGAAGCTGTATCATAGCTCACTTGCTGCCTGGTCAAATCTCATATTTTTTGTGAAATATGGTCAGTAGTCAGGAAACCTCTTCAACAGCGCCCCCATATTCTTTCCATAGGGTTCAGCAGAACACAGTGACTACTGCTACCCAAATTTCTATTTTGCCTTATCTCACTGAGTGCTGTGGACTCAGGAACAATCCTTAAATGGTTCTCTGTCTTGGAGAGTAGAGGGCATGTTGTCAAGCCCCACGATGAAAACACAGTGATTCCACAGTGTGGTATACACTTTGCTAGAATAAAACCTTCTTCACTATCACCTGGTGGGAGGTAAATTTTCTGAAGTCTTCCTGGGCAGCAGAGCCCCTGATTTCCCGGAATACCCCGCAAAGGTTGCATGATGGGGCGGGATGACTGTGCAGTGGAGACAGGAGAGCTGTTGTGGAGGTAGGTGGGTGCGTGAGTCATACAGCCACGCAGACACCACGTGACCTGCAGTGGACATGTTCCATGTTCCTGCCAGTACTGTATCCCTTTGTGTTAACTACAGTAAGATTCGTCTTCTTCACTCTTGGCTATAGTTGTTGATTCTCCCCTGGCAAGCCCAGCATTGGAGGCGGGCATACACAATTTCACTAGAGCTCTAACTGGCTGTGAACTGGGTGAGTTTAGTCTTTAAACCTGATCAGTTCTGCTCTCAGCATCTTCCTCTAACTCATCTCCAGGCTGAGTTCCCCATCGTTTCCTCGGTGTCCCCACTGCATTTGTTACAGCAGGTGGTACTTTGTTGAATTGTCCATGTCTCTCACTCAGCAACGTCCCATGGGGCAGAGGCAGTTTGTTTAGGTTTAATCCTTTTTATGTCTCCAGCACCTAGCACAGTGCCCAACACAGAGCAAAAGCACAATAAATGTAGGCTGCATGCCTATATAAATGAAGGAATAAATTGATGAATGCATGAGGTCAGTGAAAATTCTTCCAAGAACAGTAGATAAAAAATTTGACAATTATGCTTAAAAGTTGTTGAGAAGCTCATTTCAGTGTGTCATCCTGCAGAGCAAATCAACTAGGGACCCCAATTCGACATGCTGCTCATTGCAAAATAGGCAGATTTGGGGTCTTCTGAAGTGTCTTTGCAGATTGACCCTCTTAGAGCAGCTGGGCAGTATTCGTGGTGGAGCTCTAGACCAAATCGAAAGATCTGGGTCTGCCTGGCTCTGCCCCTTTGTGGCTGAAGGACCTCAGACAGGTCAGCCTCAGAGCCTCAACTGCTCATCAGGAAAATGGGACCATAATGGCAACAAGCCCTCCTGAGTGAAATAAAGGTACTCGGCGAGCTCTCTGTGAGCCCGAAGCGATGCCCGACATCGAGGAAGGCTGTCATCTCTCACTGCAGCATCAACACCGCCCACCCGCCATCCTCACCCGGCCGTACCTGTCCAGAGCGTCCCTTGGCTCGCCTTGTCCTTCCTGCCCACAGTAACAGCCATAAGATTCAAATTCCTCCGGGCACCGGGATGTCAGACAAAAGAGCATCTCTCCAAGCTGTGGCATCACCCAAGTGTTGTCCCCGCTTCCCAGGTGCAGGAAGGTGAACCTGTCACAGGCTGATGAGAAACGAGGACTCTGTCTCTCTCTCTGGCCTCCTTCTCCTCTCCCCTCCTCAGCCTGCTACTTGTGCTAAGCTAGGCGAAAGTCCACTGTGCAAACTCCATTGTCCTCAGTTCAGAGGGGGAAGAACCACGAAGTCGGAGGCCTGCGCAGGGCTCCTCCCCAGCCCCCCTCTCGAGAGCCTTGCATGCGTGGAGGGCTTGCCCAGGCATGAGCAGAGTCCTCCTGTGTGTCCCACTGGCTGTGGCTGCTTGCCGGTGCGGGGCCTTTGCCAAGGCACCCGAGGGAGGAGAACCATCCAAACCCAAGTGTTTCATTCTTTCCAGCAAACCACGCTGCGCATGACGCCAAGCTCTTTCCTTCAGGGCCAGTAAGAGCGACAAGAGCCCTCGGTCAGGGGTTCCTTTCCCCGGCTCGGCCTCCAGCCGCTGATGGCTGCAGGCTCATCTGCCCGCTCTGAGAATCGAAGTGCTCAAGCGGCAGGAGGGATGGCGCCTCCCAGTGGCACCAAGTGGGACAGTCACAGTACGATGCGGTAGCCGAAGGGGCTTGGTTAACGACTTCACCAGAGGATCCCGAGGCCGGGAGAGGACAGATATCTCTGCCTGCTTCTGCTCACCTTTTCCAGATGTCTCCTCAGGACCACTTCTGACGGATGACACAGCCAACCCCAGAGATTTAATGCCAGCAGGGACGATGGTTGCACCTTTAGCTGTGGCAACAATCTCTGCAGACCCTGAAAACACATACCTTTATGGTCCATATCTGAAAAGCGGTTCAAGAAGAGGTTTGCAGATGGACATGTAGTCAGGGCCAAATGCAGACAGAGCATCGGGAGAGTGTCTTCAAACTGGGTCTGCAGGCATCAGGGCAGAACCTCGGGGATCCATGGACACTACGTGAGAATCTCCAGATTTCCTACGATAACATTAAAACTGACAGGACCCCAAGCTAGGCCACCTGGATGACATCTCGTGGGCGAGAAAAGTCATAGCCTCTCAGGCCTATATTTGTGCTGTGTTTACCATCATGAGCCTGCCGAGCGAAGGTCCATGATGATGCTCGCGGGTGAAGAGATAAAAAGAATGGTGGAGAGATTAAGCCAACTCACAGTACTCAGTAATGCAAACTCCTCAGAGCACTGCATCAGCTTCTCCTCATACTCAGAATTAAGTGCAAGGTCCTCTCCATGGCCGTCAAGGCTGCCCGTGATGTGGCTCTGCCTGCCCCAGGCAGGCTCCCTGGCACTGTCTGGATCTCCCTTTGCTCTCAGACCTCAGTCCCACCAGCTCCTTTGGCTGGAGGCAGAGAGGTCTCCAACCCACAGGCCAGATCTCCAGCCCAGTGTGGTCCAGACCAAGGGAGCCTCAGTAGGCTCCGTGCCCACTCATCTGCTGACCCAGGCTCAGCTCCCAGAGCTCTGGGTAAGACCTGGGCCTCTGACTTGCAGTCCTTCCCCAAATCCACCATATTGGTTTGCTTTATACATCTGGGCTTCTGTCTCAGCTTGCTCAACACTGGTCCTGATGGGTTAGAAGCACCCCTTTAGTAGTTCTGTCGTAACCTCAGTCTCCTAGGTTTAGTATCCTGCCCAGCTCTCCAACCCCACAAAGGTGAATCAGAGGGAACAGTGGAAAATAATGAGCTACCTTTATTTTCTATTAAAAATGGGTACAGGTTTTTTGTTTACTTGTTTTCAAATAATAGTAGGCACTATTGGCCCCTGGCATGTGCATATGAATGTAAATTGGTTCAATTTTTCTCCAGGGCAATTTGGCAACATAGTGAGAGCCCTGAAATGATTATACCTTTTATCCAGCAATTCAACTTCTAGGCATTTATCAGAAGTGGATGGGCATAAAGCAAGTGCATATCTATTATTTATAATAACACATGTTGGAAATAATTGGTTAAACAGTTTATAGGATTCCATACAAGAAACCATTGCACAGCCTCTAAAAATCATGTTACAGAAAAATATTTCATGTCAGGGGAATATCTTCTCATTGCATGAAGTGATACAATGCAGACTGCAAAACCGTGGCTGCCAAGTGGTCTCAAATTCATTTTATTTATGTTCACAGATGTGCTCACTGTGGGTTGGGGCAGACTGGGAGAAAGCATCCTCAAATATTAAAAGTAGCTACTTTTATAATGTGGATTTAAATAGACAACTAAGTACAGTTTTCTATATTTTTCCAAATGCATCTCTTTAGCAGGTAGGTTTCAATATCTTCCTACTAACGGATCTGTTTTCTAATTGCACTTGTCTAATTTTGGGCTGGGGGATATAAAAGTAAATTGGCTTCAGTGATTTCTTTCATTCTCGGGAACACACTTGATTTTATAAACATATGGGGGACAACAATATATACAACATATACAAAGCTGAGCATGCTTACCTGGAGAAGGTGTGGCCCTCGCATCTTGTGTGTCTTCCTGGACTTGGCCTGGTTCTGCCCCTAGAAGAAGAGAGAGGGGGTAAGCATTAACTCCAGTCTGTCCCATCTTGGTCTCCAGAGGCAGCTCCCATCCCACTGAGCCCAGGAGGCAACGTGCTCCTTGCTCTGCCCCTGGTCGCCTCCCAGGAGAGCTGGTGAGGGCAGGGTCCCTGCTGAGCTAAAAGAACCCCAGACTCAGGCTTGCTGGTAAACACAGCCGCAACTTGTCATGCTAGAAGCAGGTGAGTCTGTTGAAATACTTTGAGAAAGCAGACTTCTCCAGAATTTGAATGAAAATAAATAAACATAAAAATCGCATTTTTTGGACAGAGGAGAATAAGGCAGCAGAACTGTGTGATTCCAGTTGCTTGTGGTGTGGCTCTAGGAAGGCTGCTGAGCCCTGGTCTCTTTGTGAAATGAATCTGTTGCTGTTTAACAGTCACTAAGCTTCTAGTATGCTATAGAATGAGTGTGTGCTTACCCCCCACCCAGATTCATATATTGAAACCTAACCCCCAACAGGATGGCATTTGGAGATGGGACTTTGAGAGGTGATTAAGTCATGAGGGTAGATCCCTTGTGATGGGATTAGTGTCCTTATAAAAGGGACCCCAGAGAGCTCCCTCATCCCTTCTCCCATGTGAGGACACAGTGAAAAGGTAGCCAGCCAGCCATAACTAAGAAGTGGACTCTTACCAGAACTTGACGATGCTGGCATCTTGATCTTGGATTTCCAGAGCCATGAGAAATGAATGACTGTTGTTTATAAGCCACCCAGTCTGTGGTACTTTGTTATAGCAGCCCGAATGGACTAAGACTTACTACATGCCATAGACAGCACTAAGTGTTTCGATTACATTAACTCAGTAACAACCCCGTGAGTTAGTACTATGCTCACCCTCATTCACAAAGGAGAAAGGGGACACAGTTGCTCAAGGTCACGGAGCCAGGAAATGGTGACATGCAAACCTGGGCCACCTGGCTAAAGCTGACCCACTTAACCACTATGCTAGGCTACTGTTTCCCTTGTGGCTGTACCCCAGAGAGCTAGAGGTGGGAACTCCAAAATGCTTTGGAAAGGAAGGAACTGCCTTAACTTCAATGTGCCAGAGACCAAGTTCATGATGATGTTATGTGAAAATCAGGCTTTGAAATTTCCTGATGTGGACACGAATGCTCAGCAAAGAGAGAAAATCTCAGCAGTTCTAAGCTGGGGCAGATGGTTCTCGTCAAAGGCAGAAGGTACAGGTTCAGAACTAAACGAATACTAAGATGTACTACCCTGGGGAAGTGACCCACCTCTCAGAGCTCCTCCTTCATCTGTAAAATGGGGATAACAACGGGCCTCTAGGGTGAGGGAGGATTAACTCAGAGAAGGTGCCTAGGGGCCTAGGAGCCCGCCGACACATCGGAGGTCCTCAACAATGTCACTGCGTATTAAGCAAGGAATCCATTTGTTTACTTAGTCACTCAGTATTAGTAAACCGTTATTATCAGTTATTTATACTTATTAATAAAGGAGCCATGGTTGTTAATGACCGCAAGCAAAGTAAATATGTTAATTCTTCTGATGACATCTCGGTCTAGATATTTTTAAGTAGGAGGTTGTTCTCTGTGAATCCCTATTGTATAACAGAAAGCCTGAATGAAGTCTGGGGTTAGAAACCAGTCTACAAGTCACTGCTGAATGACAGGGCTTTTAACCTCCCAGAGCCCCAGTTTCCGATATAATCTGCAGAATGGGTATAATAATATTTCCTCCAGGCCATGTCAAAAACAGAACTGAACACAAATATTTAGATGGCATTTCTCCACTGGGTTTCTTGCTGTCCTCCTATGTAGTCCCCTCTGCTTACTTGTCCTGGAGAGAGTGGTCAGTCGGGCAGCTCTGGTCTCAGCTGCCACTGTGAAAGGAAACCACCACATCTCAGTTACCAACCCAGCTCAGCACCTCAGCTGGGCAGAGGAGAGAAGGCCCATGGCAATCTGATCAGACTATGTCTGGATGTTGTTGCACCATTACTTCCCAATTCAGTGGACAAGAGGCCAGATAAGGGCCAGTCCTGTGTTTAGGCAAAGAGACCGGCAAATGACCTCTTTGGGAGAAAGGGCCATTATTTCCCCTGGTTGGGATGGCTTTGTTGGGGAAGGCAGCTGAAGAGGGAGTTTAGGTCTAGAAGTAAGGATGGAGACAGTGGAAGCCTCAAATCTCAGCCCTACCACCCAGCTCTGGGCTTGGACAACTTCTTTCTCCATCTCAGTGTACCATCTCAATATGGAGGTTACAGCAATTATTTCATAGGGTTGTATGAGCATTAAATGAGATTATGTATTTTAGGCAAGTCGTCCAGTATCCTGCATGTGATTTGACATTGTATGCGGTTTTTTATAGTCACACTAGAATTTTTGGAAGAAGATGCTGGCCCAGAATCTTCCCATGCTCTGTCTCATTCTCCGGTCACCACCACGGACCGGGATAATCATCCCTTTCCAGGGATTGGTAAACTATGGCCCTGCCCTCAGCCCATTTTTGTAAATAAAGTTTTATTGGCACCACAGCCACACCCATCCAGTTACAGATTGTGTATGGCTGCTTTTCTGCTGCAGTGGCAGAGTTGGGTAGTTGCGACAGAGATCCTCTGGTCCACAAAGTCTAAAATATTTACTATCTGGCCCTTAACATAAAAAAATGCTGATATCTGCTCTATGCAAAGGGGAAATTAAAGCTTAAAGAGCTTAAACCACGCTTCCCAAGTCACACAGATGAAAACTAGGAGAGCAGGGAATCCATCCCAAATCTGCCTGACTCCAAAACATAATTTCATCCCATAATGGTGAGAGAACAACTACAAACCCCAGACCTTTTCCTCACAGACTGTCCCACCTGCACCTGCATGATTGATTTTTGAGCCCGCATTCAGGCTGCCCCCTCCTCTGAGGGCATTTGTGGTCACTGCCTAGGTCATGGATGTGAGGGGGTGAGTGCGTGTGTGTTGGGGAGCGAGGATGAGAGTGTATCCCCTCACTTCCTCCCGTTGGACTCTAGACTCGTTGAGGAACCTTATTTACTTTGAGTCTTTTCCAGGGTTGTGCCACAAAGGGCTGATGGGACGATGGTTCAGGCTGAAGAAAGTGGAAAATGTACGAATTTGGGGTTATTTTGTGATTGTCTGGTGGGGCCGTGAAGCCCGCAGCTTATCCTCAATTTAGAAGGGACATGGCCACTGCCAGTCATGCTGGGAATGGCTGCCGGTTGGAAGCAGGGCGTATGGTGGAGCTTTGGTTTGGTGTTGGTGCCATTTCCTCTTTTCTCTGGAACCGGTCTCCAAGGCATGGGCTGTCCGGAAGCCGTTGGGGCTGACATGCCCTTGGACATGGAGGATGGCTGGGGGTGAACACATGAGCCTCTGCTTTTAACCTGGCAGAAGCAGCAACAGCAGAGAAGAGCAATACACAAACTTGTAGGGCGGTGGGTGTGCAGCGCGATCTCCCTGAGGTGAAGAGTTGCCAGATTTAGCAAATAAAAACCCAGGATGCCCAGTTCAATTTGGATTTCGCATGAACAAAAGATACATTTTTAGTAGAAGTAAGTCCCATGCAAATCCTGGGACATACTTATATTAACAAAGTATGTGGTGTTGATCTGAAGTTCAATGTCAGATGGTCGAGGGCGGGGTCTGCCCTTTATCTGACAATTCTCCTAAGGTGGGACTAGGAGTGTGGGAGAAAGCTGAGCAAGTAGAGAAGAGATTTGGCAGTCAAAAGGAAGTAGGAGGGGTTCTAGAATGTTCCTGAGGCAGTTCCATTGTAAGCCCAGGCAGGGAGCATTTTAAGGGAGATAATCCCAGCAAGCAGGCAGCTGGCACAATCAAAACACAGCAGAAAGAGACTCACAGACTTTGAAAACAAACTTATGGTTACCAAAGGGGAAACGTGGAGGGGGGATAAATTAGGAGTTTGGGATTAACAAATATACACTGCTATATATAAAATAGACAACCAACAAGGACCTATAGTGTAGAGCACAGGGACCTCTACTCAATACTCTGTAATAACCTACATGGGAAAAGAATCTGAAAAAGAAGGGATATATGTGTATGTATAAATGAATCACTGCTGTACACCTGAAACTAACACAACATTGTAAATCGACTATACTCCAATAAAAAATAAAATTTAAAAAAAGAAAAAAAATAAAGCTACTCTACAAAAAACAAAAAACAACCCACGGATATTTGGGTTCCATACCGGTCCCTCTGTGTTCATCTTCTCCTGAGAGGGCCGTCAGGCTGGAGTCCGTGGGCTCCACAGGAACCACTGCAAAAAGAGCCCCCAGGAGCAATGAGTGAGGAATGCAAGTGCCAGGGGTCCCCAAGGACAGGCTGGATGGCTGGATGAGGCAGGAGGATAAGGGGGCTGTAAAAGACGTTCCCAGAAGGGCTGCTTGTCCTGCCTCGGTATACCTCTGCCTCTCGCACATCGCCCAGGACACAGGGGTGCCCAGCAAGGCGCCCCCTCGGAAGGGACTCCAGCCAGGGCTGGGTTCTGGTGGGGAAGGCGACACCATTGGACACAGGCTGTGGCGATGAAAGGGCTGCAAACTCCGAAGGTTTTTGCCTATGGAGTGTGGTCCCAATTTGAGAAGACCTGTGTTCAAAGGGAAGGCAGATGGCAGAGAGAAAAGGGCGCTGACTCAGAACGTCCATAGAGATACAACCCGCGCGCACACACGCAGCCATACACACACGTCAGCCTATACGTGCCCATACACAAACCCAAACGTGCACACACGCATACACACTCATAGGCACAGGCACACCTGCATCCACGCACCCACAGCCATATCGGCTTCCTCTTTAACAAACACTGCAGTGCTAATTCTGAGAAAGAGAGCCCGGCCCCAGGAAAGGAGGGATGGTTGGCTGAGGTGCACCTCGAACTTCCCATCCCCGGGTACCCACAGTATTGGGACTGAAAGATCGTGGGAACTTTGGCAGACAAGGAATGATGGGCATAAACTTAACTCTCACTTTTTTCATAAGATGCATGTTTTAGAGTCAGAATCATCCCTTGCTTAGTTCAGTAGACAGTTATAAGGAGGCTACCCTGTCCTGAAAAGTGACACACGAGAAAACAGCTTCCCCTTCAAGGAGCCTCACCTGGATCCAGGCAGCTCCTTGTGCTGCAGGCTCTGGGGGGCAGAGGAGGGGGACAGCCGGTCTGTTCCCGGGAGGCCTCAGTGGCCAGGAGCGCCCCCAGCCGGGAGGGGCCTTGCCCCGTCTGAGCACTGGACCCTGTCCTGCTTACAACTATAGGCCAAGAGAAAGAACCTGGGGTCTCTGTCCTAACTGGATTAAATTCACACCTGTCTACGTAGAAAGGGCCATTTGACTTTGGGTGTGAACCGAGTTTATCAGAAGTAATGGCGTCTCTGGCTGGGGGATGTGGGCACGTCTTCAGTGCCATGGGTCACTCCAGCTTCGGTGAGGCAGGCCAGGTGGGGGAGGTGTATCCACCCACTCCCATCAGTAGCCGGAGCCCTGTGGTCCAAACAGAGCAGCTTCCCGAGAAGACCTTACCTCTGGGCAGAAGTGTCAGCAGCTCTTTCTTGCTGGTTGTCTCTGAAGAGAAAGCACATGAGAGAAGTGGTTTTGGAGAATGTTAGAAGGTGCTGGACTTGGCATCTGAAGAAACACAGCTACGATTGGTCCCATACCAGCTCCTGCCGCAGATCGCCATCCCCACTGCTGATGCAGGGCCTGGATCTTCCTACCTGGAGGCTGAGCCAGACAGAAGGACGTGTCCAGAAGGTTCAGGGAAGAGTTGATATTGGACTGAGCCAAGCACTCTATGGCAGCCTTGTCACAGGTACACAGCAGGTGCTCACAAGCGTCCCCGGACTCTGTACACAGAGCAAGGGCAGAGCAGACCGGAAGAGCTCATTGGGAATCCTAAGAGGTGAGGCAAACTCTAAAACTGACTCCCGCTCTGCCCCCAACGCCCTGATTCTCTTGCGGTTTTCTTCATCTCATCCACGCCAGCTCCATGCCTTCAGCTGTGTGGGCCCAGCCCGGGAGCCATAGGCGCTCCTTTTCCCCCGCATTTACACCCGATCCACCAGGCCATCCTACCGGCTACTTTCAACCTATTTGAGTCTGACATGCGTCCCCATCTCCACCCCCGATCACCCCCTGCCTAGGTGATGTGAGTGACCTCACTGGCCCCCCCCCCCCCCCCCGCCTCCTGCCCAGCTGCCCAGCCTCTTCTCACTGAGGGGCCAGAACGGTCCTTTTCAAACCCAGGTTTCAAACTATACCTTTGTGTGTGTGTTCAGAACTTAGAGCAACTTCCGCACTCAAAGTAAAAGCCACTGCCCCCTGTTCCTTCTCAGACCTCACCTTCTTGCACTCCTCCCCCATCTCCCCACTTCTGACCCACTGTCCCCCTTGTTTCTGAAACACCAGGCACCTGGACCCTGGGGTCCACCACAGCTGCTTCCTCTATCTGCTCTTCTCCTGAGTAGCCACAGGCTGGCATCCCTTCTCTCAGTCTGTGCTCAACTGTCACCTTCCCAAGGAGGCTTCTCTTGACTTTCTTATTTAAATAGGAACCCACACCCCAGCTCTCCCTATGCCTTTCCTCTGATTTATTTTCTTCCGCAGATCTTAGCATTATCTAACATACCGTATGATTTGTTTCTGACATTTTCGGTGTCTGACAGCCAAGAGGAAATTCCAGAAGGTCAGGGTACCCCCAGCACGTAGGCGATTGTCTTACACTTGGTGTAGGTGCTCAGCGCGCGTGAGTTGAGTGAGTGAATGAATGAGTCATGTTTCTTCCTGTTCACTGTGTTCCTCACCTTGTAACTTACACCCTTCCTGATGCTCTGAACTCCAGCCAGTCCATGTGACCTGGACTGTGGGACCAGTCAAACCTGGGTTCAAACTCTGCCTTAGCCACTTAGCAGCTATGTGACTTTGGGCAAGTTATTTAATTTCTCTGAGCTTTCCTCACCTTATCTGAAAACTGGGGATAATGACCCCCATCTAATAGGGTTGTTCGGACGATCAGAGTTGCTGTGTATAACATCCATGGCACGTAACAGGCACTCAGAGACGGTGCCCTAATATACTACCCCAGCTTGCCATGGTCCTCTTCCCTCAATGCCTTTGCCTATTCTACTTCTTCTGCCGGGATTGTCCAGAGACATGAAATAAAATTCCTGGAGTCACCCAGCTAGTAACGTGGAGGGCTGAGATTTGACCCGACGTGTGTGCCTGATTTCTACAACCACACCAGCCTTATTCATCCCTCGTGGACTCAACTTCTGTCACTGAGTTCTCAACAGATACCAGTCACCATATTAACTGTTTTACACTTAACATTGTTTACATTTTTAAAATGTAACATTGTTTTACATGTAAGCATTACTTAATTTTTATAACAAATCTCTGAAGCAGGTTTTCTCCTCCCCATTTTGAGGTTCCCAGTTGTTAAGTAGAAGGTCAGGGTATTCCCCCTAAATCATACAATGCATAAGTAGTAAGCTATTTGCTCTTCTCAAGCGGCCAGGCTTGGTACAAGCATAAAATTGTAGATCAGATAATCTGCTGAGCAGCTATTGTTTCAATTCAAAAAGAATTTGTTGTGCCTCTACTCCATGCAAGGTACAGATGCCATAGATCTGGCCCTTGTAGGGCTCCAGGTATACACAGCGATGTTGCCAATGGAGATGATGGTGAGGGTGGACCCTGGGAGCCTGGGCCTGCAATCTCTGAACTGTCATTTCTCAGCCCAGCCTCCTGGGACACCTGGAGATGCTCACCACAGGTGATACTCTTGCTGACACAGTTGACATCTGTGCTAAGCTTGGCGGGGTCTTGCAGACAGTCGATCTCAGCAGCCTGCTCGTAACACCTGCGATGCTGGAAGCAGCAGCTGTGGCACGATGGGGAAGGGTCAGGGTGAGAGTGTGGGTTAGGGTCAGAAGAGGGGCAGACAGCACATGATCACTCTGTGTCTCTGGTTGGTTTCTGGCAGTGGCCTGTTCCAAATACTTAGGGTACACACACCCCCCCCACACACACACACCCACACACACACACGATATTTGAATTTGAATTGTATTACCTATGCAGCAGGTGCTATTATTCTTATGAGCATTTACATATGTGGAAAGTGAGACACATAAAGCTCTGTAACTTGCCAAGGTCAAGGTTGATCACAGAGAGAGGCTGACACTAAACAAGGGAGTCAGGTGGCGCTCGCAGTGCATGCAGCAAGCAGTGAAAACCAGTGTAAAGGAGAAGACATACAGGCAGCTGTATGGGCAAGCTACTAAGTTTCTCACATTACCCACCTCATAAGAATTCGGGGGAGTCAAGAGAATGTCTATAAAGACCCTGTCATGTGGTTGACACTCAATAAACTATGGCAATTGTTTTTGGAATCTGGCGTGCAAGTTCGAGGTGGAAATAATCCTCCAGGAGTCTGGAAATTCCCACCTCCATCACCTGCAACGTGTAAAGTAATTGAAATGGGGTAGACCCACCATTCTGCCAGTTCTGGCCATCAACGCTTTGATCATTCAGACAGGGATGAATTACTGCTTCATTTCTTTGACTTCTAGGTTTGTGGGTGTTTTAATAACTAAAGGAAATGGTAAGGGAGGACCTGAAAGGAAAACACATTCCCAGGAATGGTTCTGGCACTGTGCCCCGAACAGATTCAGCCTCCCCCTTTCTGAATGTCAGCGGGCTGGCTTATGGTCCCAGAAACGACACACTGTCCTTTTGGTGCAGAAACAGCTTACACCAATGGGAATCCTTCCCTAGCTCCTGGGAGTCTGCGTAGATGAAAGCACACACTTTATCACACTGGATTTGGGCACAAATATAATACCAGTGAGGTGTAGACATGGTCCTGGAGTAGGGGTGAGATGTGGGTTCAATTTCCTGGTTCCACACTCCTGTTGCTGCTGCAGTTACTATAGCTCCAATTACCACTATTACGACTACTACTTCTACTACTCCTACTGCTACTACTACTAACTACCAACACCACATTACAGTTTTATTAGTGCTGATGCTATTACTACTATTATTACTATTACTATTACTACAGCTACAACTAGTCTACTACTACTGTTACTACTACTACTACCGCCACCACCATTAGTTTTATTAGTACTGATGCTATTACTACTATTGTTACTATTACTAT
>NW_021703770.1:7543801-7628647 GCF_005190385.1 Monodon monoceros | reverse complement strand
ACTGATGCTATTACTACTATTGTTACTATTACTATTACTACAGCTACTGTGACAACTAGTCTACTACTACTGTTACTGCTACTAACAGCACCACCACCACCACCAGTTTACTAGTACTGCTGCTGCTGCTCTCACTACTGTTATTACCACTATTACTATTAATACTACTATAGCTACCTAGACAATTGTTAGTACTAATGTTGTTACTATTACTACTGCTATTACAGCCTGACTATGACTCCCACAATACTATTACTACTATCACTACTACTACTACAGCCCTACTAATATTGTTATCAATCGCAAATACTCTTGCAGACCTAATAAGCCAGGCAAATCCCAATCACTTTAACTTGTATTTGCTCATGTAATCCTAAACAATAACTCTAGGAGGTAGGTGTTATTATTACCGCCATTTAATAGATGAATAAATGGAACACAAAGAAGTAAAAGAACGTGCCTAACATCACAGAGTCCCTTAGGAACAGAGAATTGGAGGTACTGGGTTATAGGTGATAGGCATAAAACAGATACCACCAACTTGTCCTAATTGACCCTCCTGCTACCAGTAGCTACTTGCCATATCCTTGCTAACCCCGGATGCTTCTAAGATTTTAAATTTTATTGCACACACCCACATACACCTGCAGACACAAACGAAGCCAAGGGAGTTTTCCGCATCTGTGCTCCGCCCAAGCCTCAGCCGGGCCTCCACGAGCTCACGTTTTGGTCGTGCTCACCTGTCAGACTCGTCCACAGGCAGCCCTTCCATCTCAAACCTGCAGGCACAGCCGTAGTCTTCGAAGTCCCGGGGGCAGAGACCAGCCACACACTTCATACCATTCACGAACTGGAGCAGTGCGGGGAAGTTGGTGAAGACATCCTGCAGCCAGGTGAAGTGAGAGCCCAGGCAGTCTGGGGAGGGGAGGAGGGCGCACCAGGAGCCAGAGTTGAGGAGGGAGCCTCCTTCTCGGGTGGATGGTGCCTTATCACCTACTAAGCGCCTACTGTGTACTTAGGACAATTCTAGACAATTGAAGGGAAGCGGGTTTACTAGCCGTGGTCCCTGTTGGTTGCCCACCTGACAGCCATTCATCCCTCTTCCTTACCAACAAAACTGAAAAGCACTCAAGGAAGGTAATCTCCTCCCCAAGTCCCTGGGAATGTTTAATAGTCATTCTCGGCTCATCATGGTTCCCATGCTTCCAAGACAGGGGCTAGTCTAGGGCTGAGCATGAACCCCAAATATGACCCCAAAACCCTAAGGGTGAGACTGTTAGAAGCTTTTGGGAAATATTTCTTTCTTAATAAAGCATAAAGGCATGTAAGAGGGTCCTTCTGAGCTACACCTTTCTCCTTCCTTGAATATGGGGAGGATATGTTGGCTGGAATTGCAGCAACCACCTTGCAGCCATGAGGCCCCAAGCCTAAAGCTGAAAAACTATTATGTCCAGGGTAGCAGTGGGGTAATATAGAACAAACCTGCTGGGTCTCTGATACCTGTGTTGAGCTACTGCACCAATGCTGGTGCCTTCAGATGGCTTATGTGAGATCATTAAATGTCTTTATTATTTAAGTCACGATTAGTTTGCTGAATGGATCCCTAATGATACAGTCCTGGCAATAAAGAAGTATAAATCAGTGCAGGAAGAGAAGGGGTACAGACACTAATCATTTGAGGGCACCTGCTATGTGCCAGAGACTGTGTTAAGTGCTTTATTTTATTTTATTTTTTATTTTATTTTTAACATCTTTATTGAAGCATAATTGCTTTACAATGGTGTGTTAGTACTTTAAATAGCACAATAGTTAAAACTGATGGAGTGAGTAATGCTTTATAAAGCTTTCATTTGGTCTGTGATCCCATAAACTTCTTGGGTTTTTTGTTTGTTTGTTTGCTTGTTTGCTTTGCTTGTTTTTGGCAGCATCATGGGCCATGCCAGATCTTAGTTACCTGACCAGGGATTGAACTCGCACCCTTGGCAGTGAAAGCTCGGAGTCCTAACCACTGGACCACCAGGGAATTCCCCCCCATAAACTTCTTGTTAATCCTGTAAGGCAGATGCTATTCTGTCACCTCCCTTTCATGGGTTAGAAGGTCAGAGACATGCCCGAGGTATCCACCAGCAACAATGACTCATCCTAAACAAAAATGCTCTTGCACACAAAATTGGCAAGAAAACAGTATCCACCTTTTTGATTCCACAACTCATGGTCGCCCTCTCTGCTCTCTGCCTTTCTGATTGGATGATCGTCAGGTGCTTAATGAGGTGACCCCATAGCACCGATTTAAACACACAGGGTCATCGTGGGGAGCTTGGGGAGATCCAAAGTTGTTTGTGAGGACCACGTCCACCTCGACTGTTCGCTGCTCTTCTAGTTTCTTCCTACCTCATTCAAACTTCCCTTCCCACCTTTTGTTTCCACACAGCCTTATCAGAAACATGAATACATGGTTCTACGCTGATGGAAAAAGCCACCCTAAGGTTTATGTGTATGTGTTTATAGAAACATGCATTTTCATTCAAGAGCTTCCAGGGCACCTGCACTTAGTCATACATACATTTTAAGTGCAGTTTTACGCGCAGCATTGTCTAATCCCGTAGCAGTTCAGAGTCACCTTGCTCATGTCCATCTTACTATAATCTTATTTTGGGTACTTTTAGTCATCAGTGATGGGAATCATAGTAATGCCGTGCGATTAACAGTCAAATAATAGATATATAACTGATCAGTGGAATGCTTCTTAAACTTTATGTATATTCAGTAGTTGAGAAGGAAAAATAAAACCACTTTTGTGGAAGGGGACCAAGCTCTGGACTCAGAGGAGACCTTGTCCCTTCTGGCTGTGTGGCTTTGGGCAAGTCCCTAACTCCTTTGGCATAGTTTTCTTGCCTGTAAAGTAGGGATGCCATTCCCCTCCTGGCCAGGTTGAGGTCAGGATGAATGAAGGAAGGACAACGAAGCCACCTGGCAACTCAGTGACTCACCGTGTGCTAAAGGGCACCACTACTCTCATCAGGACCTGGGTCACCTTGTTGGGAGCTTGCTGACGAGGCTGTGGGAGCTCAGAGGGCAGAGCCCAAGGCCCTGGTAATTTCCTTAGATTTCCCACACACACCCCATGCCCTGACACCTGGGGGAATAAAAGACAAGTTCAGATTTAACTTACCAAATATTTCGGCCACTCCTCCCACATTTTTAAACACCCCGTTGAGGAAAGTCATATCTAAGTGGAAGGAAGAGAAAATAAATTAGAGAGGCTTGAGGTCTACCCCTTTCCCTTCCCTGTCCACCCCCTGTGGGAAGAGTGAGTAAAACCCCTTCTCTAAAGATAGATTTGACCTTGGGCTAACTTTCTAGTAACACAGGTTACCATGGAAACCTGATAAGATTAAAAACCGTGAACTGTGTTGCTAGACAACAATGCTCCATGGTAAAAAAAAAAAAAAAAAAAAAAAAAGGCCCGTGGATGGTGAGGTGTATCGGATGAACTACAGACACCTGGTGGGAAGTCATCATTTTTGGATCTCCATCAGCGTGACGACTCATTCAGTTGGGCACATCCATTCTGGCATCCTAGAAATTATACCTATGCGGTGGTTACTAAGGGTACTGACTCCTATGGAGAGTGAAGATTCTAGGCCAGGGCGGGTCCTGGGGCTGCTGACGTGAGCCCCGTTCCCTTGTACCTGAGTTGTTACCTAGGGGATCCTGGACTACTGTGTAGGTTGCTGCCAGGGGTTATCTCGATAAAGAAGAATGGCTGGCATGGCCTGCTGGCACACAGCGCTTCCTGGCCCTGATCCTTCTAAAAGCCAAGTGTGGCCTGTGAGTCTAAATATCTACCTGAAGAAGACCTCCTAGCGGGCATTGCACTTTCCATGGGGGTGATGCCATTTGGAGAGAGGCCACTAACATTCATGTCTGGATGAGACTGATCACTTAGCTTGCGTGGGTTCCCGCACAAATAGTTCGGCTGACTCAGCTCACCTCTCTGCAAGGTCAGAAACGAACCCTTAACTCAGGGTTAACCTCACCAGCTAGTTCACGATGTATTCTATTCTTCAGCGATGCCTGTATAAGAACCCTGAGAAATATTTACAATCCATCACCAGGAAAACCTTCCGTTCCCCAAGGAACAATTACAGATCCCTCCCTTCTAATAACCAGAGGACTGCAATACATCATATTTTTCTTTTCGTCCTGCCTTTTAATGCAGTCACTACATAACCCTCATTCATCAGCCCATTTACTTCCCTCTTCTAGTTTCCCCTTTCAGCTGACCTGTGTCTTTGATGAGAGTTTTTAGTGCTTTACCTCAAGGGAGAGACCAACAGTGGGTCAGACACCAGAGTAAACTGTGAGAGAGAGGCTTCTGAGTCTTACTCAAATCACTTTACCCACAAATGCCACAGCAGTAAATGGCTCTAGGGTTTATTCAGAAGGGATCGATTTCTCTGCCGATATCCTAGACAGCTTTCTATCCAGCTAGGTCTCCTAAGAAAAAAATCAAAGGATGCTTACTGATATTTTCTGAGAGTCCTGGAGGCAGCTCCCATGGAAGATGTGGGGTGTCCAGAGGGTGGGCCGCTATAATCGAGGAGGAGAGCAGGGTTAGCACCAACACTGCCGCTGCCCAAGTGCTGGGCTACAGCTGGGAAGTGGTGGCCGGGATAGCAATGAGGATGCACATAAATTCAATTCTAGACATGTTTTTCTGGTACCTGCTATGTGCCAGATCTCTGTGGTCACCTCTTGAAGAAAATAAAGGAGTGGCTGGGTAACCCAGTGTTTTATATTAGTTGGCCTTAAGGGAGTGACTTTCTGGTTTAGGATGGGGAGATTTGGGGACTTATCTTGAAGCTGTTGTTGCATATGAAGCATACAATTTTAACTTATATTGCATGTTTGTTTGGAGTTACTTGAGATGAAGGATTGGTGGAAATAAAAACAGATGTGGAAAGGACCCCAAACTCCGAGTAGTTTATAACTGAGGACAGGGGTTTCCCCCAGACTATCAGCATCAAACCCACCTGGGATGCAGGCTCAGTAGAAGGTGCCATCCTTGTGCCCTCACTCAAGTCTGATCCAGCAGGTCTGGAGTAAGGCTCAGAAATAGATATTTTTAACAAGCTCCCCAGCTGGTTTTAAAGTTGATGGCCTAGAAACTGCACGTTGAGAAATGTTGCTTGGGGAAAAAATGATGATTTCTACAGTACCCAAATATTACCACCAACTTTAGTTAGTGTTTCATCAAGGTGGGAGGATGGGCAATGGGGACAAATGGATGGGAATTGGAATCTTAGTTCAACCAGGGACCAGCTCCCTAGAGGCTCAGCGGGCTTACAGACTTGTCCATGCTCACATTGCTTTCCCCTCTGGTTATATGCAGCATGTGAGTAGCCTGAAATGTTGAAAGATTTTTGTCTTTCTTCACAAAGTGGTCAATTTAGTCAGGCCCATAAGTTTGACATTGTTTGGAAACCTGCAAATCTGAAAGCCACAAAGGGTTGGCCTTCAAAGAAGCAGGTTAGATTAAATTTATTCAGGAAGATGCCCCCAGTTGGCCCTGTTTGGCTTAGAGCAGGTTTCACGGCCTAAGACTATTGATATTCGGGCTGGATAATTTTCTGTTGTGGCTGTCCTGTGCATTTTGTACCCCTGGTTGATATCTGGGGGACTGCAGTGAGCTGGGACAGCTGGGATCAATCCCTCTTGGATGCCACACTCCAACCATCCTGAATTGCTCTCAGTTCCATGAGTGTGCCCTGACTCCTGGGCCTTTGCACAGGCCATGTCCTCTGCCGGAGTACTTTGTCCATGACTCAGCCTGGCTCAGCTACTCACCATTTAAGCTTAGCTTTAACAATACCATGTGGAAGTCTTTCCTCTCTCCCTCCCTCCATGTTGGAAGACTCTGGCTAGTTGCCTGCCCTCTGAGCTCTCATGCCCACTCCCACCTTCTGGTGACCTCTACCATGGTACTATTCATGCTGATTCTCAGGGTCTCCTTACTTGTGGGTCTCTGGCATTAGACTTGGAACACCTGAGGGCAGGAACCTCATCATAGTTCCAAAGCCTAGCACCTCATTTGGCGTACTGTTTGCTGAGTGGATTAAAGGAAACCATGAAGAATGACTTGGAAGGGCTGAGATGGGAGGCCCAGAGCCCAGTAAGGTTTAGACTGACTGTACTTGTCCAGGACAGAGAAAACAGGAGTCCTTCTTAAGACTCAAGACTGCAAACCCAGATCTCTCCAGGAGTCAGGCAGATGATTTAAACAAGGGAAGTGGTCCAGTGCTGGGAAACAATAAGGATTGGTGGAGACTGTGGAGAACTTGAGAGCCCCAGGTCACAGTGGGAAGGACAGCTGTCACTCAGCCCCAGGCCTTGGGGAAGGAATCCCACAATCCAGATCTTAAAAAATTTGTTGGAAGTCTGGATTTTTTGAAAAATCTTCCCATTTTAAACTCTTGGCTCAAATTTTAAATTAAAACAGCAACAAAAGCAGGTTGCAGGCTGACTTTAGTTTGAGGGTGAAAGGAAGATACTTTGGGTGTGTGCAGAGGGGCTTGGTGGGGTCAGTACTCCACCTAGGCCAGCCAGGCAGGGCTTGAGCTGACGTACACGTCTCAGCTTTTGGTTCCAACCACGGCTCCTCTCTGCCAGGTTCTCGGAATGGTTCCCAGGGAGAGGAGTTCCCTCCTGACTGAGCGCCATGGGCTGTACAGCGACAGTGCTCTGCACAATGCAGGCTTTCAGACCAGGAGGGAAACTCACAACTTCAGTTCTGTTCGAGCCCTTATCACAGAGCCCGTGTAACTGCTCTGGCACTTTCTACACTGGGCACAGCGGCCTCAGTAACTGTTTAATTAGCATACCAGCCAACAGCTAAGAACGTCTACTGCCCACTTAAGCAGCGATTGTAAAATACGGCCTGCTGGGCTTCCCCGGTGGCGCAGTGGTTGAGGGTCCGCCTGCCGATGCAGGGGACGCGGGTTCGTGCCCCGGTCCGGGAAGATCCCACATGCCACGGAGCGGCTGGGCCCGTGAGCCATGGCTGCTGAGCCTGCGCATCCAGAGCCTGTGCTCCACAACGGGAGAGGCCACAACAGTGAGAGGCCACAACAGTGGGAGGCCCGCGTATCGCCAAAAAAAAAAAAATTATTATATATATATATATGGCCTGCTCCTTGTTCATTACTGCACTGGTATTTCCTTTGTGCAACTGATAATCAAATTTCTGCTCTGGAGGGTGGGGAATGATCTTATTACTGACATGGGCTTATCAGGTACGTTTGCCCCCCTACACTCCCACTTACTTTTCGGGATATCGGTGCCCACGCATTTTCATGAGCAGCTAAAAAAGTCACCCTGGATTTTATTTTATTGTATTTAGTTTTATTTTTTCTTTACATGCTGCAATATTTATTCCAAAAATCTTTAAGAAAACCCTACTTTCTGCAGGGAATTGTTATAACCAGTGAACATAACGGAGAGAGATGTTTTCTCTGAGCTAATAGGAAACTGGCCCAGAAGTGAACTATAGCAAGAAGATTGATCTGGCACTTAGAAAAGAAACTTTCTAGACCTAAATAGACATTTCTCCAAAGAAGACATACACATGGCCAAGAGGCACCTGAAAAGGTGCTCAACACCGCTAATTATTAGAGAAATGCAAATCACAACTGCAATGAGGTATCACCTCCATCACCAAAAAATCCACAAACAATAAATGCTGGAGAGGGTGTGGAGAGAAGGGAACCCTCTTACACTGTTGGTGGGAATGTAAATTGGTGCAGGCACTATGGAGGCTCCTTAAGAAACTCCAACTCCAGGAAGTGCTGTGCCCTGAAGTCTAAGGCAATGTTTGCACAGAAGCCACAACCCGCATCCCTCACGGCTGCTCCTAGCCAACAGCTCAGCACGGGCAGGTATTCATGGTGGGCTGGGTTCCTGGGGGACACAGGACTCTTCTGATGGACTCCTCCCTGGGGGCCTTGCCAAATTTTCTTAGACACACCTGTGTCTCTCTAGGATGTGTTCACCACCACCCCTCCCTGGTCTCTCCTTCACTTGCAGAGCTGTGTGACCTCTCCCAGACTTTCCTGGTTGACACTCCATTTTTTTAATCATAGTTGAAACCTTTCCACACTTAATCCTGTCCTGTCATCAAAGAAGACCCAGACTTCTTTGAGTGTAGTGTGCAGGCAGAGGCCTCAAAAACAGACCTTTTCCCCTACAATGTCACGACCAAGAATTGGCGAACTGGGGAGGTGGGCAGTCTCTATGGTGGCCACACACTCAACCCTGCAAAACTGGAACTGTAGGCATGGCACCTTTAAACCCATATATAAAAGGGTATGTTTGCACTTAAACTTTCTATGGTTATCCTTTTTTTTTTTTTTAACTCTAGGTGTTTGTGTTTGAAAATAAAATCTCTCAGGACAAACACAAATGTCTGTGACAGGTTATCATAACAGGATATCATTATCATTTTTAGTATCACAATGTAGTAGTAAACTAAGGGGAAACAGAGTTAAAGCAAGAAGGACAGATAGAAAAATGTTTAGTGGCCTCAATTTTATAAAGAAATTAAAAAATTTAAAAGGCATGTAAGTGGGGGTGGGAGGATGTAAAAGGACAATTTTGATCAAAGGGAAATGTATCATTTTGGAAGAAGAAAGTGTTAGACAAGAAAAGAAGTTTAAAAATTATAAAAATGGGTTTTGGTAAATGAGATTTCATTTAAAGGAAAAAATTAGGGAAAAACTGTACAACATTTCACAATTTTGTCACCAAAGATGAGGTGAGTCAAGATCGTAGCTGGGATCTTTTTTTTTTTTTTTTTTTTTTTTTTGCCACGCCGCGCTGCATGCAGGATCTTAGTTCCATGACCAGGGATCGAACCTGTGCCCCTTGCATCGGGAGCAAGTAGTCCTAACCATTGGACCGCCAGGGAAGTCCCATAGTTGGTATTTGATCAAGACCACTGAAGTTCTTGAGAAAGGTTGAGGGGCTGACACATCAGCCCCAGTTGTTCTAGCAATGGGACCCCAGTCATGACCAAAACCTTTTAATAAGAAAAAAGCCACATATGAAGGAAGTAAGTAATCAATACAAGCCCAGCACATTCTGAAAGTGGTTGACCCACTCTGTCTCAGAGGAAAGGTCCGAGGTGGTGTTTGGAAGGATTTGAACTTGAAGGGAAGACTTTGCATCTTATGGAAAGTGGTTATATTCTAATTTCAACCTACAAGCTTCTGGACAACATGCAAACCTCTTGAATTATCTCCTAACTCAGGTCCTGGTCAAGATAAACGATCAATAATATTGTGGGTTCCCTTTGCTTCACTGTCACTATTGGGATTGGAAGGGAACCACAGAGAGGGGAGGGGTCAGTGGGTTGGTACAGAGTTTACCTGAATATAGAAAAAGAAGGAGAAAAATGACAAGATAAATGAGTGATCTCAGCAACGACGGTGCCCAAGCAGTTGCAGGAAGGAAAGAAGTGATTTGGGATGTTTAGCTGCATAAATATGCAAATAAGAAAGAGCATAGGAAGGAGCCGGAAGACTCAGATTCACAGCTAAGATCCCAAGTGAACTCGGAATTATTACCCCAGCTGCCAAGGAGCTTACTTAGATGGCTTTAGGGTTTGGTGACATGGGCCCCAACTTTCGAATGTGGGGTTGGAAGTATTTGCTTTTACATCAGAGATGCCTCCAGAAGGGGCAAGGGAGCTGTTGCATGTCAGGAAGGCCAACACACTCCAAGGGAATCAGCAAAGCAAGGGACAGCAGCCCCTGAGCAGCGGGGGAGGAGATGCAATACTGGGTGGAGAGGACCTTGCTAACCCTTGCCCTTTGCTTTCCTTGGTGCCCACTTACCCCCATCCCACATGTCCATGCTCAAAATATCAACTTTAATATCAGTATTAACCCTCAAGCTTATCATTCATGTTTGTTTTCCACTACTCATTAGGCAAGGTGATAAAATTACTAGTAAGCAAATCAGATGGAATTTGACAAGATGGCCCAGGGTTCATTGTAAGTAATTATATACTAAGCCAGAAATACAGTAAAATACCGTCACTCACCGCCATGCGGGGCCATTAGCACTCCTACAAGCAGAAGCACGATCATGGCAGCAGAGCAAACAGTGGGATCCTGGCATCAGCTGCGACAGCGTCCTGGGAGAGAAGTCAGCGTAATATGGCAGAAACCATGACACGAGACCCCACAGGAGCTGTTTGTCCCATAATGCAGTGCAGGAAAAAGAGAAAGCCCCGAAAGTGTCTCTGTCCCAGCTTTGCCGGCGGCTTTGTTAGCAATACGACAGTAAGGAGATTATGTTCCCTCTTTGAGACTCAGTTTATCCATCTGTAAAATGGACACCTCACCGTGCGCTCCTTGAGGACGTAGTTCTGGTCTCATTTATTTATTCACTAAATCAATGGTCATTTATTATGGGTCAGGCACATTGCAAGGATCCAGGAAAGCAAAGTGAGGAAAACACACCTTACCTGTGAGTGGTTCACAGACGAACGGGAAAGGGTGGCAATTTAACAAGCGCTATAGTTTGGCTTCTGTAAATTGAATTTTGAGCAACCCATACGTTATGACCCACCAGCATTCTGAGCAGCATTCTTTTCTTAAAATTTTTTTAACCAGTTTTTAATTGAAGTATAGTTAATTTACAATGTTGTATTAGTTTTGGGTGTACAGCAAAGTGATTCAGATGTGTGTGTGTGTGTGTGTGTGTGTGTGTGTATACTTTTACAGATTCTTTTTCATTATAGGGTATTACAAGATATTGAGTATAGTTTCCTGTACTATACAGTAGAGTAGGTCCTTGTTGTTTAGCCATTTTATACATAGTGTGTATCTGTTAATCCCAAACTCTTAATTTATCTTCCCCCATCCCCTTTGGAAACCACAAGTTCTTTTCTCTATATCTGTGAGTCGATTTCTGTTTTGTAAATAAGTTCATTTATATCATTTTTTTAGATTCCACCCATAAGTGATATCATAGGATATTCTTGAGCGGGCTGGCTCTGAACTTTTGTACCAACATCACAGAATAAATCCGGCCATCGCGTGGCAGCGCTGCCTGCTAGCAAACAATGCTTTTGCATACTTTGTGGCAGTCTTAGCAGTTCAAGGAATGTGCCTTTGGAAGGGCCTGGGGGGAAGGGGCGAGGTGGGTGGGGTCAGGAACCTGCCACATTTCAACTGTAGCTGCTCTGGGACCTGAGCAGTCAATATTGAACTTCAATAGTCACTTACGGTCTATTGCCTCAAGCATGTCAACCATGTATTTAATAGGGAAGGAACAACTTAAAGACCAGAGGGATTTAGAATAGAATAGTTTTAGCTCCCTGGGAATCTAACTCCCAAAGGAATGTGAGACGGAGGATTGACTTAGACGTGCTCAGTTTTAGAACACGTTTTTAGGACACAGTCTGAATGATAATACAGATTGACTAAGCTACCCCAGTGGCACACACAGGGCTGCTGAATACGGCTGTTACATGTTGTGCACTCTGCAAAGGTGGTGTGCTGAGTGGGCAAGTAGGGGCTGAAATGCAGCCAGCGCTGAACTCCCACGCTTGCCCTCTGCAGGGCTGTGTCAACCTGGAGGGAGGGGCAATTTCTGCAATTTTTTCTCCCAGAGGCAAAGGCTGCCCTGTGTCCTGGTGGCCCAGCATAGGTACCCAGGTCCGTGGTGGGCCGCTCTGCAAGTGGACAGGGCTTGGTACTGGGGAAGGTGTCCCAGGGGAGAAGACATTTGTAGGTTGTAGGATCTCTACTCTGTGAACTTGCTCCAGGGCCCAGCACACCTCTGCTGGCTGGAAGATACCTGTTTGTTGAATGAATACACGAGAAGAGGGTGTGAGAGCTTTGAGATTCACACCAGCTCAAGCATTCTCTAATACTCTGTTTATTATCTGCCAGACATGAGGCTCTGTCTGCTTATAACAATTTTTAACCACATAAGTTCTTACAGCAGGTTAACTTTCAAGGTTAGACAGGCTCTCTGATGGCACAGGCTCTCCCGCTGGAAAGTGGCATGGCCTGGGAACTCTGTGGGTGGCAGCTAAAGGCATTTCAGGGGACCCTATTGAAGTCGTACCCTCATGACCGAGGCCGGTGGCACTACCTGGCACTTACTGAGTCAGATTTTTTAATTGTTACCATCACACAGCGAGAGGATGCCAACTGTTTGAGCTCAGAAGAGGCAGCAGAATCATCTAGTCCAAAGTCTCTTTGTACGAATGAGATCAGTGAGGCTCAGAGACTAGCAATTTATGGTAAAAATGCCCCACTCCAGATCCAGTGCTCATCACATTAACAATATAAATTAGGAGGTGTTGTGAGGACTGAATGAGTTAATCCATGCAGGGCATGTACAAGTGCCTGATGGAGAGAAATGGCTCAGAATCATCAGTAATTACAATGATAGCGTCCGGCACCAGAAAAGGCTCAAGAAAAAGCAGCTATTACAATGAAGGCTCCAGTTCCCTGTTGGATGAAATGCAGGAGAGGATCCAGTTGAGCACCATGGATGTTGTTCTTTTTCTCTTGTGATACTCATTTCAGGGAGATGTTCCCTTGGGTCATCCTGACGCTCAGGGAAGGACAGGCTGAGGGTGGTGTTTCTAGGAATCGCAAATATGTTTATCGGACTTTCAAGCATATATTTTATTAGAATGCAAATGAGCAGAAGTGACCTTATTATAGACATAATCTTGACTCGGGTCTAATATTTTTTTAAAGTAGGTTATAGGGGGACTTCCCCGGTGGCACAGTGGTTAAGAATCCACCTGCCAGTGCAGGGGACACAGGTTCAATCCCTGGTCAGGGAAGATCCCACATGCCATGGAGCAGCTAAGCCCGTGCGCCACAACTACTGAGCCTGCGCTCTAGAGCCCATGAGCCACAACTACTGAGCCCGCGTGCCAGAACTACTGAAGGCCACGCACCTAGAGCCCATGCTCTGCAACAAGAGAAGCCACCGCAATGAGAAGCCCGAGCACCGCAACGAAGAGTAGCCCCTGCTCGCCACGGCTAGAGAAAGCCTGCGCGCAGCAACGAAGACCCGACGCAACCAAAAATAAATAAACAAATAAAATTGACTCTTTAAAAAAATAAATAAATAAAAAGTAAGTTATAGGGACGGGGGCGGGGTGATGGGGAGTTTGCGTTTAACGGGACAGTTTCAGTTGGGGAAAATGAAAAAGTTTTAGAGATGATGGAGGTAATGTTAGCACAACAGTGTGAATGCACTTAACGCTACTGGACTGCTCACTTAAAAATGGTTTAAATGGTAACTTTTATGTTATGTGTATTTTACCACAATTAAAAGTGATGTTATAAACTCCAGGACCTCATTCCTTTAAACACTACCTTTCAGTGATTGGGTCATTCTTTGTCTTGGGTCTTCACCAAGCATCTCCGTATACTGGCTCATAAGGACATGCTAGAACTTTCTAGGTGAGGAACCAAGGCTCAGAGAGGTCCAGTAACTTGCAAGGCCACCTTTGCCAAAAGGCACCACGGCAGGGGGACCATGGCAGCACCAGGCACAAGATTCAAACTGTGCTCAGCCAGTCCGACTTAAGTCTTCGGTCCAGGTTGTAACAGGGAAGAGGCAAGTCTGACTACAGGCTGGATCTGTTTCCTTTACTTTAACCTTTGCTTTCTACTGCTTTTGTTCACTAAAAGGATACTGTCTATAAGTAATGGCCTGCCTCGGGGAACCCTGCCCCTCTGCCTGAATGTTAAAGTGCCTTTGTTCAGGGAAACATCCGGACCCTGTCCATGTGTGAATGGCTACAGGAAAGAAGAAATTAACACATCCCCTCCCTGAGGCTGGCTATTCCAGGGGATATTTGCAAAACTTATGGCCTTTTTACTTTACTTCCTGGTCTCCTCCCTGCTCTGTGCTATAAGAGAAATTGGCATCCAAACCCCAATAAGATGGTTTTTTGGAGACACTAGTCTGTCATCTTCTCAATCTGTCAGCTTTCCGAATAAAGTCGTCTTCCCTGCCTCAACACCTCGCTTCCCAATTCATTGGCCTGTTGTGCGGCGAGCAGAGCGAGCTTGGACTCGGTAACAAGGTGTTTTACCCTCAACTGCGATGCTGATCATTAAATCTCAAATAAGCAGCCTAGTAATTTTATTCACTGTATAACTGTTGAGAGTTTTGGCAATACTTGTTGGGAGGCCCCCAGAGTGGCCAGCCACTCGCTGGGGTGTGGTGTGACACTGCAGTTGACAATCCCCAGCTGGGAGCCAAGAAAAGGGAAATTGCAGTGCCAGCCAGAGGTGACAGCATGGGCTCAGCCTTGAACAATGGGGAAAGAGACTTGAAGTGGGGGGACATGCACATTAGGATCTGGGGGTGGGATGGCTCAGGGCCACTGCTGAAATCCAGCATCCTTCTGCTGACAGAGTCAGGTGCCCTTGGGGCTGGGGCTGTGTCCACCTGGAGGAGAACGGCCTTTTCCTAAGGAGGCCTCCAGGGCTGTCAGGGACCCTGCGGCAGTGCTACCTTGTGGGACTGAGGGTCCCCAAGCCTCGCCTTGGTCTGCGTGCACTGGAGGCCTGGCTCACCAAGGTGTTCCCTGAAGACTGATTCCGCCTCATCTAGGATGTTTCTAAGAGCAAGGCCTTTCTAGCTGGACAGACCTGGGGTGGAGTCGGGTTGTGGGGGGGGAGGGACCAGGGGAGGGGGCTCAGGCTCTGCCTTTCCCTTGATTAGTGCCCTGAGCCAGACACTGAAGCTGTCTTGTACTCATTTTCCTGGCCAGTAAGATGCCCATTTATCTTCCTCAGGATGTCATGAGGATTGAATGGAGTAATCCTTCAAGGTGGGGCCTGCCTAGCATGAACTAGGTGCTTAGTAAGGCCAGCCCATGACTCACGATGGTTATATTTCCACACCAGGTGCCCTAGGGAGAGACGTTGGCCCACACAGGTTTGTAGGACTCTCACTGATGTGTTGTGCTGGATTTTTTCCCCAGGTAAATGCACCAGACGTTGTCCTCTGGCACTACATCTCTTTGTACAAGAGCTGAGTGCCTTTGAGTTTCTAGCTACATCTTGGAGTAGCATCCAGGTCTCAGGCACCCCTTGAGAGCATCCTCCCTCCCTCCCTTTGTTCCTCCCATCCTTACCATCCCTCCATCCTTTCCTCCCTCTTTTTCTCCCTCCCTCCCCCTTCCTCCATTCTTAACGCCCTCCCTCCATCCCTCCCTTCCTTCCTCTTTGGCCCCCTCCACAATCAGGAGAAGGGGGTGCCTACCGTGAAGGTCCCACTGGAAAGCTGCTGGATGCACGATGCTTGGCTTTGAACAAGATGGAGACTGAGCCCTTTATACCCCAGGGAAAACCCTTAGTCATGCAGTCCCCCTCCCCCTCCTCACATCAAGAGGACAGCCTTTCATGTATCTGGCAGGTGGGCTGCCTCTGAGGGGGAGGAGGCATCATAACGCTCTGGCTTGGAGCAGGTGAAGACTCCATATTAAGAGGCCCATCTGCAGCCTCAGAGGAGACCCAGGCTCTAGAGAACAATGGCTCCCCTGTTCCACATACCCTACCTCATCTCAAAGGCTTGGAGGCCCAGAGATTATGTCTCGGGGTCATCAGGGGAGCTCCAGTGAAATTCACAAGAGCTCTCCCTCCAGGAAAAGGGCTGGCTTTGTCTAGTCTAGTTAATTTTCCAGCAAGAGGATCTGTGGGGTGATTCTTCTTCTATGTGCCTGGCCTCGGGCCTGGGAATTTGATACCTCTTTCCTTTAGGGCTTTTCTGCACAAGCTGGGGGGTAGGGCGAGATGGGGCTTGAAATCAGACATCCTAGGTTCCAGTGCCCATCCTGCTTACTCATTACCTGAGGGATATGGAGCTTGGAGCTTGTCACTGCTCAGCCTTGACTCCGCATCCATGGGGAGTAATCCCACGAGGACCGTGAGAATGAGGTGAGCCAGATAAAGTGCATGGATGGTAGCGGGGCCCATTAAATCCTAGTTCTTCCTCTTTCCTTGATAGCCCCCTTGGAAATTGTTTCCTTTGCAGATTTAACAAGGAGAGAGAACATTTATTGAAAGCCTATTGCGCACCACAAATGTTTTGACAGGATTTTGTCATCATCATCCTGACAGTCGTAGGATACAGCACTAGCTCCATTTTACAGATGAGACAAACAGGGGTCATCGAGGTTTGAGGAGTTAGTCCGAGCGCACGTGTGATGGGACCGTTCTTGGCTTACAGGTGAACCTGGCTGTGAGCTGTTCCCTCCACCACTGCCTCCTGGAGAACCAGGGCTCATCCAATGATCAAATCTGGGAAGAGCTGAGCCTTTACAGAGCCCACTGGAGGGTTTCTTCAAATCAATAGTTGTCCTTGTGCATCGAAGCTTTGTTTATAGATCATTAATTATTCTCAGTATCTCAGGTGCACAGAGGAACGAAGCTATGTCGTGCCCATCCTTTCTCACTAATACAGAAGACGCACCATCTCTAAAACGATTACGTCAAGGGGGGTAGATGGATCAATGTGGCAAAATTCATCTTTTCAGCATCTCCAGAGCCCAAGTTCTGCTCAATGCCAAGGGGTAATAATCTGCATAGGTGTGTTGTTCTAGACATTTCTCGGGATTTGAGAAGCTCATCTTCTTCCCATAGCCAACAACAGGGTATCTCAACCTTAGCACTATTGATATTTTCGTCCAAATAAGTTTTCGCTGTTGGGGTCTCCTGTGCATATTAAGGTGTTTAGCGGCATCTTGGGGCTCTACCCACTAGATACTGGTAGCAGTCCCCCTCCCCAAGTTGTGACAAACAAAAATGTCTCTAGATATTGCCAAGCAAACATCCCTGGGGGTCCAGATCACCTCTGATTGAGAACCACTGGCCTACAATATCCCTGGAACCTTGGCCTTTTCTTTCTCTGTTGATGGAACAGGGTGAGAATCAGTTTTCACAAGAACTCAGACATAAGAGAAAAAAGGCTGTTGTATGGGAGTTTAAAATTTAAGATTGCATTATGATAGCACCCTATTTCCTCACTCACACAAGCCCCCAACACAGGGCACCTATTCAGGGTAGATGGACATAGCAACATGCACACACGAACTCAACGGGACTAGGAAACACGCACAGAATCCCTTTTGCTCCCTTTTCCCCTCCCCCTCTCCTTCCCCCTTCCTTTCTTTCTCTTGCTAGTTTAGCTGGTCTTTTGGACTTGAGTGAAATAGACAGAAATGCACCTGTGCTTTGCCGCCAGGATGTTAATGATGTTACATGTGTAGCTGCATGGTCTCCTTCATTGGCTGGGGCACCATAACTGTCCTATCTCTCTACCTCATCAGTAAACCACTGGTGGCCACATATGCACAAATGAGTAGGAACGCCAGTGTGGAAGCACCCCCTGAGGCCTCCTCATTGCCCTAAGCATCCACCACATCAGGACTTATTCAGCCCAGGAGGGGCCAACCTCCCCTCACAGTCCAGGAGGCCGTGGACTCCAGGCTCCAGCCAGTTTTCCTTGGGCCCTATTTACTTCCCGCCATGGCTGCTGTTGGGATAGTGTGACCCTAGAAAACCGGTCCCACGTGGTGCTCTGAGCCTTTGTCCCCGCTGCGTGGGCCTCAGACGTCCCCCACACTCGGGCTTTTAAAAGTTGTGGTTGTGCGTAATCATTATCCCTAAAGGATGGTTGGCGGGTTCCACACAAGCGGATAGCCGGGGGTCGGGACCAGGTCGTACATCAGTTCATCCTCTACCTTCCCTGACGATAAATTACTCTCTGTGGAACCTCAGGGATCACTTCCTGCCAGAGGTCCCTAATTAATATCAATTTGATCCATCACAGAGGGTCGGGTCAGATTAACCCACACTTAACGAATGATACTGTTTTCTTGATTCCTATCCAGGTACGAATCCCTTTGCCTTAGCAAATTTACTGTATCCTCCTCAGCTTTGCAAACAAGGGGCCCTTCGCAGGCCCTAGGAGGCCCGACCACAGCTGTTTATGAGCTTGACATTTGAGTAACTTTGAGGGCCCCTCGGGTGTCCTGGGGATTAACAATAAATCGTTCTGTGTTTGACCAGACAGGGAAGCATCGAGCTACTTCCTTCATGAAAGAACCTGATGTTTAGTGGTCGTGCAAGGACACTCAGGGTCTTCCGAAGGGGGAAAACTGTCTCCACTTGGATGCTACTTGGAAAGTGGCGGGCATAGATCATAAAGGAGGGAATGCTGATGCTCGGCAGCGTGCAAGGTGAGTGAGTGGAGGGAAGCTGTCCCTGCAGTGAGGAACGAAGGGGTCCAGATGGGGCCGCTGGAGAGAGCTTAGTAATGCTCTGCATAGACACTCAGCATTTACAGAGATACTGGAGCAACCACAGACATGGAAATAGCGTACAGGGACCTGATCCCATAAGGGGGATGACTCATTGTGTGAGTGTGCAGTAGAGGGTTGACTCAGGAGGGCATTCAAACCATGCAACTGCCAAAGAACGTTCTGGTCCTTGAACAGTTCCTAGGACGTAACCTCTAAACCCTTGGGATATATTGCTTGGTAAGTGTCTTTGCATACCTGGGGCTTTGGACCATGCCAGGTAGTCTAAGCTAACAAGGTGATTTGTAGTGGGCGCCATGAGTTACACAGTGTCAGCTTGACCTCTGGTGGGGCTGGAGCCTGAGTAACTAAGCTCAGCCATGTGGGCACTTCATGTCCCCGCATGGCTAACCCCCAGCAAAACCCCTGGACTCCATGGCTCGGATGAGTTTCCTGGTTGACAGTACTCCATACACGCTGCCACACGTCATTGCTGGAGGAATTCAGTGCTGTCCATGTGAGTCCGCTTGGAGAGGACACAACCAGGAGCTTGTGCCTGGACTCTGCCCTCTGCACCTTTTCCCTTGGCTGACCTTAATCTCTACCTTTTTGCTGCACTCAATGGTAAAAGTGACTCTAAGAACTTTTCTGACTTCTGTGAGTCCTATCAGTACGTCATCAAACCTGAGAGTGCCCTTGGGCACCCCCAAATACAGTGGGATGCACAGAAGAGAAATTAAGACCAGACATCCACAAAACAACACTCTCCACCTCCCTGTGAGGGAAGGTTCTCATCACCTCCTGTTTAGGGGGCTTGGAAGGTTATGTGGATCGATAGTACAGCAAGTCTGATGAGTTGTAGATAAGCAAGTTTGAATAAACTGTGCAGAGAATTCATATGTGACTCTCTCCAGAGGATGGGTTCAGCTTTCCTCATTTATCCTTATGTTGCCTTCCTGAAGTCCCAAGTTTAAGCCATGTCAGAGTCTCAGTGCCTGGACTGGTTTGTTCATGCTAGCATGACACCCCACATCCCATTTCTTCAGTCTCAGTCATCATGGGAGTCCCTTGAGCATAGCTACTAGGTTTCCATGACCTTGGAGCAGGCAAGGGAGTCAGCATCACTGCATTGGTTGTGAGAGCTCTAACACGTGGTCTTCCACATTCAATCCCTTACACAGATTCACAGGAGAGAAAGAATTGCTACTTCCAAAAAGACCCACATTCAATTAATTGACGATCTGGCTGCAGCCTGGGTGAATTCTGCAAATGCAGCCAACTTGGGCCAGGGGCCAGGGTGAACAGATGTTGCCCAACTTACTGTTAGGTCCCATTGCTTTTTCAAGACCTCAAACAGACTTGCAGATATTCTCGAGGCATTTTTGTTTCAAGGCTGGAAAAAAAAAAAGAGAGGGAACTCATGGTATGGAGAAGGAAATGCTACAGAGACATAAATTCTGACAGCGCCAGCGATGGCTCAGGCTCTTCCCAGGGGGCCAGTATATGGCAGTGCACAGGACAGGGTGTTACTCAGAGTCAACGTCAGAGAATGAAGGAACTTGTGCAAGACCACCTTGCTAGTTAGCAGGAAAGTCGTGTTGAGAGCAAAGCCTCATTTCCCCAGTCTCTGCCCAGTGATGTTTTTCTACCACCCAGCTGTACCAACCTCATCTCCCCAGTTTGCACAATGCTAATCTGAACTCATTATGATGTTCCGTAAATGTAAAATGCCGTTTGTGTGGAGATTTTAATGCGGTGAGGACAATAGAAGAGCTAGTCAATAAGCAGTTTGCAAGATTTCCTATTCCCTCTCCCCACACCAGGTAAATAGATTTCTATTTTTGACTACTGAGCCCCTCCAACACCCCCAGTCCAAATGCTTGGCTTTTATGATGCAGAATAAAGGTGACAGTGGAAGGAAAAGACAGCGGAAGGGGGGTGATGGATTTGTATAAGAAATAAGGAAGCTGTGTTTGAGAGATAAAAAAGTGAAAGGCAAAAGGAAAAGAAAATAATCAGAGGAGATATATGGAAACAGAGAAAGAGCCAGAAAGCTTGATTTTAGGAAAGTTACTGAGCGATACGTTGGAAAATGAAGCCTAAAGAGAGGTTTTGAGACGGTAGCTTGTGGGAGGTGAGAGATAATGGAGGGGCAAAAAGAATAAGAAGAGTTTCTAAAAGTGTCATCGTGGATCTCATCTGATATTCTTCAAAAGCCACAAGGAAGGGCTGGGCAGCTAAACTGTGTTTTGTTTGTTTGTTGTTATGTAAAGCATGGCCGTATGACCACCTGCCTTATATTTGGGTCATGCTTAGAAAGGATTTTTCACAGAGTTCAGCCTGGTTCCATGCTTTTCAGAAAGCCAGAGTCCCTTGACCAGACAGTTCAGGAGGGTGGCACAATACAATGGCCAAACTACTGGTTTTGGGAACGGACAGACTACGTCAGCCACTTTTGTCGGCAGGAGTGGAAGAAAAAAAGAAGATGTCTGGCATCTCTGAGAATAAAAGGGGCTCAGATGCCATGAGGACGAGGACGGAGGTACCATACACATCCACTTCTAGCACTTCAAGCTGCCGTCTTCTTCTTGAATTATTTGTATACATTTTGCTTTGGTCAGGAATTTGAGTGCTTACATGGTGAGTGTCTCCTGTTTCATTTGTCTTTGTCTTTTTGGCTTACATGGGGACTCAGAGAGGGTAAGAAGCTTGCCCAAGAGCACAGAGAAAGCAACAGTGTTTGGCTGGGCTGACTCCTGCATTTTTTTTTTTTTTCAAACTGTTAGGTGAAGGGGATTCAGAAATACCCTAGGCTCTTTTTGTCTAGGATTCATGATCACTAGATGAGTTATACTTCCTCCTACTGACCCCGTGCTAAGGCAGGAACATCACTCAGAGTTCTAGAACCTTTTCATAGAACGTGCTTTACAATACAGTCCGGCTGTGTACTTACTGTGTGAGTGGAACACCCTTTTCACCCTCTGACAGATGTATGTTGCATTCTTCAGAAACCAGGAATAGTATTCGAGACAATACCTAAAGATTTAAATCAGGGTTGAACGCAATTACTATCCTTTGTGGCTATAAGAAGAGAACCATACTAAAAAAAAAAAAAAAGTCATAATGGCTAATTATTCATAGCAAGGAACTCCCTCTCCATGTTTATAGGCTGTGGGAGGAGAGGTAGAGAATGAGTCTGAGTAGGAAAAAGCTTAGACTTCAGAGTCAGAAAGACTTATTTTTAGTTCTACCATCATTACTTACTAGAATGTATGACTTTCAGGTTGATTACTTAATTCTCTGGGCCTTGGTTTTTTCATATATAAACAAGAGGCAATAATAGAATCTACACTCATAGGGTATCCTGAGAATGACATGAGATAACATTTGCAAAGTTCCCCAACGGTGCCGGGCTTATCATAGGTGCTGGATCAATGATGATGTTCATTTATTTATTTTTGTGTGAGGTGGAGTAAAAGTGCAGGGCTGTTATAGTCAACAATGTAGCAAATACTTAGCAAAATAATATCCTGCTCTTGGCTGGTGGCCGCAGGGATTGCTTCAAAAGGCTTCAGTGAAAAGGCCACACATGTCATTAGGAAGAAGAGTTTTCAGGACAGGCTGTGTCACTGGCTTCACATAGGACTCTTGGGAATCCGATTCCCTTTCAGTCCTTCGCCTGAGCTATGAGGAGGTTGGGCTAAATATTCTCTAACTTCTCTTCCATCTGTATCATTCTGTGATTCTTGCGTATTCTGGGGAGCGACCAATTGCTCATGTAAAGCTGGCTGTGAAGATTTCCCAGGTTCTGTCACCCTCAATTTACAGGACACTATAAAACTCTGGAAACCGAAGCACAGAGATGTTGCTGCTGGAACTCTGGGAAAAGTCAAAACTCATTTGCAAGACCCAAGTAGATGTTGGGAAGGGCAAGGTTTCCTGAATAGGGACATATGCTAGCACAGTGGCCTCCTGTTTTTGCTGTAGCTACCTGGAACTCTCCGTGGTCCTGAGATGTTCCAGTCTGCCTCTCACTCTCCACCTTTTTTGCCTGGAGTGGCCTCTCCCATTTTTTGCCCAACAAACTCCCATTCCTCCATAAGCCCTATTAGTTATTTCCTCTGGGGTCCCATGGCTTGTATTCTGCTATACGAGCTTGTATAGCAGAGCTTGTATCTGCTATAGCATGTCACACTTCTTTGTAATTTGTCTCTTCACATGGCCAACTGCCCCACTAAACCCCGATTTTTTTTTTGACCACAGGGGCCGTCCTATTCAACAAGCACACTGAGTAATGCCAGCCTCCTACTCTGTTATTCTTATCCCATATTCAATGCTTACTATACGATTATAGAACAATTCACTATTAACTTAAAGGGGAAAGAAGGGTTAAGCTCAGCTTTACAGATGCTTCATTTCTCTAAATTTAAACTCAAATTTCTTTCTGGAAATTTCTGCCTTCCTCATTATCCTTCCAGCAAATATGGAATATGGATGGTTCAAATCTGATTTTCTTCCAAGGGTATGAGATTAATAGGTTTTGCCTGTGTGCATGACTTGTTTTTGTCACTTACTATGTCATATTTTAATGTGTGTTTATGACCATTTATTCCCCCCAACTATGAAATCCTCAGTTTCTGGGTTTATTTCTGATTTGTCTCTATATCCTGCTGGCTCTGCTCAGTGTTAAATTGATACATAGTGGAGACTTGACACTTGTCATTGATACAAAGAGCTCGATAGATAGAGAAAGAAGGAAGGAATAGTGGGCTGATCAAGTAGGAAAGTATTGTTGCAAAATGTCCTCTTCTTTAGGATCAGCCTGTGCTGTGGAGAAGTGCCTCCACCTTGCTGGCTAACACCTTCAGGTCTGCGAATCTTGCATATCTCCCTCTCTGGGTGGAAGAAGCATCCACTCTGATTGGGAGATCCAAGACCAGGGCCAGAAAAGAGTGATGGAAAAAGGCTGCCAACCTGACCTTGGGGCTCAGAGCCCATGGATAATGGGCATTTAAAAAGCTGAAAGATCTCATAAGTAGACTTTGAAAATAACTTTAAAGATCTGAGAGATTGGCCTCCTACTATTGGAGCAGAAATATTCATCTACCTTGTTTGGCTCTGGGTTTACAGCCAAGGATAAATCCCAGAAGAAAGGACAGTGTGTCAGCTTTCCTGGGCAGGAAAACGTCCACACCTAGTCCTTCTTAATATAAGATGAGGTCTGCCTTCTAATTTTCCTTTTACATCTTTATTATTGAGTCAGCAAATGACTGCTAGGGATTTATGAAAAAACTGGAATTTAGGTGGACATAACCTCTGATTAGTCTCTTCTAGCAAATCGTGCCAGGCTGAGGGCATTGGGGTTCCGGGACCACTCAAAACCCTCTGTAATGATTCCAGCAGATGTGACACAACACAAGTCAACTTGAGAGCACTGACTGTGTCATGGCCCACCCTTGGCTCTGGGGACCCAGAAATGAATGAGGTTTCATGCTGGTTCTCAAGGAGGTGACAGTGCAATAGAGGACTCACTGGAGTGTGCATTCCTTGAGGTACCCCTGTCATCTGTGTGTGTATTACTTAATGCCTCATCACTTAGTGGCCTGCAGAGGAGTCAAGCAGAATCAGAAGCCTGTAAATACTGGATGTAAAAAGCAGTGAGTGGCTCAGGTTACCTCACTGCCTCCATCCTGGGGTCTCTCTTCTGGCTCATGCAGAGGCATTGCTGGAAAAAGCGGCACAGCTCCATCAGGCAAGGGCTGAGCTTCTGGACGGCCAGCGTGAGAGGAGCAGAGGTCATGGCGCCCTCCTTGAGGAGCGGCTCAGGACACCCTAGAAGATGCAATCCCAGACCATTCACATCAACAAGAATTTAGCAAGCATCTTCCCTTTGTTAGGGACTGTGCTGAGTGAATACTGTCTTGCCCCTGATCTCAGGTAGCTCGAGACCAACAGGTAAACATGGCCTTGCTTCACCATGTCTGGTAAAGCTGCTTGTGAGACTTCCCAGAGATAGGTAGAGAAAGGAGGGGGTCTGGTTCCTGGAAGAAATCAGAGACGGTCTCACTGAAATTTTATTAAAAATAAAAGTTCTGGGCTTCCCTGGTGGAGCAGTGGTTGGGAGTCCGCCTGCCGATGCAGGGGACGCGGGTTCGTGCCCCGGTCCGGGAAGATCCCACATGCTGCGGAGCGGCTAGGCCCATGAGCCATGGCCGCTGAGCCTGCGTGTCCGGAGCCTGTGCTCCGCAACGGGAGAGGCCACAGCAGTGAGAGGCCCACGTACCGCAAAACAACAACAACAACAACAAAAAAACATCTCCTGTGAAACATCAACTCTACCGAATAAAAAGCTGGTAAAAAAAAATAATAATAAAAAAATAAAAGTTCTAATGAGAAATTTTATATTTCTCATTAGTTGGCTTTAACGATGGATGGATGGATGGAGCCATACAGAGATAGATGTATAGATATAGATACAGATAAAGATATAGACAAAGATACGGATAAATATAGTCAACTTGTTTTCTAAAGCTCAGTCTGACGACTGCCCCCATCTGCACCACTCCTGTGTTTCTTTAGAACCTGGAGAAAACAGGGCTATAATTTCCTGTGGTAGCATAATCACGTCTTTGTGTCTGAAAGGTCCATTCACCATTCACTGCAGGTTGAGAATGGGGCTGAGGCAGATCTTAGGTCATATGAAAAAGGAGACGGTGCAGGGTCCAGCAATTTAATAATGCCCCGTTGACATATGACTAGAACATTCAGGTCCAGGAACGTTCAGGAAAATCATATTGAAAGGCATCTAGGAGTGGGAAGGACCCGAGGACTCAACCGGCTTTGAAGGACTCACTTTGTGTCCATTTCTCTCTCATGGAAACTGGCTCCACAGGAAAAAAGGAGAGATTGCCGTCCAAAAATTGGAAAAATGCAGTGTAAACCACAGAAGCTCCAAGTCATGCGCCTCTGTCAGGGGCTGAAAACCCACATCCAAGCCCAGGAGAGGGATCCTAGAATTCTGTAAGAATGAAGTGTCCAGGAATGTCCTTTCACAGGGAATAGAAGTAAATGGCACCCAGTGGCTGGGGATGGACTTTTGGAGTCATCCCTTTTTCCTTCCCCTCTTTCTGCTAACATCATGCTCATTGTAAGAACAGCTTCCGTTTACAAGGTGTACAGCACATTCTCAATGGGTGTCCATTCAAAAAAAGTTGATTGAATTAAGTTATATGGAGCTCTCCAGTTCCAGACCACTTCCACACACATTATCTTACCCCATACAAAACGCTGCAGAGAAAGTACATTTTTAGTGCCCACGATAAATGTTATTATTCGTGCTTTACAGCGGAGCAAACTGAATTCTGGAATTTGAGCGCAGGAGGTTACCTCACCAGTAAATAGCAGAGCTAGGGTTTAATCCCAGCAGTCTGAATCTAAATTTATCAAACAAACCTCTTTTTATTATACTACACAACTTCGTCCAAAACAAACAAAAGCTATAGGAGCGACAGGGCACTGGTACGTACTTGAAACCTGGTGGGGTCCTGGGACGAGGGCTCGCTCTTCTCCAGGGATAAAGGGCCACGCAGCAGGGAGATCACCTGCAAGGACAACAATGGCCTCGCAAAGGTCAGAATGAAATGGACCTGGGGTATACACACGAGCGGAGAATCATGGCATCTTAAAGAGTTCTATAAATCCATAGGGAAATTGTAGTCAAGAAAGAGAGTGATTTATGCAAGATCCTGGGGTGATTTAATAGCACAGCAAGACTTAGTTCTCCTGCTCTCCTCCTGCTGGAACCAATAAAATACAATAACAAGCTTAGTCTGCCTATAGGCACCCCCGTCCCGTCACGCCCCTGCCCCTGAACAATATTTTCCACCTGGGGTATTGGGTTCCTCTTTCCAGGGCCACATTCTTACCTGCCTGTGGATATCTGGGGGCTGGAGCCTTGGTGGGACTTGGAGTCTGTGTGCCAGGGGTGAATGGGCCTGGGATGAGCGGAGAGAGAGGTGAGCTTGAGTTTCTTCAAAGGATGCATGAGCAGAAGAGGCCCCCTGCCACCAGTCCTGCCCTGTTCATCCACTGCTGCTTATCAAGCCAGATAGCTGGGGGCTGCCGAGGTTGCAGAAACGAGTATGAAATAGACTCTACAATGGAGGCACCCCCAATGTTAAGGAGGAAATGGGCAAGTCCCATCAGTAACTGTCATACAGTGTGTTGGTGCCACTGGAAACCCGCTAACACTGGTATGAAATGGGAGAGGAGTGGACTTGCATGGGCCACGTCCCAGCACGGTGCTCCTAGGCAAAGAGGACACGAGATGCTCTTCATTCGCCTGAGTCTGGTGTGCACACTTACTCCGTCCCCACCCCTATACACTGCCCAGCATCATCATGATAGAATGTGGGCTCATCTCAACAATTCTTTTGATCCTCTTCATGAAGTCCTGATTTAAGGACCGCTTTGGGAAGCGAGCCTGCTGTCGAGATGAATGCCTCTGGCAAAACCAGCAAAGCGGCCTTCTTACAGAAAATGAGGGAGAGGAAGAGGAAACAGGCACTTTCCCTCGTGTGGTTAAGCGGAAAGGAAAGGGGTGAGGCTGGGAGTGCAACATGAGCGTGGGGATGGGGGATGGGGCAGGTGACGTCTTCTCTGGGATGGAGAAAGCATAGCCGTAGGTGAGGGGAACAGGCCTTCCAAGCAGAGGAAAGTGTGTAATAAGCAAAGACTCAGAGAAGTGAGTGGAAGGCCGTTTGCTATGGCTGGAGTCTGAAGGAAGATGTGGAGGGGTGGGGTGAGGTCTCAGAGCCTGGGCTGGACCCAGTGCAGTGTGGCAGTCCTGCTTGTTCCTCGTTAGGCTCCTCTGCTAGGATGGTGGGTGTGGTAACGTTGAGTTCAACTGCCTCAGTAGCAGAGATGGGCAGCAGGACACATTTACAAACAGATAACTATGGGCAGGACGCCCAACTCCAGGGGGCAACCTGGTCGTTTTCTCAGAGCCGGTCAGCATCCTCTTTGTTGTTTTTTGTTGTTGTTGTTATTTATTTTATTTATTTATTTTTGGCTGCGTTGGGTCTTGGTTGCTGCGTGCGCACTTTCTCTAGTTGTGGCGAGCGGGGACTGCTCTTTGTTGTGTTGCGTGGGCTTCTCATTGCGGTGGCTTCTCTTGTTGCGAAGCACGGGCTCTGGGCGCGCGGACTTCAGTAGTTGTGGCTCATGGGCTCAGTAGTTGTGGCTCACGGGCTTTGTTGCTCCGCGGCATGTGGGATCTTCCCCGACCTGGGCTTGAACCCATGTCCCCTGCATTGGCTGGTGGATTCTTAACCACTGAGCCACCAGGGAAGCCCTCAGCATCCTCTTTGGATTCCCCTCCAGGCACTGACTGTAAGCCCCTGAATACAGAAGGCACCGCTGACGCTCGCTGCCTGGGTGTGTTTCTGTGTAGTTCTGGAAGATGAGCAGCCTTAACTCTAACCCAAACACAGAGCTGACTCGTCTGTGGTCACTGTTCACAGTTTAACTAAATGACTGCAGAATCACAGAGGGTTAGAGCTGCAAGGGGCTGAGGGCAAAAGCAGACACATGCTCTCCTCTGGTTGACATCCGCTTTGCCACTACCCTCCTGAGCATGTGTCCTGAAGCTGGCTGCTACGCTGTCGCCCTGGGGGCAGTAGGACAGGGCAGTAGGCGTTGCCATTGATTGAATGATTCCAAGGTGCTCCGTGTGGAGCTGAACACCTTACAGACATCACTTAACTGAATCAGCACAGCCACTCTGAGAAGTAAGCATCACCTTCCCCATTTCGAAGATGAGAAAACCAGGACTCAGAGAAATCAAAAGAACTGCCTAAGGAGACAGCAGTGGTGGAGTCAAGATGTCAAAGCTACTGTGTCTGAAATAAAGGCCAGAGCTCAAAGCCTCAGGGCTGTGCTGGCTGCTGTTGCCTGTTGGCCAAACCCAAGTATGTTAGCCTGTATTTTTGCCGATGCCATTATGTCAGGTGTTTCTCTGATTTAAGCTATCAGTTGCATTCCCAGACCTGTTTGTACAATTGAGATTTTGCACCTAAAGTTAAGACTTTACATTTGCACCCTTTGAAATTCATTTACTTCTTCCTCTCTACTTCTTCAGAAATTCAGGTAATTCAGCAAGCTTTTACTGGATGTCTGCTGTGTTTCATGGGAACTGGAGAATAAAGACACAGGCCTTTAAAGAGAGCATAGTCCAGAGGGGAGAAAGGTCAAGTTCATGGCCCCTAACAGCACAGCAGTGATGAATGTTACGATCCATTGAAAACAGAAGCATAGAAGAAGGGCCTCTGGCTGCAGAGATCAGAGGAAGTGATTTTAAAAACAGGTAAACCATTTTTGTCTGATCCTAGGAGTAGAAAATTTGGAAAATTCATGACACTGAAGTGAAGAAAAATCAAATCTTATCTATTGATACTTCCCAGATATCGTCAAGGTTAACATGTTGTGAATTTCTTTTCAGTCTTATTTTGGTTAGTTTTTATTTTCTGTGTATCTATATCACACACGCACACACATACACACATAAATACATAGACAAACACAAAATCGGAATCACAGTTTTTCAGAGCTCAGGCCTTCCTCATACTATATGATTACCTTTTAATGTGCCTATCACTATATTTGTATATGTAATTAGTGGCGTAGGAGCGAGCATCCTCTCTTACCTGAGGTTGGGCTGGTCCCTGGTGGGCTGTCAGGCATGGCCGCTGTCCTGGCAGGAGTCTCGGAAAAGTTCCGTGTGTTCGTGGCCTTCTCGGCCTCTGCAGGAGATGTCGGCGGGAAGGAACGTGTTTCCCAGGGAAGACCTCCAGGTGTTTTCTCACTGGTGGCCTGAGCCCAGGGCACAGGTAGTGTGGAAGCCCATGCCTGCCTGCGGGCTGTCACCCATGGAATTCCAGCCACCTTCCTGGTAGCTGCATAAGTGACAGTAACAGTACACTTACTGCTTGACTGCTTTGATCCAGATGTAAAATTGACAAGACATTGACATATAGTCAAAGGGTACATGCAGTGCGCATGCATAATATAGATAATCCAGGGACTTCAACCCTACCCTGAATTGGAATAAGGGAACCACACTAAACTTTGTTTTCCCAACTACTAATTTAAAAAAATTCTCCAAATTCCTAGGACACTGAACAATCAGCTAGGGTGTGTGTCCAGAGGACAGTGGACACTGTCAAATTTAAGAAATACTGATTCTAGTCATGTGATACAGTGGAAAGGTTTAAGGTAAGGGGACCTGGAGGTGTACGTTCTGCCCCCACCTCCTCCATGCTGTGAACTCTGGGGCAAGTTACTAAACTCTTCTCAGCGTTACCATTGAAATGGCAGTGATGATAATGATGACGCCTGACTGACAATATCACAGGACGGTTATTAAGACAAGTCTTCCCTCACTGGTCTTTTAAACAAGTGCCAGGTGTTTTCACTCGTTCATTCCCATGTTAAGAATTAAAATACATTTTTTTCAGGTTGTACAAAACTTATCCCCTGGGAGGATTTTAAATCTATAAGTTGGGAACAGTTGCCATTTTAAAACTATTCCGATTTCTCATCCAGAACATGGTATAACCCTTTATTTATTTAAATATGCTTTTATTCCTCTCTTGAAAGTTTTGTAGTTTTTCTCATGCAAAACTAGCACTTTCCCTCTCAGAGTGATAGCTAGATATTTTATGATTTTTCTTGCCACTGGCAATCACATCTTTTTTCATATTATACTGGAAAGCTTTCTAATTTTGTATAATTGTCTTGATGTGGATATATTACTAAAAAATTTCTAGTTAGTGAATCTGATTCCTCTTCCTCGTTCCTGTTTCCCTGTCTGCTTGACTTTTATCAGTTCTCAAGCTCCTCAGGGGAGCCCCCTCTCTGGGCTTTCCAGGACAATAGCTCTTTGTAGGCTGGATAATAATTATCAGTTTACTTGTCTATGTCTCTCTCCCAGATCTGAGAGCTCAGGAAGGAAAGGGAACATTGCTAGAGCTGTGTTTTTTGACAGCTAGCCTGGGGTCTGATATTAAATATACGTATTGATGAGTGAATGAATGAATGAATGTATTCTGATGACTGTGGTCCATTGTTGGAACTCATTGAGACATAATCGTCTTTTAATGAAGAGTTAGCTCGGTTGTATCTTATTCCAAATAGGATAAGCATGCCTTTTACATCTTCAGTGACAACACCACTGATCAGTGCCCACAAAGATGATGGGAAAAGAAGAGCTGCTCAGCAGGTCAGCAGCAGCAGCCTTTTAAACTGGCATCAAGTCATTAATATATTCTTGGCAACATTATCCAGCCAGCTACAAATTAACCTAACCCTGCCTGCCATAAAATGTTGACTGCATTTCACCATTTAGTGTGAATTTCAGGAGAGATATTGCTACCTGCTCTGTTAAAATGAAAATACCTGATGTTACCATATACCACATTTATATTACTATCGGGGGATGCTGGGTGCACAGTATGAGGGAATTTTGTACTATTTTTGCAGCTTCCTGTGAGTCTTAAACTAGTATAACTGATTCACTTTGTTATAGAGGAGAAACCAACACACCATTGTAAAGCAATTATACTCTAATAAAGATGTTAAAAAAAAAGCAAAATAAATAGAAGTCAGGATGTTAAAAAAATTATAAAATTAAATGTTAGAAAGACATTATGCCAGTGACATTTGTTGCCTTTGCTTATAGGTATCATACCCATACTGGTTCACATCTATCTCTTCTTAAAGGGCTGCTGAACAAAGAGGTTGGTGGAGAAGGGATAAAGGAAGGATTTCACGTATTTATCTGAGCCTAGACGGAAGTGCGGGGAGAAACAGGACAGGAGAGGACGGGGTGAGAAATCTCACCCCAGTCTGGGAGGGTGGGAGAGGCGCCGTCCAGGGCGGCCGGGGCTCTGCTGTGACCCTCAGCATGCTTGTTTGTGTTCGTGGTCTGTTCTCCCTCTGAAGGAGGAGTTGTCTCTGTCCTGGGAGAGCTTCTCAGAGCAGACACTCCAGCGTTCTGGGATCCACGTGGGGGGCTCGTCCTTGGTAGTGTTTGCTGGCTTGTGGGTGTGAGCTGTGAAGTCAGGGCCGTCCCCCTGGTAGCTGCACATTCAAGGAGACAGTCAATGGCAGCTTTACTATGCTTGACACTTTGCACACAGAGAACTGTCGAGCCACTGAAAGGTCACTGGACAGCAAATATACAGAATGCAGAGATTCAAACCTTACTCGGAGCAGTATGTTATGTCACCAAGAGGAGGGTTTCTCCTTGAATGACAGATTAAGCTAAAATATCGAGGGGTGAAAATGCCATGGGCAAAAGCAATGTGCACAGAATGCAAAGCTGTCAGGCCAGAAAGCATCAGACACTTGAGGTGTTTCCTGAACAGAACCTGGATCCTGTCAGGGTCCTTGCCCACTTCACAACCCTCAACCCCTCCACAGCTCTGGCACTGGTCCCAGGAAGAGGGATTAGGTTTGCTCATGTGCCCTGTGGGTCTGACTAGGGGCCAGAGGTGAAATTTGGGGGAACTAGGGGCTGCCAGTAAGAAACCCATTTGAAAGATGGCCCCCCACAGAGACAGAAGGAAGGCTTCATTCAGAAGGAGATCTACACAGTGCCCTTGGATTCTCCATGAGGAGCAGGAGGAAGCGGTCCAAGTGTTCATGAAGCCTACCTCGGGAAGGCTTAGGGGATGGAGGCTGCATGTTAGGATAGGACAGGCTCTCACTAGCCCATAAGGTCCCTTCCTCTGGGTGGACAAAGCCTGGCCTGCAGACAGGTGGGATTTCGGCCCCTACTTGCCCCTTTGGCAGGTAACTGTGTGTCGGGCACAACCAGTGCAATTGCAGAAGGTGGCCCTGCAGCCTCATTTCCTCTCTCCTGCCTTACTTCTGAGCTCAGTATCACCCCACATGCACCAGAAGCTCTCAGATTAATGCACGTGGGACTGAGTGCCTGCCAATCCATCTGTCACTCAGCCGGTGACTGGCTATCAGGCACATCAACTTTGTGTCAACTTGTTCATATGTTCTCTCTTCTCAAGCAGTTGTTGCTGGGAAAACTTTACAGGAGCACAGAAAGGGAGACATCATTGAGACTGGGGGTCAGAAAGTCATGAAAGGACTCTCTGAAGAAGTGAGATTGACTCAACCCTCAGATCTGTCCTCAGAATTGGGTAGGTGAGGGGAACCCACCAAATCACCAAATGCCCATTTCTTCTCCTTATCAAGCAGCCTTATTCCATACAGTTGAAGTTCCTTCCTCGGCATAACTAAGACATGCCCTACAATAAATACCAACCAAGGCAGCCCTCTGGAGTGGAATTGGAGGTTGATTGTAAACTTCATTTCACTCCAGTAAACACGGATAAAGAACCTACTATGTGCAAAGGACAGTGTGAGGCACTGAGGGGAAAGCAGACTATGGAGATGAAGGAGACAGTCTCTGCCTTCAAGTATGATTCAGTGAGGAGACACACAGATGAGGCCATCTGTGATACAACCTGGAGTAACAGTCCAAATGACTTATAAGTGTGTGTTGTAGAATCATAGAAGACAGAAGACTAATTTTGACCGGGGGAGTTTTTGGAAAGAGGAGGCAGCAGCTGAGCTGGCCGTTGACAGACAAACTGGATTCTGAAATATGGAGAAGTAGGGAGGTTCCATTCTGGTATAATAGCATGAGCAAAGTTGCAGGGGCATGGAGATGTATGCCGTCTGCAAGAAGGGCAGGGATTTCAGTGGAGTTTTAGCAGAAGGTTTATGTAAAAGAGAGTAGGTAGGGTGGGCTTGATGACAGACAAATGTATACTCGATGCTAAGGACTTCAGACCCTCTGCTGCTGACTTAGGAGTTCTGAGCAATGAAGAGACATAACCTAATTATTTTATCACTCTTATGACAATGGATGGATATTTCAGAGAAATAAGAGACTAGGTCAAAGGAGATTGGTTCAGAGGCTGTTATAGTAAAGATAGATGACAAGGACTTTAACTAAGATAATCATAGCAACAGTTGATGATCTTGGAAGACCAGCCAGATTCCAGAAACTTTATTCAGCTAGAAATGACCCATAAGTGTAGGGGAGAGAGATGGCTTTAAGGTGGTTCCAAAAAATGCCACCTGATGCCAGAGAAAAGGCAGGAAGAGGGGTAGATGTGTGTGGCGGGGTAGAGGATGGTTGGGTACGGTCTGAGTATTATGGAGTGGCAATGTCTACAACAGGGTCACAAATTCAAATACCTACAAAGACCAGGCGGTTTATATGAGAAGAAAGTGCAAGGCAACAGGGAAACGTGAGGGCTATGGAAAAGAGGAGAAAGGTGTCTCTCCTAATGGGGAGGATGGCAACTCAACCCCAGTTGCCATGGGGGAGGGGGAGGGTCCAGGGCTACCCGATATTTTGCAAAAAAAAATCTAGAAATTCAAAAAATTTTAATGATGAAATCCTCTGATTTTAACACAGTACAGCTAAATAAAATACCTGAGGGCAGCATTCAGTCTTCAGCTTGCTAGCTGGGACCCTGGTCTGGAGACTCTATAGTAGGAGTTTGGGAGGGTTACACTCACCCAGAACACCAGACATGCTGCTGGTAAATGTGTAATTGATAACAGGAGATTTTTCCGCCATCTCCCAGAAGTCAGAAAGATTCCTTCCTGCAAGAACCACACCAACAGGGTCAAATCTCGGGCTCACCTGCTGGAGGGCTGTGTTTAATTCTCAGCTCAGAGAGCTTGTCAAAGAATGGCTGGTGGTTCACCTGACTTTCCTGACATCACACAGATGAAGGTGCAGTCAGATTCATTCAGTTGACTCACCGCAAGACAGACCAGGACACAACAGGACTTAGCAATGGGCCTGAAGCTGTTAAGTCTTTGGTTGAAATGAAAATTAAGCTGGAAATCTCTAGCTCTGGATGCTATAGGAAAATAAAGCTAACTCCTTATTTAGGAGCCCTGATTTTCAGTCAGCCCCGAGTTTCTGGTTTTCATTTTTTTGATGGAGGGAAGGGGCAGTATAAGGTAATGGCTAAGGGCAGAGCCCCTGGGGTCAGCGTCCAGGATTACAGCATTAGCTCTGGCACTGATTAGCTAAGTGAGCATAAATGAACTGCTTGACCTCTCTAAGACTCAGTTCACCTATCTTTAAAATGGGGAAAATTCAAATCCCACAGTACCTTATTTGCACTTTCCAAATCCCCAAATCTCCGTAAGGTGGAAGGTTTTTGTGTGAGTTTGGTACCGACTCATTCAGTGGCAAAACCTGAATTGACAGATGCGAGGCTATTGTAGTTTATCTATCCTTAGTGTAAAGGGTGAACCATTTTGCTAAATGAATATGAATGTGTCTGATTTACGGCAAGCTGTCCTGGATGCTGCTGGAGGTGTTCTGTCAGGTATAGTGTAGACACCCTATTACCCCATCAAAAATCCGAAAACTTCTGAGTTCCTAAGCATACTTGTCTCTGAAGATGCTGCCTAAAGGACTGTGGTTGTGTGGTTGGACATCTCTGGTAGGATGGCTATGATGATCCAATGAGACAATGTATGTGAAACTCTAAGTATGGTGCTTGGCAGATAGAAGAGCTCAGTAAATAGGCATCATAGTAATAATGGTTCTTGTTAATGTGGCCCTATTACTATATGTATTAATAGTGACCAAGAGCATGGACTTCAGAGCCAGATCACCTGGGTTAGAATTCTATCTCTGCAGAACGATCTTGGGCTAGTTCCTTAGCCTCTCAGTGCCACAGTTTCCTCACCTGTAAAGTGGAGATAAATACAGTAGCTGCCCCATATGGCTGTGGTGAGGATCCAATGAGGGAAGCCCTTAGAAGAGTCCCGGGCACCTGAATGTATCTATTATTTCTCTTTCTTCCTCCCGCACTGCTCCTAAAACAGTAGTTGCTCCACAGTGTAGGGCACCACCTTTCTGATGAGACCAAGAGTTGGGCTATTGACTGCATCTGTGCTTTTCAAAGTAGGCCCCCAGGGGAGTGTGAATTGCCTGCGGGTTATATGAAGCCACCTTATAACTGAAGCGTATCTTTCTCAATTGTATGTCAGACATGAGTTTAGGCTCCATAGAGATCTAAATCTGAATTCTGAGCCAACCTTGAGCAAAATATTCAACCTCTCTGAATCTCAGTTTTCTCATCTTTAAAATGGGAGTATAGCTGTCCAGTAGAAGCTGTTTTTTGAGTCTGCCTAACTCCCTCCAGTGTTGAACCTCGGATTCTTCCTCCAGCTCTTTGGACCCCAGGAATAGCTTTGATAGGAAGATGGAAGCTTCAAATACTATACTGGTGGTTGAAACTGTACCACGCTGATTGTCTAAATAAAACTTACATTAAAGTTCCTGGCAGCCTGGCCTATGGTAGGGATCGGGGTGGGAAGTTGACTAGGTTTTATTCCATGATGAATGCCAAATCTCAAATTTGCCAAGCATTTTCAAGATGAGCACACCTGAGAGGATGGAGGTTGACTTTAAAATCTCTGTGAGGTAGCTGGTAGAATTTCCAATGATGTCCACCAGTAGGGCTGTGAAATCTGTAAGACAGATTGAGGAGGTTTAAATTTCTGAGACTTGGTTTAAATTTCAGAGACTTGAAGGGAAATGTATATTGTATTTGGATTTTTCAGAGTAGATTTTACAAGTTTGATTTAGTTTGGTGTATTGGGGATTATTAACAATCATAAAAAGAAATACTGCTAGTTATTTTTCAAGGCTTGATTTCAGGCAGGCAGAAAACTTTTGGATCCACCATCATAATCTCCTTTCTCCTCCATTTCCCTCCCCCCACCCCAGATCCTTCTCTGCCAGCACCAAAGAGCTTTGCAAAACCATAGTGTTGAATAATGGTTTTTCTGATTTGTTCCCCCCCCATTATTTCGTCTAATTGATTTAGAATACCAAATTCATTGGATAGGAAGCAGCCCTGCAGACATGGGATGTAAATTTACATAACTTCAGATTTTCAAAATGATACCAAATTTAGTGGTGGATTATAAACTATGAACTATCAAAGGAGACAAGGACTTTACACAAAATAGAACAAGGGAGCTCTTCTCCTGCCCTCCACATTCAGAAGTCTGATGGGAGGAGATTGAGATAATTTTACAACATTTCAAGCTATAAAATCTTTGAGGACTTTCTCTCTGAGCACGTTCTGAACAGGTCTTGACATGGTGGGTGCCATTGATCAATGAAAGTTCCTAATGCACTTCCTACCCACACAGCTGCTTCCTCTTCTGCTGTTCAGTTATGGTTTTCCAGGACCCAGTAAGTTCTTGGCTTCTAAAACAAGGAGTACTTATTCTAGGAGCCCCAAACTGTGAATTTCTAAAGAAGCTTCTGAGGTCCCATGGATAGTTTCCCGTCGTGCCTTGTCTAAATGCTTCTTTTACTCAGTAACGGGGTTATGAGCTGGGGTCAGGGGCAAGCTGACTTGAAAATATAGAACCCAGACCATTGAAAATATAGAACCCAGAGAGGCATGAAAATGTGATGTGACAACCAGTGGAATGTATAGCATGCAAGGCCAACAGGAGGTGGGCGCTACCCTATGTGAGCCGGAGCCATGGTGACATGCCACCTTACCACACTTGCACGGGTGCGTGGTTAGTCTCCTAGAGGAAGATGTGGTGGGCCACCTGTACAGGTGTGGACACGTGGCCATGCAGAATGTAGGCATCCTTCTTTATGTCTCTTTAGACTAATCTGTTTATAGTCACATTGTAGAAACTGAAGAGGGGCAGTATTTCATTACTTATGCCATCTATTTTCTTTCTAATTCTCAAAAGTCTCCTTTGTTTATTAATTCATTCATCTAATAAACATTCATGGAGTGTTGGAGTATGCCAGACGTCTTTTAGGCACTGGAGGATTAAGACACCATCTCTGCCTACCCGAAGCTGAGATTAGTGAGAGAGAGAGAGACTCATAGATAGACAAGAAACTGCAATCCACTATTTATATTACATAGAAGCTATGAGCATGGCTTTGCAGCCCAGACACCAAGCATGGAGTCCAGTTTCTGCCCAAGTTTCAGAGAAATGATGGAACTTTCGCAAGGTCCCAGAGCATGTGGCAGGGCTTGAATTTTATCTGAGGTCTGCCTTGTGCTAAAGCTCCTATTCTTCCCAAAATTTCCACCACTGCTCATACAAATCTCCTACTCAATACATTTGTCAACTCTCCTTTTAGAACTGCTTTCACAATCGGGTCCTAGGCTTGGAAGGATATCAGTTATCACTGCCTCAAAGATATTCTTTGTTTTGATGAAAATATGAACTATCTAATTTACTAGCAACACACAGATGAATGATTTCTGACTATTTTCATATATAAATAGAAAATAGGGAAAAAACCCTTTTTGTCTGTCTTAATTGGTAATGATTTAAGAATGTCTCTTGGTACTCAGTGTTGGCGAGGGTGTGGAAAAACACACACTTTCAAACATTACTGGTAAAAGTGTAAACTTATGCAAGATTTCTAGAGGAAATTTTAGCAGTTTGAAGCATCACAAAATCCTCTTCCTGTCAGACAACAGTTCTATTTTGAGGACTGTATCCTACAGTGATAATTGGGCAAACACTGCAAGTGATTGTATACAGGTTCTCATCACAGCATTGCTGATAATTGTAAAAAAAAAAAAACGTTTCCATCAGGAGGAGATAAATTATATTACAGTACATTCTTTCAATGAATACCATGAATTCATATGAAGGATGAAGCATATTTATATCATTGAATGGAATGTTTTTTAAGACATGCTGATTAGTTGAAAATGGAATATCAAATTTCATAGAAAACATGGTAGATACTGACAGCGGTCTCCCAATATCCATCCTCTCATTTTCCTTTAGTAAGAAAACATGAAATTTCAGTTGGGCACATGGTAGTTTAACATAATTGAAAATTACATTTTCAAGCCTGCTTTGCAGGTGGGTGTGGCCATGTGACTCAGTTCTAGACAATAGAATGTGAAAAGAAGCAATGTGAAAGGTTTCCAGACTGAGTTTTTATAGTGAATGGGCGTGCCTTCCAGTTCCTTTCTCCCCTTCCTTGTAGCTGGAATGTGAATGCGGTGACCAACCACCCTGGACTATGAGAACGAGGGCCAGACCTTGTGGAAGGCAGAGCAACAAGCTAGAGGGAGCCTGGCCTCCTAAACCATCAAACCATCAGAGCAGTCCTGGTATGCTTACCTAGACTGTCACACATGAAACTTCTACCTACTGTAAGTCACCCTGTTTTGGGGTCATTTGTTATAATAGCCTAGCTTGTTTTCTAAATAATATAGAGAAGGTACAGTAGGATGGGTAGATAGATGGCTAGATGAATGGGGTAGGTAGGTGGAGTATATAGGTAGGTTAGAGAGGTGGGTTAGATATGTAGTTGACAGATGGCTTAGATAGATGAATTAGAGAGAGGTGGCTTAGATCACCTTGGGTAATGTGATTACCTATGGATGTTGGGATATCAGGTGTCTCTGATATTTTGATTATACCTTCCATACAACACAATATATTATTTTTCACATCACAATATATTATTTTTAAATCAAGAAAATTTAAGCTCGGGCTTCCCTGGTGGCGCAGGGGTTGAGAGTCCGCCTGCCGATGCAGGGGACACGGGTTCGTGCCCTGGTCTGGGAAGATCTCACATGCCGCAGAGCGGCTGGGCCCATGAGCCATGGCCGCTAAGCCTGAGCGTCCGGAGCCTGTGCTCCGCAACAGGAGAGGCCACAACAGTGAGAGGCCCGCGTACCGCAAAAAAAAAAAAAAAAGAAAAAATTTAAGCTCACAATATATTATTTTTTAAATCAAGAAAATTTAACATCACAATATATTAACATCACAATATACTTTATCATCACAATATATTATTTTTTAAATCAGGAAAATTTAAGCTATTTTCATTAAGGAAAAACACACTCAGAGGAAGGCTATATATCAGAGTTGAGAATATTCAGGAAACAATCCATGTCCGAAGATTATCCACAAACACATCTTCCCCAAAGGTTTTGAACCATGGCAAGATGTTGGCCAAAGTGTACAGCCTCTCAAGGTAGCAGTTTGAGGGGAATCAGCATTAGGCGCGTTGTGACATGTTAAACCTTGTGAAAATCTCTATGGTTTACCAGGGGAGCAAGATGCTATTTTATCAGTGGTAACGATCCATGGATCAATTCTTTTCAAATAAGCATTGCATGTGTATGAAAATACACTTCAGCTCACCAAACAGAATTACAAAATTCCCCAGCAGATGTGACTCCAATTTTTAAATTTTATTTTTATCTTTCACACAATCAGGGCAGGGACTCAACACCAGACAAAACCTGGCCTCTAGCCGAGGCTAATAGATGGTGAGAAAGATGTGATTATGAAGAACATTTTCCCTCCCAAAGGTAGTTTGTTGATGAGATTCAGAGGGTGAGTTAAATAAGAAGATGGATATTAGGTACTTATTGCAGAGTGTGGCATCCAGTACTTATTAAACAATAATCATTATCCTCTTTGCACAACATTTGGTCCATAAGTTCCTCCTTGGGGAATCTATCCTCAGAAAGTAATCTAAAACAGGGAAACGTTTTCGACACGAAGATGTCTAATACAGGATTTTTTTTATATTAAGAGAAACCTAGAATCCACCCAAAAGTTCAACAGCATACTAGCTAAGAAAATGCTCACATTCATAGGTTATGTAACCATTACACGTTTGCAAAGAGTTTGTAATATCGTGGAAAATATTTTTAATATTATGTTAAGAGAGGGGAAAAAAAAGCAGAAGACTTTTTCACCTTGAGTCTTTGCTTCCCTTACAGACTATTCTTTAACAAGCAGCCAAAGGGCTCCTTTTAAAATGTAAGTTAGATCACGTCACTCCTCTGTGTGGACAATCACAATGGCTTCCTTCTTATTCATAGTAAAAGTGGAAAACCTTGTGGCAGACTATAAACTTCTACATGATCTGCAACACCTTTCCTGCCTTGCCCCCACAATTCTGAGCTCATTTCTCACGGCTCTCTGGCTCACTCACTGGCCTTTCTGGTCCTCACTCTGCCTTTGCATGTGTACACGCATGCATTTATGCATTCTCTATGGCTGTCTTCCAAGCTTTGACTGTACCGTAGACTATTCAGCCATTTTCCTAATGATGGATGTTTAGGTTGTTCTCAGCTTTTGCTCTCAAACAGTGCTACCTTTTGTTCTTGCCCCTTTGTGCAGATGTAACTATTGCTCTAGGGTAGAAAACCAAGTAAGGAACTTCCCAGGACAATGGATGTGCACATATTTAAGCATAATAGATATCATTTCATTTTCTCATCTTAGTCTAAGGAGAAAACAAATAATTCAACCTTATTTAAAAGGGCACAAGCAAAATCAGGGCAGCCTGCAAGCCTCAAAGCGAGTTCTACCCACCTGATAAATCGCTGGTCCGGTTGTTTAAGCAGTAGCAGCACCGTGTGGGGAATTTGGCCGGGTCCACAGTCTTCAGGTTAGAAACTGTGAAGAGAAACGAAGCACATAGCAACCCTGACACATGGCCTGGCCTGCCTACCCAGCGCTTACCATTCTCGCCACCGAGAAAAGATGGAGCAGGGGGCATAGGAGATGGATGGATTGGGAATTTGGGATTAGCAGATGCAAACTATTATATTTAGAATGGATAAACAACAAGGCCGTACTGTAGAGCACAGGGAACTCTATTCAATATCCTGTGATAAACCATAATGGAAAAGAATATGAAAAAGAATGTATATATGTATAACTGAGTCACTTTGCTGTACAGCAGAAATTAACACAACATTGTAAATCAACTATACTTCAATAAAATAATTTTTTTTTTAAAAAAGGAAGGAGAGCCAGCACTTACTGTTGTAAATGGCCACAGAAAACTTGTGGAAGGCAAAGGAGCTGTAGAAAGTAACACTTAACAAGGAGAAAAATTTCTTGCTATCTGTCAAAAACATTGAGATAAAGAAACAGTAAATGCCCACTAACAATAATAACAGTAATAGAAATTAGCAAACTGATCATGGAAATTAATAATATGATGAACAAATAAAAATATAATAAACACTGAAAATAATAAAAATCAAAGCAAAGCAAAAACAAACAAAAAAGGCAAAAATACATGTCCCTTGGCTATATTTCCTAATCTGTCCTTAAACTCTTGCAATTGTCTCATAATATAGTTATGAGTAGAGATGCCTACACAGATGCTGTGTTTGGAGCGCAGCTTGCTCTCAAAATGCTGGCAAACCTCCTACTTCATCTGGATGTTTTCAGTCTCGTCATGAGTTAGGCAGGACACACATCCTCTGCTCTGAACACAGAGGACCCGAGACACACACAGACGTGACGGGTCTTGCCCAGGTCGTGGAGAGTCCAGAGGCGAAGCAGGAACAAGATAAAAATGGGCCTGGATTGTGCTTTTAAAAAAATTGTTTACCTTTTAAAGCTCTGATCAGCATCCCGTTCACCAGCTCTGTCAGGTTAAGGGCAGACAGATCAACCGACATTGCAGGCAGCTCTGAAAGAGATTCAAAGATAACGTCATCAGCAGGCCTTTCTTGGCAAAAGGAAAAGTTCCTCATTTCCGACATTGAGGAAGATGTGCCTCCTCTTTGGACATGAACTCACACCCTGTGCTGGGCACAAGGAGTTGGAAGATAAAAGGCAGTTCCTGTCCTCAGGAGGTGACAGCTAATGGCATATACTGTGACAAGCAAGAGTAGGTAGAAGAAGTTTGGGTGAAACACAAGGAATGCTTATTTTAGGGAATATTTTCTCTCTGCATTTGGAGAGAGTAGAGATTGGTGGGAGATGCTTATGTATAATATACAATATAAGCCCTAGGAAATTGCAGGAGTTCTCAACGTGCCGTATAATATAAATAATGACATTGTCTAACAGAGGAGCTCGGGGCTTCCCTGGTGGCGCAGTGGTTGAGAGTCCGCCTGCCGATGCAGGGGACATGGGTTTGTGCCCCGGTCCGGGAAGATCCCACATGCCGCGGAGCGGATGGGCCCGTGAGCCGTGGCTGCTGAGCCTGCGCGTCCGGAGCCTGTGCTCCGCAACAGGAGAGGCCACAACAGTGAGAGGCCCGCGTACCGTAAAAAGAGAAAAAAAAAAAAACAAAAAAAACAGAGGAGCTCGGATCCTGGCTGGCCCTTGGCATCACTGGAAAGATTTTTTTTCCAGTTTCACAATTCTGATGCTTGGGCTCCATCCTCAGAGATTCAGATTTAATAGGTCTGAGATGTGTCACAGACATTACTACCTAAATCCATCCATCCAATTGCCGAGATACTGGTAGTGTGCAGCCAAGTGGAGAGGCACTGCTTCTCCCAGCTATTCCCTGAAGACTTGGAAACAGCAGTTGACAAAGGGGACATAAGAGCTTGACGCTGCTCTTCATGTTTTGGCAAACACTATCTTCTTCATCTCTTAATGTTCAGATAATTGTGGCTAAAGCAATCTGAGGATTGGAGGGATGCCGTTGCTCTGCTGCGGGGGTGAGAATGGAGGTCCAGAGAGGCGGGAGAAGTAATCTCAGCGGCCCAGGCCACCCATGGAGCACTGGGGGTGCGGTGGGCAGTACTCACCTGTGGTATCCAGAAAAGCGACCCCCTTTTCTCTACTTTCGTCTCCTCTGAGGCCAGACACTGGGAAGAGAAAAGGCTTCAGGAGAGAAGTAGAGCCTTCGACCCCAGCCCCACGTTGCTGGAGGCGCCTTGAGGTCTGTACTGCAGCTGCCCTCCGGTTTAGGGAAGGTCCGCATCACCGGGGGCACTGTGGCCCCTCCCCCTGAGATTCTAGTCTCCTTGAACTGGACGTGGTCTATAAATGCATATTTTAATAAATGGACAAGGTGATTCCCATGCAGGGAGTCTAATCCACCCCATCTCTTTACTGGGTTGGGAAACCAAGGCTCAGAGAGGAGAAGAAACTTGCCTAAATTTGCACAACTGAGTCCTGGTAATGAAGGGGCAGAACCTACTTCCAGAATATCTGGCCACTTGCCCACTCAGCAAATTTCATGCTGCCAAAGAAGACAGTGTCAAAGGAAATCTTGAAATACCAAAGGCGTTCATTCATTCTTTATTCATTCGATAAATACTCACCTAGGGCTAAGCAGTATGGTAGGTGTTTGGTATAAAGAGGTCAACAGGAAGGGACTGAGTCTCCACGGCTGCAGAGCCTACTGTCTGTGGCTCAGAGGGAGGAGGGAGATTCACGTGTAATCCCACGAGAAGAGTGTCAAACAGGGACCAGCAGGATGCTGGGAGCACCTCTGTCAGAGAACCCAACCTGGTCTGGGGGATGGAGGAGACCTCACTGCGGAAGTGACGGAAGCTAAAACCTGAAAAGTCAGCTCTTTTGGATTAGATGCCATTTACTTATATTGCATCCGTTACTATTATTGTTGCAATGATTATTTTTTCATGTCACATTCCAATGGAGAAGGTGATTTATATCCATTTTATAGATGGAAAAACCAAGGCACAGAGAGGCTGAAAAATGTGTTATAGTGTCACAGAGTAAGTCAGCATTTAGGACCGGTCTAGTTACCATTGCACCAAGGAAAGCCCCATCTTTTTCCTTCTTAACTTCTTTATTTCCAGACACTGAAATAAAAGTTTTCATGAATAAAATAGTACCGTGGAAGCAGAGCCTCAGCAATTTATAATATCCTTAAAACTCATCTTATCCAATACTACCTTTGAAGGATGAGAAACTGAGACCCAGAATGTTACGTGATGTATCTAAATCCCACATCTGGCCAGTCTCCCTGTGTCCACCTCCTCCCAGACCCTGGCAAACACCTTTCTTCTCTCTGCTTCTATGAGTTTGACGATTTTAGATTCCTCATAGAAGCAGCATCATGTGGTATTTGTCCTTCTGTGACTGTTTATCTCACTTAGCAGAAGGTTTATCCACGTTGTGGCAAATGGCAGGATTCCCTTCTTTTTCAAGGCTGCATAATATTCCACTGTGTGCATATACTCCATTTTCTTTATCCATTCGCCAGTGGATGAACATTTAGGTTGTTCCCTCTGCTTTCTATGTACCCTGTTGGAACTTAGGTTCAGTCAACTGTTGTCAGTTTGGCGTTTCACAGATGATCGGGTTTTTTGGTTAAGTATCAGAGCTTTGGGGTTAGAGGTAGAGGGAGTCTGTGGATGTCCTTCTTTACAACACAACATGGCTACTGGAGGTGGCGGTTATGTTCTCGATACAATTAAAGGAAGTCTGAGACAGATGTTTATTACCAAGCAGGCCTGAAGCTGTCAAACAACCCCCCCCCACCCCCGGCTTGGGAGAGTCCGTCCGGCTCTCCCCTCTCAGGCACACTGAGGGGCCCTTGACGCCCACAATCTACTCTGAAGCAGCTGCAGGGAGATCTGTAGGAGGTACCAGCCGACCTCACCTGTTACCTGACCAGGAAGCAGAGCCCTCTGTCAGGGTGAGGGACCAGAATCATCTGGGCTCTGGATTGCCAAGCTCCAGGGATGCTATAAGCTGCTGGGTTTGTGGGATTCTTAACACCTGTCAAATCCGAATGATGAGCCCTGGGCTGCAGTCTTCCTAACCAAGAGCCTTTCTTAACACTGCTCATTTCATTAAGGAAAAATTATTTCCACCACTTCTTTTTATAATTACAAACCCATGGGTGGATTTTGGTAACAGTATTTGAAGTGTGATCTAAATACCCCAGAAGCAGGGACTTCTGGATAGGATGCTATAGACATTTTTCAGATAAATTGCTGGACAGATAACATAAAGCTATTGTTCTCTTTTTGGATAAAATGACCACCATAGTAGTATCTTTAAGGTAGATGGTATTAGCACTCTTCATACTTAGTCATGCTTAGTATTTTATTGCTTTTCATGGTTTATGATTACCTGTGAAACAGGAATTGTTCCCACTTAAAGAGAAAATTAAAGACCCAAACAGGGGAAATATTTACTGAAAATTACCCTGCTTATAGAGAAGAAATTGGTACAACTGGTGTCTTCTGGAGAAGGAAGTGGCTGACTGGTAGAGCATTTAACTTTTACACCTTTGTACCTCCTGCATTTTGAACTATATGAATGTACTAACTAATTAAAAGTAAATAAAAAATTTAGCATAAAGAGTGATTCCTGCTACCACTCCCCATCCCCAAATTCAAAAGTATTAAAAAAATTATCCTGCTTGTTTGCCAAAACGTTAGGAACAGAAACCCAGCGCCTGACTTCTCTGTGTCTTTTACCTTGTCCTGCATTCATTGTCTTGCTTTACAACCAAATTCATACCATCAGAAAAAAAGTCAAAGAAAGGTGGGATTATTACAAAAGTGATGATGTCAAATAACAATATCTCCCTTTATGAAATCTTCTATTGCTAATAGAAGGTCACAGTTTTTGTGGATTTAATAAGGTCATGAGAATCCGGGTGTACCATGAACCATAAAGCAATGAGCAGCTCATGGGAACTATTGCTATGACTGTTAGAGCTGGAGCTACAGGTACAATCTCCATCTTACAGACAGAGAAAGTGAGGCTCAGAGAAGCCAAGGAATTTACCGAAGACAGAGTAAACTAAGAAGGACCACCTGCCCATTTACATGTTGTAAGTAGGAAGGTCATGACATTTTCCTTCTTGGCTTCCCCTTTAAAGGCAGACTCTAAAGGAAGAAAAGATTTCATCAGAGAAATTATAACCCAGACATAACATCAGAGAAAATTTAACCCAAAATAATCCTTTTAAAGATGAGAAAATTATGATGTGGACTTACTTAAAATCCCACATGTAGTTTGCTCATTCATTCGATCATTTAGTCACTAAATATTTATTGACTAACTATAATAATACTAATAGTTGATCATGTTACTAAGCGTCTAGACTTGAATAGGTGTTGTGTGTGTTAGATGCTGGTACAATATGAGCAGATAGATACAGATTCCATCCTTATGGAGCTTATATAGTCTAGCTGGGAAGGCCAACATGAAGGAAATTAAGACCCATGGATATTATTACAAACAATGTTAGATACTTTGAAAACGTTTTGAGTGTATGGAACAGGGAGCCTGATCTAATCTCAGGGATCTGAAAGCCGTCCCTGGGAGGTGACTTTCAGCTGAGATCTGAAAGACGAGTAGTGTGTGAGCAGGACGTACCTGGCTGAGGGGGTATTCTGTGTACAGGTAACAGCCTGAGCCCAGGGTCTGAGACGGGCATGAGTATTATTTTATGAACTGAAAGAAGGCCAATGTGATGGAGCATAAGGAATGAAGGATATGAGGGACTGTAGACGATGGGGAGGTGGGCTGGGTCATGTAGAGGACATAAAGGACTTAGGATACTGTCCAAAGAAAAGTAGAAAGTCATTGATTACTTTTGGGGAGGAGGAGGGAGAAATGAGGGAGGATTGGGAAGGTGGCTTAATGAAATGTATGAAAAGATGGCTCAGGCTGGTGAGTGGAGAATGGATCATTGAGAGACAAGAGGGGAAGCAAGGAGCTGCTTTGGGAAGCTCTCCTGGTGGCCCACCAAAGAGAAGATGATGCTTTGGATAAGGATGGTAACAGTGGAGGTGAAGATAATTCTGTTGCATAAATGGGACTCAACTGCAACAGAATAAATGGGGAATTTATTATTGCCATTTTTATCAAACTCGTTTGGATTCTGGGCTGAAACGCTGGCTGCTACAATTCTCTAAAGCACAATGAATACCCAAACATAGTATACAGAACAGACACTTGAACTTCGACCAGACCCACCTGTGTTGTAAAGGGACAGGACACATGCGAGGCCCATGCACAGCCTTACCAGTGGACCATGTAGCAGGAAGCCTGGCATGTCTTGGATACTCTGGCCCACCTGGAAGCAAGCAAGCAAGCACTTGGAGGAAACCAGCTGGATTACTAACCACATTGATGCAGAATATCCTTGAGAATACTGCATGGGGAGTCATTGGAAACACAATTGATGAAAGCCATTGTATAGTTAGGATAGGTGAGGTTATGCTGAGGTAACAAATTAACTCTGCAATCTCACTGGCTTAATTCAGCCATAAAAGCCGATTTCTTGTTGATAGTCTGTACCCTCTGCGTATTGGTGGGGAACTGCCCTTCACGCTCACTCAGGGGCCCTGGATGATGGAGGTTCCACCTTCTTGTAGGTCTCCATCCCTGTGGCCTCCTTAGTCATTGACTCATAGTGGCAGGGGAAGGGAGAGACCTGGAGGATTATGCACCAACTCTTAAATGCTCTGGCAGGAAGTGACACGCTTACATTCATTTACAGCCTCCACCAGAATTACTCATGTGGTCCTGAATAACTGCAGGAAGTCTGGGAGGGGTGCATGCATATTCAGGGAGAATCAGTGTCTCTTCCATGGGTTTTCCCGCTGTTTAGATGGAAAATACCCTTCAAATACAGCATCACTGCTGCTTATAAATAAGAAAATAATATTAATACACACGTACACTTGAGTGCTCACACTCTCTTTCCTTCACTGCAGCACTGTGTGCCAGGCTTTCACCTGGGCATTTGCTGCGCAGAATCAGTATGACAGTTAAAAGCCGCAAAGCTGAGACTAATAGGAAGGATGGTGAAAATTTATTGAGTGCTTTCTGTGTGCCAGACACCACACAGAATGCTGCCTGACGCACACTGTCACGTCATAACTACACAATCTTGATGTGTAGGTATTAATGTATTACCCATTTAATAGGGGCTGCGCAGACTTGATTTGAAAAGAGTAGAAATTTGCCAGTGGTAGAGAACGGAATAGATCTGGAAGGTGACTTGGGGAAGAGGAGAAATGTCAAGAGAAAGTGCGCTGGGGGGAAAATTGTCTCAGGAATTGAGCATCTTCACGGAAAATTATATTTTAAGAAGTTTTGCTACCCATTAGGGATAGAACCACCTTTGGAATTTTCTTGAAAGATCCTCGTAAACGTTTAAATTTGCTTTTTAATTATCGGTAGATACTTCAGTGGTGTTTCTTCTGGATGTCACCCTGGACAGAGATAGGCCTCACAAGGCTGGGGGTGCTTCCTTGGAGTCCTCTCATTCTCATAAATCTGTCTACTCTTTGAAGCTTGGTTTTCCTCATCAGCGAAATGGGGATAAGAGAACCTATAGCTCATAAGGTCCTTGTGAGGATTTAAGATAATGAATCTAAAGTACTTAACCCAGCGCCTGGCACATATGGGTGCTCGGTACATAACACCAGTCATCATGGGCAGGCAAAGTCCCCTTTAAGAGCCTGGGCCACCGTGGGACACTAGGGCAGAGGAAGGAGCAGGGGTTAGGGTTTCACACACTTGATTTGCATCTTGAGTGCCCTCTGGCTCTAGATACTGAACCTGCATTCCCTCAAAAAATCTTTGTTGAGCTCATGGCATTGGTGTTACAAGCACAGACCCTGGAGCCCAGCCGCCTGGCCTTGCTCCTTGGTTTGGTCACTCCTGCTGTGCAAGTTATTAAACCTCTCTCTGTCTTAGTTTCCTCACCCAAGGCTGTTATATTTATAAAATACAGTGAATGGTATATGGTGCAGGGCAAAGGCTATGTAAATTCTTAACAAATAAATAAAAGCGTTGGTACTTAGGAAGATGGTGGTACTCTAAGAGTAAGAAAGAGCAGCAATATTCCCCATGTGGATGGAATTACAATCTTCAAAGTTATATTTTACAAAGACTGGATCAGACGTCAAAAATTTCCTCTGAAACGGAGTCATCATTATTTCACTGCATTTCCCATGGCCATTTTTTAATTCTTTTTTATTTAAGTATAGTTGATTTACAATATTGTGTTAATTTCTGCTGTGTGGCAAAGTGATTCAGTTATACATATACATATTCTTTTCCATTCTGGTTTATCACAGGAGTTTGAATATAGTTCCCTGTGCTATACAGTAGGACCTTGTTTTTTCCCATGGCTATTTTTGAATAAACAGCCAGTGACACTGGCATAAAAGCTAGTCATGTAGTGACACAATGACAATAATAACGTACTCAGTGGGGTCAAAATATGCTGCCCCCAAATATACCACTTTGGCATACGGATTATTTTGATCTAAAGCCCGTTGAGAATCAACAGGTGCAGAAAGAAGCCTTCTTGGAGCCTCCTCTCTCTAAGAGCAGGTCTGCCATAAATTCTCCTTCCTGGCGGGAGGGGGAGTCTTATGGCCATGAAGGGAATGGAAAGTTGGCACCAAGATGGGACTGCACAAACAAACCTTACTAAAATAACTCTTATCTTCCTCTAGTTTCCCCATATATTTACCTTTCCACGATTTAGCACCCTAGAAACTCAAAACCCTTTTTATTTCTTGTCACTTCCCCACAAACTTAACATCCTTCTGTTAAAATGGTATAGAAGTTTCAGGGTCTGACCACCTTTTTGAGGTTTTCATTTATTTCTGTGGTGCTCCCATCCCATATGTATATGAAATAAACCTTTTTTCCTGTTAATCTTTTAATCATTTCAATTTGCAGAGCCCCAGATACTGAACCTAAGAGGGTGGAGGGAACAGTTATTTTTTCCTCTCCAACAGTATAATTTATTGAACCTCTACTTTTGGCTATCATCTCTGTTATTTTGCCTTCTCAAGCATCCCATGAGAGAGACACTGATATTTCAATTATACAAGAGAGGGCCCCGGGGATCGGTGGGAGAGCCCCCTACTCGTGGTCATGTGCCTCTAAGTGGGAGAACTGGGGTTTGAACCATGGTCTCCCAGATACTAAAGTTTGTGTCCTTTTTTTTTTACCATGTTCTGCTCTGTTCTCCTGCCCTTCAAAATACCAGCCCAGAGTGCCACAAAAGGACCTGAGGTTGGAAACAAACAGAATTGATGATTATTTCAAAGCATTTTGGTGGGTCGAAGGGTAAGAAGTCCAGTCACACTCCCAGGAGAAGCGCCGAGAAGTGTCGTTGGGATCCATGATCCGTGAATCAGCCCAAGAGGCTTGTGAAATGAATTCACAGTCTGTCTGTGTCTGACTGGCAGTAGCCCTGGAGCTGGAAATGTGAGTGGTCAGAACAAAGCTGCTGGAGCCTTAATTAAACATTGTAGTACTTCCAATTAATGGGGCTCACCAATCAACATAGACTAGTCTAGCCTGCCAAGAAAACCTACCTTTCTCACTGGACTTTGCAGCCGAAAGACGGCCAGTCAGATACAGGATAATGGTAATGTCAGTGTCAGGGTCAAAACTCACACTGAAGTCCATCTTGTTTGGACCAGCCACAGTCAGAGCAGCATGTTCTCAATACATTGTAACGGCGCACTTGAGACAGGAAGTCAAGAGTACAGCCATTTTGAAAAAGGACTGGGGGAAGACCTTGGGCCAAACGGGCCTTGGAAGCAAAAGAACAAAGGCTCTGGGGTCCTGAGTCCCAGAGACAAAAACCAGGCTCACAGGAGTACAAGATTAACTTTATCTCTGTTACACTAAGGAGTATACCTAGTTGCCACAAGACAAGAAGCTCAACTATCAATTTTAACCTTATCTGTTCCGATGTTTTCTTGCAGAAAATTCTCATGCACCCCTTTTCCCTCACCAAAGCGCTCCCTATTCCCGACAGCCACCATGGAGCCACCTGGTGCTGATCAAAGAAGTTTGATGATTTCTGGAAATTAACCAGTGATGATGAGACAAACCCTCCCTATTGTTACAAAAGCAACTGGCCCCTTCTCAGGGAGCTGCCACTCTCTTCCACCTTCTCCCTTGTGCACAAGCTCTTTCAATAAAAGAGAGAGCTTTGCTTACCTAAGAGTCTTGTGGAAGTGACATTCATGTCTGTGGTATTGCATCCAAGAATCTGGAGATAACACTTGCACTCAGCATCCTTCCTAGTGAGGACCAGCTCCCTCTCTGTGAGGAGGACCCAGAGGCCTAAGGCCGTACACCCCGGCAGTCGGCTCCACTGCCCCGGGGGAGACACTGAAATGGGAGGTTCTGGCTTTTCAATAGTTCATTCAGAAAAAGAAGCAAAGAATCTATTATTTCTTGACTATCTGAGGTGCCAGGAATTTTACGTATGATATCTACTGGTCCTGGAAGTAACCCCACTTAGGGGTTATCATCCTTATTTTATAGTTGGAGGAAAGCAAGGCCCAGACAAGCAACCGGCCCCTGGGAACGCAGCTCAAAGAGCCAGGAGTGGAATCCCGGTCTGTTTGTCGCCCAAATCCGTGATTGATTGGCCTCTGAGAAAGTATAGTTTCTGAGCTGTTGCCTTGCTGCCAGCCATTTTTCACAGCATTCTTTTCTTCTCATTCCAATTCTTTGGATTAAAGATCATGTTTCCTTTATCACAGATGTGAGGACAAGCCATCCTCCCGGCTGAGGATTGCATTAAGATGCTAATCGATAGCTTAAGGGAAAAAATGGAAAGAAACAGACTGTGATCAAGGGGTGAGTTTTAGCTTAAGTGCAGCGTAAGGGATTGGGTGATAGAAACTCCTCTCCTATCATTCGGCAACCAGGAGCCCAGAGTTTGGGAATTAGAGCAGATGCATTTCTTATCTGGCTTCATGCTTTGGGGAGTAGAGGGGACCGAAGGGTTTGCAAATCTCTATGGTATGTGACTTACCTGTCTCCCGAGCAGGATAAAGGACTTCAAAGAATTTAAGCAGCCTGAAAGATTAACAGCTAAGTCAGAGCTGTGGGGTTTATATGAGTTCTTAGTGAAAGATACAGAGGGTGGAGGTGGGGAAAGGCTTGATAACTTTGCTTTAAGTCCTCTGGGAAAAAAAATGGAATAATAATCGTACCAAGAAGCCAAAGCGGTGAAACCGGATCACCTCCATCGGAGAAAAATGCCTTTGCTGGGAACTGAATAGCATCCGTGAACAGAATGACAAAGCACTGATTCAGCGTGGGATGGGAAACCTCTTCTGACAGTAATTACATGTACTGAAGGAGCAGAACAGGATCACAGGGTGATGATTTCCCCTTCCTGCTGTAAAGGTCTGTGAGCCAAGCATCACCTGTCCTGTGAGCCAGTGGAAGTCTTCTGAAGAACCGGCTAGGGGTTGCTCGTGAATTTTAGCAGGGTGGGCAAGCCTGGCCCCATTGCCTGTTCTTATAAAGCCGAAAATGGTTCTACATTTTTAAACAGTTGTAAAAAAGCAAAAGAAGAAGAGTATTTCATGATGTGTAAAAATGATATAAATTTGAATTTCATTATCCACATGGTGAAGATCTCTTTGGCTGTGATATGCTCCCTTCAGCTACCCACACCCCAAGCTTTACCTCATCCTTTTTATTCTCACCTCAGACCTCCCCGTCACCAGGAAGCCTTCTCTGATACCCTCCCATCCCATTAAGGGTAATATTTTTGTATTTGTCTTATTGTGCTCTATTGGGATGATCTCTTTGCTTGTCTGTCTCCCTCAGTAGGTTGTGTGTATGTGTGTACCTTCAGGGCAGGTACCCTTGTACCTCAAGCATCCTGCCTCCCCAGCACCTACAGTGGTTCAGGCCGGCTGGAACCCACGCAGGAGGTGGGGGACAGTGAGGATATTGTCGGAAAACGAGGCAGGGGCCACACACTGTCTATGGGAATGGTCTAGGAGAGCCGTTTGTGTGCCAGACCTTTTCAGGGTGCTGGGGACTCAGCTCCAAATAAGCCAGTCGGGATCCCTGCCCTCCTGGCCTGTACATTTCAGTTTAGGGAGATCAGTTACCTCAAAGTTACTTTTCTCATCTAGGAAATGAAGATCGCAATAGTAGCCACCGCAGAAGGCTGTCAGAAGGATAGAATGGTCGTAAGGAAAGGGCTTACAGCACCTGGTTCAAGGTAGACATTTGAGAATCGTTACCCATTGTCTGCCTAGAAAGATTGCATTTCTGAACTTTCGGTCGATTCTTGTGAAATATACCTACTGTGCTAACAGTAACATTTCCGGATGAAGCAGCAGGAACAAAAGCCACAGCCCTGGTTCTGCTTCAGTGACTGGCTAGCTGTGTGGCCTTGGGCAAACTGCTTGACCTCTCTGAGGCTCATTTTCCTTGTACTTAAAAATGCAGGTACAAAAAGACAAATGCTGCAGGCTTCCACTTGTACGAGGTACCTAATAGTCAAAATCATAGAGACAGAAAGTAGAATGGTAGTTGCCAGGGATGGTGAGGGGGAGGAGAATGGGGAGTTACTCTTGAATGGATGGTGCAGAGTTTCAATTTTACAAGAAGGCAAGAGTTATGGAGATGGGAGTTAGGGATAGTTGCACACTGTTACAAATTTATTCAATACCATGGAACTGTATGCTTAAGATGGTCACTACGAGTTGTCCCTACTCAATGCCCCCAATTCCTCTCCTCTCCTCTCTCTCAAGGCCACGCCAATCAGGCATCACGGCAGCACCCCACCCAAACCGCCTTTGTCAAGGTCTCCATGACTCCCATGTGGCTAACTGCTCTGCTCACTCGACCTCTCAGTAGCACTCCGCGCCTGCAGTAGGTCACTCGCTCCATGAGATGAGGTCTGCGCTTGGCATCGCCAACGCCATACTCTTCTGATCGTCTTCTATTTCATCAACTGCTTTTGCTCAGCCTCTTTTGCTGGTTCCGCCTCGTCTCCTTGACCTCTTGAGGTTGCTGGGTATAGTCCTTAGGTGTCTCCTCTTTTTTCTCTATACTTGTTCACTTGGAGATTGCATCTTGTCTCATGGTTTTAAAGGTTATCTATAACTTGTCAAATCTATAGATAGATAGACAGACAGACAGATAGATAGGTACCTTCAGCCCTAAATAATCTTAATTACACACTCAGCTATCTACAGAACATTTCCACTAGATGCCTCATATGCATCTCAGATTTAACATTTAAAAAGCCAAATTCACATCCTTTTGCAAAAACTTGCCCCTTCCCTAATCTACTCCCATCTCAATTAATGATACGTTCATTCTTCCAGGTACTCAAATAAAATACTGCATAATCTTCCTGGATTCTTCTTCTTCCACATCTCACATTCAGTCTATCAGAAAATCCTGTCATTTCTACTCTTTTTTTTTTTTAATTGTCTGTGGCTGGGTTCTTTTTTTAAATTATTTTTATTGGGATATAGTTGCTTTATAGTGTCATGTTAGTTTCTGCTGTGCAATGAAGTGAATCAGTACCATGTGTAAAGCAGATAGCCAGTGGGAACCTGCTGTATAGCTCAGGGAGCTCAGCTCGGTGCTCTGTGGTGACTTATATGGGTGGGGAGGGGCAGCAGAGGGGGGAGATCCAAGAGGGAGGGGATATATGTATATATATAGCTGTCATTTCTACTCTTAAAAGGTATCTAGATTCTAAATATTAAGATTTCTCACCACCTCCATCACCCTGGTCCAAGCCACTCTTGGCTCTCACCTGGATTATTGCTAATGCAGTCGTGTCCCTGATTAATCTCCTTGCCTCTGCCTTTGCCTCATTCAGTGTATTCTCAATACGGCAGCTAGAGAACCCCTTGTTAGCATCCGTCAGATCTTCTCACCTCTCTCCTCAAAGCCCTGCATGACTTCCTGTCTGACTCAGAGTAAAAGCAAATGTCTTTATCATGACCCAGCAGGCTGTTCATGACCTGACCTCTGTTACTTCTCTAATTTCATTTCTGCTTCTCTCTGCTAACTCCACCTGCCCTCCACCGGCCCGGGGCTGACCTGCCCAGAACCAGAAGATAAATTGCTGGCAATGTTTTCATATTTGATGTGGAGGCAGGATACAAGGACAATTGGACTCTTCTCAGGGGAGACACCTTACACGTCTTCAGTGTGGGGAAGCCACAGGGTCTCAGGTCACCTGGATGCCCGACATTGTTCATTGTTGAAAGCTTCATTGTTGGAAGCCGACATTGTTAGGAACAGTAACTGGCTCCCAGGAGGATCTGCAAGGTTATGAATGGGCTTTTGCTCCATTTGTGCAGATGGAAAGGGATTTTCTCAGGGATATAATTTTTAGGCTCTTTTTCTGTCTGTCATGCAGTCATCTGAGACCGGAGGTGGGTATGTTTTATTGGGGGAGGGACATATGTTTGCTGAGTGGATGCTCATCTCACCTGTCAGCCACGGGTCTTCACAATGACAAATGTGGACCTGATCTTCTAGCAGACCTTCTACCCTGCTTCCTAGTGGTTACAGGCACTGTTTTAATAATGAACAAGTTCATGGGCACCACGGCCAGCTTGTCCAGTGTTGGCCAACTTTGTCCTTTGACTTACAGAGTGATTTGTGGCAACCTGGCTGGGTTTTTGCTTCCCTGTGTGTATGTAGGGTTTTCAAGTGGGGCTTATGTACCAGATGCTCATGTTGCTATGCTGTTTTCCCTCTGCCCAGCTGCAAGCTCACCTGTGGTCACAGCACACGGGTCACAGCAGGCAGACAGCTCCTCTGGCTACGTCTCTCTGCTTCTCTGCCTTAGAGCTTTTGCACCTGGGAGCTTGCTCAGCTGTAGCACAGGAAAACTGACAGAGGAGGGAACTTATATCCCAGGGGCAACTCTCAACCAGGGAAGAACCGGGCTCCGTGGATGAATACCCCAGATGCCTGTCCCAAGGTGGAATGATTCTCTGGTGTATTTCACATGCGTTCTCAGGGGGTTCCTGGTGGAATTGAGCCCAGTTACCCACAAGGATTAGCTCATTCTTTACTGGCTTTTCTCCCTCCCTGTTCCAGTCTCTGCACTCTTTCTCAGCTGTGTTTTCTGGGATCACTTTCCAAATATACTACCTGCATCCAACATTCTGTCTCTATTCTTGCAGAAACCCAAATTAAGGCAGCCAGGCGTGTGGGTACAGGATGGAGTCAGAAGCTGTCATTCACTGAGCATGCGCTGAGTGCCAGATCCTTGGCTAGGATAATGACCCTTCAAGGCACACATTGTTCTCCCCACTTTACAGATGATAAACCAAGACAGAGAAAGGTTAAGTAACTCTCCCGAGGTTCCCTGCTCCAACTCCCTCTTTCTCATGAGAAAACATCCCTTCCTGCTCTACTGACAACAGAGAGAGGCCATCTGATATGAGCTTTACTAATTTCCTCTCTGTTGACTTACATTCACTCTGAGTCACCCACGTGGTCTTCCCCCCAACATGGTCTAGGAGGGGAAACTTCTCCAAAGAAAGTGGCATGAGTCTTGGGGGTAGATGGTCCTGGGCCCTACTTGTGACTGTTCACTTATCAATGTCTGTCCTTGGGCAGGTCTTTTATGTTTCTGGGTCTGAATTTTCTCACCTATAAAAATGGAGTAATAATGTCTTAAAACTGTAACGATTAGATAATGTTTTACTAAAGTCTGTACATCTACAACCTGTATAGTGGCTGTTCCTAAGGAGGTGTGCAATCCATATCATGCACTTTGTAGCTATGAAAACATTGAATTATGTTTTCTTTCTTGTGTCTTTATTCTCTGCGTCTCAACCACTTCTTACAAACATACCCAAATCCCGTCCTATTCCTCCTGCCCGCGACTAATAATGAACTGTCTTTCCTTGTCGCTCTGTGTTGTTAATGAAGCAAAGAACATTTTGCCACACAATCATTGAAATGTCTATTTATTAGTAAGTGGTGCGGTATTTATTTGTTTTAAGATAGAACATAAAAAATCAGGTAAGAATTGTTTGCATAATATATATGGAAATCAACTTATTAAAGTTGTTCAAATATTGGACAGAGCCAGAATATAAATTACACATACAGTTTAAAAATTACAGGAAATCATATTATAAAGAGCACGAAAGGCCACTTGTGGAAGAGTTGTGTTCCCATGTAAGCCAGAACGTGAAGAGAGCCTACTGTAGCATGGAGGCAAATTCAGGGGGCAAGGCACCAGAATTCTATGCCGTAAAAGGGGGTTAAAGAAAATACAATCCAAAATCAGATACAACGGATTCATGTCACTGGAAGCCTCAGTTTGCTCTTCAGATTGGTGTTTTCCATCACTGCTACATCACAAAGAGAAAAAAGAAAAAGAATAGCCATACCCCATTGGAAGCAATGTGGAAGGCATCTTCCTCATTAAAACAGGGAATGATTGACAAATCTGATGAAGTTGGTGCATCTTTCTAAGGGGATTTTCAAGATGGGGCAGGGCCCACCTCACATCTCCAACAGCAAAGCCTCTGACACTTGACAACAAGGTGGCTGCCAGTCTTGGAACTTGGCTTCCCACCTGGACTCTGAACTCTCACAGGAACTTTGGAGGGTGGAGCTGTGCTCCCTTCTCTTGGCAAAGGATTCAGAGGGAAAAGAAGAGCCCAATTATCAGATCAGGTTGGCTTCCACTGGGAACCTTGATCTTTTCATATCGAGAAAGAGAAACACAACTGTTCTGAGCCTTTGGCCTCCCAGAGAATGTTTTTGAAGACTCACCTGTTTCTGCAGGATCTCTCAGCTCTGAAATAAAGGGACAGTCTAGAGACAAAAGACTAGTCAGGAGGGACATTTGAACTTGTTTGGTTAAAACAATGAAAGGAAATCCTTGGGGGCAAAGAACAAGGGGCACTTGTGGGATAATCTGTAGCCACACCAAACTCCCAGAGCTGATGGATTCCAACATGAACCAGATGGACAATCTATGTGGCGTTATTCTCTGCCACCGGCAGCTGGATCGTGAAACCACGCAAAGGAGCAGACAGGACCCGCCGAATAGCAAGGGGAACAGTCAATGCAAGAATCACTCTTCTCTCCAGGGAACCAACAGGACTGTAATCATTTTACTTAAAGGTGATGGGGTGTGGGAGGGCAAGGCTTTGTGGAAGCCCGCAAGGCATGATTTGGGAGCATTTCTGTTGACCTGGGAGACTTGGGGTGGGGAGGAAGAATGGGCTTTGGAGGTACATGGGTTTTGGTTAACGGCTTCTCCCTCTCAGCTTCAGCTTTCTATAAGGTGGAAACAGTAATACCTCCTCAGTGGGGTTGTGATGAGGATTGCATGAAGTCGAGAGAGAGAACTATGACGTCACATGCTGCCCATAAAGAGAGCTTAGGGTGAATTCTCCTCCCCTTCCCTGAACTCAGTCTTGGGGACAGAGGAAGAGAATAGAACACTGAAGCGAAACGTGCTCTCATTTTGAGTTACTCTCAGGCAACAAATTGTAGAGTCCATCTGAAAAGTCTAAGAGGAATTACAAATATATTCCTAACCCCTGGGCAAGGCTTTTGACCGCTTAATTATAAGTCACACTCAGGTTATTCTTACATAGAACCCATTTTTGACTTATTTCCCTCTGAAACTTATTTTAACCTTAGAACGGTGCTATGTGAAGGCTGACAGAATGACAGTCATTAAAGTCAGTGGGTCACCTATTGCCATCCAAGAACTTGACCACCTTTCTATCTCTTAGGAGCTCCTGACTCAGGAGAACTGAACATCCTGCTACTAGCTTTAACAAGGGGAGCCCTGCCAAATTCTGGAAAATCTATCCCAAGCACAATATAAGTGGAAACCAACTATGGAAATCCTCATTTGAGCCAATGGAGGCCTGTTGACTTCCTAAAACAATTTTCTAGGAACATAAGTTATCTTCAGTTGAATCCTGTTTGCTTCTTTGTAGCTTTTGGTGAAGACTAGAATACCTGGCTGTGATATGACCAAGACAGACGTTCTCTGGGACAAAGCAGGAGGAGGCAGGCCGTGCCCAGGTGGGACCCAGAGATCCCAGGGCAAAGGGACAACTTCAGTAGACCTGCTGACTTGGGGTCATATACTTCCCCAAAGAAATCACATCCCATTTCCTAAAATCAAGCCCATACATTTTTTTCAAGGAGAAATCCTGGTAAATTGGCTTATAGGTAAGGATATAACCTGAGGCATCACTCTGGAGCTGAATGAGTCCAAGTGATGGACCAAACTGCTGAACCAGTCTAAGCTTGGGGGAGAGGTCAGGGGAGCGGAGGGGAGGAGTGCCCTACATTCCTTTTCTCAGCCACACACAGCAGCAGTGGTATGTCTACAGCTTTGGAACACAGCAGGATTTTGGAAGAAAGAGCGATGTCATCTTTCAAGGCATGGGATCATCAATCATATTCCAGAGATGGGAAGATGTCCCGACACTTGTGTCTGGTTTCGCAGTTTCTCCAGTGGACCAGGAAGTTCTCTCTCATCTCCTGGGCTCAACAGAAATACTTTATTCTCACTGGGTATTTTACTTTTAGTTTTTGATCTCCAACATCTGGTCCAGGAGTTAGGAGACCTAACTAGTCTAGATTCTGCTGAGTTCTAGATTCTGCTACACAGTCACTCATTTAATCACTGATCGACTAAGTGTGACTCCCTTTGCTCTGAGCCTCTGCTTCCTGATATAAAAAGAGAGGTGGTCTGGGTAATTAAGGTCTCTTCTTGCTCTGAGCATCTAAGAATCTATGAAATTATACCTCCCTGTGTCTATGATAATAAAGCAGAACACTAGTCACAGTTTCCTGCAGGGATGCCAGAGTTGAGGCTGTTCAAAGCTGGGAACCAATCCCCCTGAGGAGGGTTTCAGCAAACTTAAACTCTTTCTTGGAAGTTCTCCACTCATTGCTAGCATTTGTCTGACAGACATCATGGCACGGTTGAATTTCCTCGTTGAAACCACTCATTTCTTTATATTTAATTATTCCTTCTACTTGGCTTTACCTCCTACACATCATCCTTCGAGACAACGGGGCAGTATCTGGTACAGTGTGTCCCATGGAACTGCCACAGCCCAACCACTGGGACCCAACAGTCTTGCTCTCCTCATTCCGACATTCCTGCTCTTCCTTATTTTGATGGAAAAAGTAAGCATTTCTATTTCTAGAGATGTCCTTATTTAAATAGCAATTGTGAAAGTGCCTGATTTTGTCGTGTAAAAATTGGGATTGTATCTTCACCACTCTTTTTCTGAAAAAGATTTTCTAGTGTAAATTCAGAGTTCATGAGTAATACCAAGACTCAGGCAATGGCGTCCATACATGCTGTAAAAAAAGAACACGAATAACAGTACCCCGGATATGGCAGTCATTGTAGTAGGGGCTTTATCTATATGGATTGTGTCTTTGAAAATCAAAACACGTCAGAAAAGCCAAAGACGTTTGAATATAAGTCAAATTTTCATCCAGGGCATCTCTATATCCTTCCGAGCTCTTTGGTATTTTTCATTACTGGTTTCCTAAAGCACTAAAGCTATGCAGATAGGCTGGTTCCTAACATGTTCTGACCTGGGCATCGTGATACCTGCTACCTGATTTAGGGGACTGTTGGCTCGGTTTTAAATAGTGTAATATCAGTAACACAAGAACTTTGGGTTGATTTGAATACAAAGAAAGGACTTACAGTCTGTTTAAAAGTTCATCCTGAAACAAGCAAGCCTTCAAAGACAAGTGAGGACATGGGCAGATTCCTCAGGATGCCCAGGGTTCAGAAAGCAAAGATAATCCTTGGGGTTCTAGGTGCCCTGGATATGTATTCAAGGAAAACGAAGAGTAGCTATGGGGCATCTTCTGGAGGAAGCCTGGGGTGCACTTTCCAAAGTGCTGCTGGCTTCTTAGGACACTGGACACATTTATTCTCTTGCCCCAGGAGAATCTGATGTGCAGGTTTCCAGAAGCAGAGTGACGCTTTTCTCTTCAAATAGATGCTGTATATTGGTTTACTATAAGCTTCTCTTGGTCAACACAATGAAATGGAGATTTCTCCAAGAACCTTCTCAGATACTCCAGAAACTCCTTCTTCCACAGCTTGTCTGGAGCTATAATGTCTAAAGCATTGAACGCAAACTCAAAAGTCCCCATACAATCCAATCAGCCTTCCCTGAGCTGATGGGGTCATTACGATTTTGATGCAGAAGTTTTGCTTTCACTTTCTTCCATGTTCAGTCTCTCACTGATTCCAACCTAGGAAGCATTCCTGTCTGTATAGTTGTCTGCAGGGATGAAATCAGGTTCTTTCCACTTCTGGTTGACATAATGTAAAGGGACCTTTAATAATTCAAGGCCACCAGATTCCTAGCTTTTTGATAGCAGTCTGTATTTTTCTTATCTCTGAATTTCTGGTGCATTGTGCAGTGCCTAGAAGACAGTGGTGCTTAATAAATCTTGTAAATGAATAACCAAAGGAACATTTTTATCGCGCTCATTAGAGTGGTATGGAATTATGACAATGATCTTGGCCAGTTTTGAGTAGCTCCTGTTACGTTAACATTTTCTATAAGTAATTATTCTTTCAACTTACAGTGTCTAGGAACTGTGTTGCACAAAATAGGCATTAAATGCATACTGTTGATTAATGAGCTCATTTGATGTACAGTATATACCTTGGGGTTTTCTGGCTATGTCTTCATGACAACTAGAGCTTTATAATATCAACGCCATGTCTAATAAGTCTAATCTCTCAGTTTCCAGAACAAACGCAGTTAGTGAATAGAACCTTCTCAATTTGATTTTTTTTCCTCTCACAAAAAAAAACAAAAAACCTTTCAGTATTTGCTTGTGTGCTAGTCTCTGATAGTCAAAACTCAAAATTGATCTCAAGTATTTTCTTCTCAGCCCAATAGGATCACCCTTCACCTAACATTTGGAAAGTGTATTTATCTCATTAATGTTGATCCTGCTAAAAGACGACCTCTTCAATTTTGCATATATCATGTTGTGACACAGAGACTGAATACATATATCATAGTTTCCCTCGAGAAAATCATCCTTCATTTGCCATTATTTCATGGAGTTCTGCTGAAACTACTGCAATTTCCTGGGCAAGCTTCAGAACCACTGGTTTATCTGAAGTAGAATAACCTTGGGCTGTGTTATTTGCCAATTCTGTTGGATTATTTCATCATGCTGTTTTTTTTTTTGACAAAAAGAGGTTTGTGGAAGCACACACAGTTTCTCCTAATAACTTATGTTTAATCCCAGACTCTGAATTTCTACTTCATCAATGCCAGCCATGTTGATGATGTCGTCTGTGGGCAGGCAACTTGAGTAGGTTTGGTTTGCATTTCTGGAATGTGTTTTTTTTTAAAAGGAATATCAAAGAATATTCTAGATGATTTTTCTTTCTTTTTTGTTTTCTTAGATGGGAAAGAACAGCTCTTAAGATTCTTATCATTTATTCATTCACGAAGATGTAATTTGCCTTTGTCTACACTGATAAAGACAACATACTGCATTGGAGGTATGGAATCGACACAAACCCAATCCCTGCCCATCAGTTACTAAAAGAACCTAAGGTAATCCTCTAACTTTGGAGCCATGGTAACTATTTTTAACCTGAGGATGAGAAAGTCTCACTCTTCCAGCTGGGAACTCCATTGAGTTCTTGGAAAATGCCTCTATTTGTAAGATACTGAGGCCAGTAGGTTCTGCAAGAATATTAATAAGTTAGAAAAATAATTGGTATGTTAGATGGCTCCATCATTTTTGACAAAAGATTCCAGGAAGGTCAGAATCAAGAACCGAACTCTAAGGAAGGGGCATAAGGTTTCTTAGGTCATCAACTCCAGTGGCACTTGCAGCCATACTGAAGGGGGTCAGGAGGCTCACATGCCCTTTGCCCTTCGGATAGCCAGAAAGTCAAATGGCAAACCATGGGGGAGGGGGTTTCACGTCTGATGTATGTGCGCACTCTTGTGTATTTCCTACCTCGGACTTCAAAGCCAACACCCGTCCATTCGTGGGACTCTCCAAGTAAAACTCCTTTTTTACCCCTCACAAAGCCAAGGAGTTCGGGCTTTGGTTTTAAGTCCCTAAAGTCAGGGGCTGACCCTTCATTATTACTGTACTCTGAGCCTTATACATGGTACCTGTTGACACATAGGTTGAAAGAAACCAATCTCTGAGGAAGGAGCTCCTCTCTCCAATGTAGTGCAAGATCCCTGCATTAGGTAACGATGAAACCATCCACCATCATGTCTGCCACAGCCATTATGGCTCTTGACAAGACTGCGAGGGAGAACGTCGGTGGGACGTAGACACTCGCTTAGGCCATTTCAAACATCCTGTCAAGGTAACCATCCACAATGTGTGCTTAGACTTATGAAAAGACTGAGACAATAACACTGCAGTGTAGTCATTTAGCTAATTACCTCAAACCTAACGGAAACCTTTTCCATCAGTGTGTTTCAGAGAATAGCAACATCTCCTAGCAGGATGGCTTCTGCCTCATATTAATGCTTATATAGTAGGACAGTGAGCTCAGCTAGTCTTAGGGCTATGTGTGGTTTAAAAAATCTAGAGGAGGGGGATTCCCTGGTGGCGCAGTGGTTGAGAGTCCGCCTGCCGATGCAGGGGACGCGGGTTCGTGCCCCGGTCCGGGAAGATCCCACGTGCTGCGGAGCGGCTGGGACCGTGAGTCATGGCCGCTGAGCCTGCGCGTCCGGAGCCTGTGCTCCGTAACGGGAGAGGCCACAGCGGTGAGAGGCCCACGTACCGCAAAAAAAAAAAAAAAAAAAAAAAAAAAAACCTAGAGGAGGAAAAATGGATGGTTGTGGAAATTTTGTCTAGTTGCATATTAATGAATGTTGTAGCTCACTTGTATTACTACTTTGTTCTGGATCCAAAATGCAAAGCATCCGGCAAACATGTTTTGCAATAAAAGCAGACATCCTCCTCCCGCTGGGTAAACAGTGTCACGAATGCTTTCCACACAACAGAGTACAGGCATCTCGGTCCTGTTGTGTAAACTGCAGAGTGGCGTGGCAGGAGGGACCAGGGCCTGTTGTGAGTCAGCTGACCGGGCTTTGAGTCTCAGGTCTCCGGGGAACAATGGAGTGGCCCTGGACATAGGTCTTTACCTGGGCCTAGGCTTTCTCATTTTTACAAGGAAGGATGTGGACTGGATAATTCTGTGCGCCCTCTTGACTCTAGTTCCTATTTGAGATGGATATTTTATACAAGTATCTCGGGGAAGAATGTGAATTGGAACCTCATTTTGAAGGCACTGAGCTCCTGCCCCGAGGGGCACCCCGCTGCTGATAAAGTCTGTTATCTTTGGCTACGTAATTTGGGAGCGATCTTAACGTGCGTGTGTGTGTGTGTGTGTGTGTGTGTGTGTGTGTATGTGTGTATGTGTGTTTTCTCCCTGCCTAGTCACAACTCATCCGACACGTTACACCTGCCACCACCCTTCATAGATGAGGAAACCGGGGCGTGATAGTTGACGATGACAGACTTAGTGAGGTCCCTTTGAGAGCTTCTGGAAGGTTTTCCCAGGCTTTCCTTAATAAAATAATGTTTTAAATTCTTGGTTTTGAAGATGTGATGACTATCTCGTTCCTGCCCTCACGTTTTTAGCTCAGGAGGCAACGTCACTGGTACGCAATGTATTTTTGTTGAGAGAATTATTTGCTTGCTTTAGAAAACGGTTAATTGTTGGACTGTTTTACATAAAGGGGCAGTGACGCTAGAAACAACGTAAACGACCTTCTCTGCTCACCCAACCAAAACCCAAACCAGACGACCACACAGACACATAGCACGGCTCCTCAGTCATTTCTCCCTGTACTGGTCCAGGCATGATTCAAAGTAAGAAGAGCGGATAAATGTGTATCCTAAAGAGGTTAGCGGTACCATTTATATAGTGTAAAGTCATGCAAACCATGCTCGAAAGGAAGCGGCTTCACTGTGGTCACCTGGAGAAGAAAAAGGCCATGAGAAGCCCCAGCCCAGGTGGGGCTGCCACGCACATGCACGCGTTTGATGCAGCCACTGGGGATCTCACAGGTACATGGCGGGTGTGAGAGCAAGTGAGCTATACAAAGTCTGTCTACATTACAAGGAGGAGCCAGCCCACAACCCCTTTTAAGTGGGCTTGTTGGAAGGGGTCCATATCGCATCAGAAATACCATCCCCCGTGGATGACAAAGGCATGGAGCCACTGGGCGTGAAGGGGTCTGTGTCCGTGTCTGTCTCACCCTCGGCGAGGTACCGTTTCTCCCTCATCCAGCTTGACCCCCCGCTCGGGCCAAACACAAAATCGTCTCTGTCTTGGGAGATGCTGAAGCCACTTGGAGAGCGTTCCAGCTCCTCGTGGTTGATGGACATCAGGGACAGGGGTGTGTCACTGTCCCGGGTGATGCTGCGTCTCTGCTGGGGGGAGACCCGGTCCGAGCAGGGACTGTGCAGTTCAGCCTGGGAGTGGTAGCTCCCTCGGGAGTCGAGAAGAGTCAAGATAGGCAGGACGGTGGGCCTTTCCGCATAGGTGGTCGCCGAGGAGGAAAGGGCGGCGTGAACCTTTCCAGAACTGGGTGCCCCTCGGGACAGGTTCACGGGGTCGTGGGCAAAAACGCCGTAGGGGCCGGCCTTGTCAATGGGCACCTGGTGGACGCTGTAGGGAGCGCTGGGGGCGCCGGTCTCAGAGTCGTTACACATGATGGTTTTCAAATCCGCTTCCCTGTGGTCCTCTCTCTTCTCCACCTCAGCTGGCGAAGAGGTCCCCTGGGTCGGGCGGAAGTCGGTGACGTGCACCTGCAGCCGCTCCATGTGCTGCATATGCATATCCACCAGGAAATCCAGTTTCTTCCCCATGTCGCGAACCTGGAAAATACAAGGAACCGTGAATCGCTGCTTTCTCCGGACCTGCGGGTAGTTTTACTGGTCGGGAGGAAAAACTATAGCGTTTACTTTTCAGAAAGGAAGAGGGTTCTTGCAAGTCGTAATCATCATAACAGCTAATTATTTTGTGCCTCTTAATTTTGAGCCTTGCGCATGGATTAGTGCTAATCTAAAAAAAAAAAAAAACACAGGGCAAGGACTTTCCAGAAAGCCGGAAGCAGAGAGATGGGTGGAGGACAAGTTTTACCCGAGGAGGAGGTGGCCTTGCTGCTGCGTTTGGGTCTAGGAGCGGGAGATCTTGATTTGCAAACATCCCCTTACAGAAGCATCTAGACTGTTTGTGTACATTTCCCCTACCTGGTGATGTAAGCCCCAAAGAAAGATACAAGGGCAGTGGTTAGCAAGAATTGCGCCTCTCAGAACTGGAGACCCTGCCTAGGGGTCTTGGAGGCCAGGGGAAGATACACTGAGATAAGCTGCATCTATCTGTTCCTACCCACACAATTGAGAACGTATCAAAATCTTTGAGTGCACAGACACAAGTGTGCATTCATGTGTGCATGGCATGTTCTTTCCCTGACAGTTCATAACTCACCAGGAAGCACTGCAGGCAGGTCTACCATCCTCTCTTACAGATGAAGACACAAAGCGTAGAACTAGGTCATGGCTGGGTTGGTACCCAAGCCTTAACAATAACTAATACTTCTCTAGCAGTTAGTATGCACTTTAAAGATATTAACTTATTTAATTTTCGTAACAGCCCTATGAGGTGGATACTATTATTCTCTCTATTTTCCAGGTGAGGAAATAGAGGCACAGAGAGATGAAGTAACTCATCAAACATCACAGAGCAGGTAAGTGGAAGAGCTGAGATGAGAAATTAAAAATTTTAAACGGAAAAGGATATTCCTGATATACCAAAAAAGAATAATCATTCAAATTTTCTCTTGCTTCTTCTGCACAGGTCCAGTTTTAGGTTCTGAATAAAATAAAAGGATTGATAGGAATCCTAAGGGAAACTGACAGTGCTATTTATCTAGTGTAAAGTTGGGCAAACGATCCTGAAATATAAGCTGCTTTACTGCAGAGAGGAGAGGTGGGCTACCTAGGGTGCTGTCACTGAATAGGTTTCTTTCTGCCCTGAATGAACCCCACCCACAGCCTGCCCTCCTCCAGGCCCCTTCACACCGGCCACACAATGACCCAAACTTTCAGGGAAGGGGGAGAATTACGAATAAATGTGGAGAAGGTCACCAACATTCCTTCACCACCATGAAGCTCATGGTAACAGTAGCCACCATTTGTTGAGTGTTTACTGTGTGCCAGCTACTACTGTAGATAATTTACAGGTATCAGTTGATTTAGTCCTCATGGCAACCTTATGAGGTATTAAAATCCCTGTTCTACATACGAGGAAACTAAGACTCAGAACAATTTATTCACTTGCATGTGACCACCCAACCAGTAAAGTGCTGAATTGGCGATTTCATTTCCAGATCCTTTTATGAATGGTAGATTCTCAAGTATGTCATCTCCCTATGAAAAAAATGACATTTGAAAGTAAATTTCACATACTTGTTTTTTGGTGAGAGAAAGGAAGGACCTACCTGCCTTTCGACTTTCACAAACTTCCCCATCATGCTCTGGTCTTCAGTTTCGGATGTGGATGGTCTGGCCACATACGGTTCATTCCTAGGAAAGAGCCCATATTGCTGTAAGATCGTGATAGCTACTTTTGCCTTGGAAGGTCATTTCAGCTAGGTGGGCTGTGGCCCCTGGAACTATCCTTCTCGTGTTCAGGCTGACGTGGTCTGGAAGAGGCCACACAACTCTGGAGGCAAATGGGCATCAGGAAAGGCCAGCATTTTCCTGTCTTCAACAGGGACATCTCATGCTTACCGTGTTTACTGCAGGAAAGTGTGAAGTTTAACCAGTGGACCGCCAGGGAAGTCCTGAAGCTGAATATTAAGCTGCTCTTAGGAAGCTTTGTGTCAAGGTTAGTAACTGTGCCCAGAGTGTTTGATTCCTTTAAATTACGTCCCTTGGCCTTTCCGTCTCAGACGACTGGTTGAGGATGGAGTGGGGGAGGGGTTGTCTCATCTCTGAAATTCTACACAGTGGGGACCAATATTCCAATATTTCATCTGTTTCATTTAGTTAAGACTGGGAAACAGATGTGAAATCTGGAAAATGATGCAAAAGATGCTATTCGTAGGTAACAGGATGGAGACGTGTGCTGCATTTGCTCCTTGGCCAGGCACAGTTCATATCTGCCTAAATTCCAGTTAGTTTCAGTATTGCTCTATGTAGAAGAGACCTTTCAGGGCACCTAGCTATTGCTTGAAACCATTCATGTCTGGCACTTTCTAGGCAGTTGGTTTTTCTCTCTAGGCTACTGACTCCTGCTAAGACCCTGGCCTGTCTTGGGCTGAGCAATCTTGAATTAAAGCAGATGTCAAACACTGGTGGCCTGTGTGCTGAATCCAAGCCCACCAGTGTTCTCGTTGGCTTGCACAGGGTTCTAAACATTTAAGCCATCTCAGAAATGGGGAATTGTACGTCAAATCTGGATATGCAGCTTTTCTTGAGAAATCAGACTCTCTGGAAACAGAGGATCTTCATTGGTAAAATTAGCAACAGCAGAACAAAGTAACAATTACCTCCTTGGGATGGGGCACGTTCACCCCTTGCTATTCTATCCCCAGGATTGAGGCCAAAGATTAGATGCTGTATATTATCCTCCTTATGTTCTCCCTTCTTTAATAATAAGGAGCCTTATTATGATAAGGTGCATAACATTTCTTATGCCTACCTCCCTTCACTCATGTTACCTGCCTTGAAGACATTTGGGAATAAAGAAGTGTACACTTCTTTTACAGTGGACTTTCTAAAGCAGGCATCCCTAACGCCCGGGCCACGGACCGCTACTGTTAGGAACCGGGCCGCACAGCAGGAGGTGAGCGGTGGGCAAGCAAGCGAAGCTTCACCTGTATTTACAGCCGCTCCCCGTCGCTCGCATTACCGCCTGAGCTCCGTCTCCTGTCAGTCTTACAGTGAGTTGTATAATTATTTCATTATATATTACAATGTAATAATAATAGAAATAAAGTGCACAATAAATGTAATGTGTTTGAATCGTCCCGAAACCATCCCCCCCCCAACCCCCAGTCCGTGGAAAAGTTGTCTTCCATGAAACCGGTCCCTGGTGCCAAAAAGGTTGGGGACTGCTGTTCTAAAGGACGGCTCCTTGTTCATGAGGACCTAACAAAGGACAATTCTCAAACATTTTTTGAGGGACAGCGGAGCTGCTCTGTTGAAGGACACAGCTCTACCTGTTACAATGTTATCAGGGACCTGACATCTGATTTCCTTCTTGGGCTCTGTGGGTGATGATGCAGGAAAAGCCAAGATAGCTGACCAGGAGTGCCTTGGGCTCTGCCAACATGACATATTCTTTCAGTTCCAATAAAGCTCATAAGTCTCCTCTTATTTTATAACTAGGAAACCATTAGTTTCATATTTAATAGCCATAAAAAGCAGTGTCACCTACAGGGTCTGGGTGGAGGGGCTGCAAGTCTTTTGTACAGAAACCTCTCAAATGGCCACAGGCCGGAATAGGCTTCAAACTCTTTCTCTTCATCTGGTTTAGGGGAATGGCAACGTCACCCCACCGTGAAGGAACCCAGCTGAGATTTGGGGAATGCTCTGTGGGCTTTGGCACCACACAGCCTGTCAGCCCGTGACCATAGGCCCCACCTGGGAGATTGCTGGGATGGGTAGGTGAATGCTTTCTGAGACTTCTTATGTTTTGGAGTAGACGGAGGTCCAGGGGTGAAAATCATATCTATTCTGAAAGAGAGCACACAAAGAGAGGGGATTAAATTAAAAACAGCTTTACATGAAAAGAGAAGAAAGCAATTCATTCTCTTCCTTCTGTAGTCAGCTGTGGGTTTGGAATATAAAGGAGAAGAGAAACAAGAGAGCGGAAGGGGGAAAGGGAAAGGAAGAGGTGACGAGAGAGAGAGAGACAGAGACAGAGACAGAGACAGAGGGACAGAAAGAGAGTAAGAATTTATAGTCTCAAAGTATCATTATCTTTTTTCGGTCCAGGGGTACCGGGAGCATCTCTCTATCCCAGGGGAGAGAGGCAGCCAAACCACTGAGACAGGGTGACAGTTGTGTCTTGTTATTTCTTACAGGAAATGTCATGTGTGCTACAGCCTATGTGGTCTTCCGGCTCATTTATTCCACCCAAAACATCTAGTTAGGGAGTTTTTCTTCCTAAACCCTAGCCTCTGTTTTCAGCTGTGCTCTCTTTTCTCTGCTGCTTTGCAGGCTTCTCCGACCATTAGAGGGATGATCCAACACTGGCTCCCACACCTTGCTTCCATTTCCGCTCAAGCCACTAGCTCCCTATCTGCGCCACCCTGAGCACAACAGGAGACAAACGCCCCCCCCCACCCCCTCCCCTCATCAAGTTGCAGGGCTAGGGCAGGGGCAGGGTGTGGGAGCAGCCTTGAAGGCTTATCACAGGCCTAGGACCGCTAAGACCATGCACCCAGAAGAAGCCATGCCTTACTCTCTCTGCAAACCCAACCGCTCCTCCAGTGACCCCACCATGTACTAAATCACCCTTCCTTTCTCTCCGGCCTCCTGCAGTATCAGCCTGGCTGGGGGTATGTGATTAGCCCACTTCGGCAGTCAACCTCCCGCTAAGACTCAGAAACTCATGTGCCTGATAAATACCAAACATGATGACTGTGCAAAGGTCCACTCAATGCACATTAAGATGGGCTGATATTTTTGGAGGCCGGTATGTCCTAGACATCATGTTCCCTCCTTCCATCTCCATGTTCCCTCCTTCCGTCTCTCAGAGAGACATATTGCATAAATAACTGCATGTTAGGCTCAGAACTTGTTCACGCATCCTTTTGCTCGGCAGGTATTGAGCGCCGATGGTGTGCCCACCACTGTGCTGGGCCGTCACAGTTGGTATTCCATTTATGGATAAAGGAAGGTCACAAATAAGCATTCTTCCAACCCAGCAGCATCATTAATGGTCAACTCATTCAACATGATGGTCCTATTAACTCTGCAGGACAACCCAATGGTGAAATATTTCAGATGAGAAAACTGAGGTCCAGAGAGGACCTGACTCATGTCAATTTGAAATCTCACCCAGGTCTGAGAATGAGCCTCAGGGCTTTGGCTTCCTGATGTCAGTTCTATGACTTGACATCAAAGTGTCCTTTAGTTGTTTTAAATGATTTTCTTTTTAAAAGGATATTTTTACAATTCATTGAAGATTTGATAAATTTAAAAAGTAGAAAAAAAATCACACATGGACTCATCACATCAGTAGAGCTATGGTAACCCCTTGGGGGAAGTCTTATTTCTTTTCTTTAGGCTCCTGTAAGGGAGAGTGTGTATGTGTTGTGTATATTTCTGAATAAGCGTTATGTGTGTACATTTCTGTAATCATAGTATATAAATAACACAGTTAATATCATCACAAGATCTAGGTAGACTATCTATAAATGTAACATATGTATGTCCACGTAAGCATCTAAGTGTACTATAAGTAATCATATTATGTATATATATATTCACTAATCACATAAATTTTTATGTCACTATATACATTTTTAACATGTCATTTGATGGCTGCATAACTTTTTAATGAGAGCAGGTACCATTATTTTCTTAATCACTATTTATAGAATTGAGGCAGTGTGGTATGTTACAGAGAATGGGAGTTTTGTATAACCAGTTGGATCTGGTTTGACTTCCAGCTCTGCCACCTACTAGCTGGGTAGTTTTGGGCAAATCCATTGTCCTATGAGCTTCAGTTTCATCACTGGTAAAATGACAGCTATAATGCAATAATTAGGGGGTTATAAGGGATTAGAGACATAAATGTAGAGCACCAGGTGCTTAACAGAAATGGAGGCAATTACCGGGAACTGGGAATCAATGCTGTTTCCGTATTTTCACTAGTATAAATAACACCTGATGAACTTTTAATTGGGTGAAATTTTATATTCAGAATTAGTCAACTGGACTCATTTCAGGTAATGCCAATTTTGTTGGCAAAATCCAAAGCAGCACAGTCAGGGGCCAGTAGCACAGATGCCTTTTTTCTCCCTGAGGCCCAATCAGGGTGTTGATCTTGGCCGTGTCAATGTCATAGAAATTCTTCCCAGCCTGTCTGATCTGGTGTTGGTTGGCTTTGACATCCATGTTTGATGAATATGTTTGTTCTTAAAATCTCTCCCCTGCACTGTGGATTACTGAATGCCTTTCACCCTCAGCGCTAAGGTCTACCTGGCTCTAATTCCTTAGCAGTCAGGAGAGCACCATCCTTCCAGGTGTGGTGTCTTACCTCGTCTGAAGGTACTTTATCCTGGAAAGCATGTCAAGATGTCCGGCGGAATACTGCTCAATCACATCCTTCACGTCATAAGGCCTCAAAGTCTCCTTGAATTTTTTTTTATAGAGACGGAATTGTAGAATTCTGCAAGGCAAAGTAGAGACATTTGTACATCAAGAGTGGAGAGTAAAGGAAATTATGATACAAGATGAGCAAACTCTGGGGCGGGGGAGGATAAAAGATCCAAAGAGAAACAACTTGATGAGAAGTTTCAACTCTTGGTCCTGGTTCTACCTCTTGGAAACAAACACACTGAATGAGGCTAGCTAGCGTCTCTCCTTCATGACTACCTCCTTTTACTCATTTGAATAATAAATTCATAGTAACAATAAGAGCTAACATTTATTTCACATTCATTACATGCCAGACACTGAGCTAAGCGCATTTTTAACAATTTGCTAATAGATCAATTCACAGGTGCTGCAACTGTGGCCGAGAGAGCTTCAGCATCTTCCCAGGGCCATCTAGCTCATAACGTCAGAGTTTCCTTCAAACCCAGGTTTGTACGCGGGCAAGGCTCACGGTCCTAATCCTGTGTCACACTGCTTTCTATTTGAGGACAGCTGACATCTCTCTTCCTCAATAGCCTCCTTAGTCTTTTGGCTTATGAGCTCCTGGAAGAGAAAAGCTAGCTTCTGTTCCCCGAGTTTTCTCCGGTTCTCAATTAAGTGGGGCACCCAGAACTTGGAGATGCTGAACCCTCACCTCCATCTTCCTGGGAACCAATAAAGTCATCCTAGGTGATTAATGCTCCTTGAAGTTCCCATCACGAGGTCAACTCTTGCTGAACATAGTGTCAATTAAAACCTTTAATCATAGGCCAGGTAGGAAACACAGCTTCCCAGGTCCTCCCATCTCATTCTTGTACAGGTCTTTTATTTTTTGGCTGCATCGGGTCTTAGTTGTGGCACGCAGGATCTTTGTTGAGGCATGAGGGATCTTTCGTTGCGGCAACAGGTTTCTCTCTAGTTGTGGCATTCGGGTTTTCTCTTCTCTTCTAGTTGTGGCATTCGGGTTTCTCTCTAGTTGTGGTGTTCGGGTTTTCTCTTTCTTTTCTCTTCTCGCTCGAGCTCAGTAGCATGTGGGATCTTAGTTCCCTGACCAGGGATCGAACCTGAGTCCCCTGCACTGTAAGGAGGATTCTTTACCACTGGACCACCAGGGAAGTCCCACGTACAGGTCTTTTTTATGGTGCATTCAAGGCTCATTTTGTTCGCCATAGCCCATGGCGTCAGCCCCTAAACACTATTTTTGCCTATTGACTGTATATCCAACTCGCCATCCTTTCCAATTTTACGTCATTTTCTAAGCCTGCCCTTTACGTAGCTCCATCTAAGGTAGGTATCAGGAACTATGGCTTGCAGGCCAAATCTGGCCCACTGCCTGTTTTTGAAAGTAAAGTTATGTTGGAACACAGTCCCAGTCATTCATTTATAGACTGTTTACAGTTGCTTTTGCACTACAAAATCAAAGTTGAATACAGCGGAGACCTATGGATCATAAATCCTGACATATTTACTACCTGGCTCTTTACAGAAAAAGTTTGCCAACCCCTGAACTAAGGCATCAATGACAATGCTAAAAAGGATGGGGCAAAAGCCAGACCGTGAAGCATCCCGGCAGAGACCTCCCTCGAGCTTGACACAGATTCATTCATTGGTTTTCTCTGACTAAGACCATTCAACCAGTTATGAACCCAGGTAGTTGTGTTTTTATCCAGCCTCATTTCTGGGACATTATACAGGATGGGATCACGAGGGACCAGGCTTTGCTGAGGGTCACATATTATAAACTATTGTGCTCCCTGATCTACTGGACTGGGAATCCTCTGAAAATATCACGGCTAGTTCTCAGAGACTCTTAGTTTCTAGAATTCACTGCCACTATGGCGGAGTGCTTATAAGCCCATATCCTGGTCAAAGTTTCCTTGAAGTAGTAGCATATTTTTATTTTCTTGTGGAATTCAAAACAAAACAGAAATAGCCAGGGTGAATTACAGTCTTGTCTGAAGCAGACAAAAAAATCCTATCCGTGATTATCTTGTTGAAAATGCTAATTAAAAAAGAACTAGATGGATGAAGACAGACGGAAGAAAAGCTATTTTGAGGAAGAAGCCTATAAAAGAAAACTCCATGTCAATACAGCCCTGCCTCCCCAACATCCTTTAAAATAAATGGTGGCCGAAGCCAGACAAGAGGGTGACAGTCGGAAACACTGTCAGGGGCCTGTGGAAGCATTTTTATAAAACGGAGAGCAAGGGTCTCCCAGGATGACCTGCTAATGTAGCCGCTCCCTTAGAATTGACATAGTCTCTGGACTTGACTCAGGGGTTACTTGAGGGATCTTCTGCCCACCTTCCCAAAGCCCAAGAGCACTTTACAAAACCGCATCCTGTGGGAGCTGAGCTGGGGCCTCGGGAGGCCCACAGGTAGGGAGGAGGGGGCGTTACCTGACGGCTCGGATGGCGGCCTTCAGGGTGGGGATCATGTCTTCGATGAGGAAGTCATTCCCGTAGCCCCTGTCCTCCGCTATGGGGTCGGCCGTCCCGGCCTCTGGGAGGGAAGGAGACACATATCAATGGCAGGCCGCAGTACTTGGAAAGGCTCGGGGACCTGGTTCGGTCAGAGCTATCCAAACTCAACCTCCTGAATCTCCGTTCCCATTTCAGAAACCCCGATGCGTTCTCCAGCTGTGACATCATTCCGTCATTCAGACCCTCTCCTCATCTCCCTTCCGTTATCCAGGTGTCTGAGTCAGAGGTGCCTGTAGGTCAGGACTGTTGCTGGGGGAGAAGGCTAGGATGGAGGTGATGTGAATCCCAGGGTTCCGGAGTGGCCCTTTGGAGGCAGCAAAGGGACACACATGGGTGTTTATCAGACAGACCCGGGTTTGGATTCTTGCTCTGTCAGTCATTATCCTTGTGACCTTGGCTTGGGGGGTGGTCACTTTCTGAGCCCTACTCATCCTCCCTTTTCGTAAGTGAAAGAGGCACACAGATGTATTGCTCCTACAGCCCCCATGGGGCACTTCTCCAACACCTCTTCCCACCCCTGGGGGTGCTGAGTTCCCCAGGTGTCCAGATCACTCTGCACCCGGCCCCTCTCCATCCTTCACGGTGACCTCCATGGCAATGCACTCATCAGGGCCACCCCTAGGATCCATGGCGGTATGTCCCAAGGCTCCCTGGAGGGGATGTGCAGACACATGTGGTGACCCTGGCCCAGGAGAACAGCTAACGTGGGCCCTCTGCTCTTGGAGTGAGTGCAGGGACCTATCACAGCCCGGGGGCTGAGGGTAAGACAAGTGAGACGCTAATGCAGGGCAGTAGGAAAGGGCTACTTTGTAGACTGCAGGGTTCTTCCACAGGGAAGGGAGGGAGGGAGGGAGGGAGGAGAGGAAGAGGGTGGGAGGAGGTGACAGGGAGGAGACAGGGTGAGGAAGAGGAAGGGCGTTACCTTCAGAGCTCTGCCAGAAAGCGTATGCTTTCATGCGGAAGGCGGTGCGGAAACGCTCTTTATTGTTTGAGCCAACAGGCTTTGGTTCTTTAGAAGGACTTTCTTCTATGGCATCTACATTCAGAGGGGTAAATAGCTTTCCTTTAGTATTGCTACCACGAGGATTAGAAAGGCGAACCCGATCCAAGAGACCCAGCTTTTGGCTACAAAATAAGCAAAAGTGAACAATTTTCCTCCTTGAGTGCAGGCTTTCGTAACTTCCCGTCCCTCTCCATAAAGACGCACACATCCTCTTCCACGCGGGAGTGGGACTCGCGCCTCCAGTGCTCAATCTGATTGAGCGGCTTGGAATGGGACAGGGCTTGGTTCAGATCCTAGCTCGGCAACCGACTAGCTATTACACCTCAGGCGCGTTTCTCTGAGTTTCAGTTTCTTCATATGCTTAAGTGTAGCTTAAACGAGATCCAGGATATAAAATGCCAGCCTGTAGCAGCAGGCAGCAAAGCTTCATTCCTCCTCCGCTCCCATCTCCTCTGCATCAATAACTTCCCTTGTACCGCTCCGTGGTGCCCAGATAGTGACTCACAGAGGCAAAGAGTTATCAAGTGTTCCTTGAACAGAACTGAATGACATAAAGCAAGTACCCTAACCTGGTGTCCACAGACACCCCGCCACGGACAGAACTTTGGGGGAGGTCCATGAGCTTGAATGGGAAAAACACTGCATTTTTAGTTTACTAATTAGATTTTAATTCACTAATCTCAAACTGAAAATTAGCATGTCTTTCAATTATGAATGTATGAATAAACCCCAGTAATATCCTCAATGCCCCAGCCATGTCCTGTGACTTTCCACAACAGAAATCACAGGTCATTTTATATCCTGTTATCTCCAGGTATTGCCATGCTCGTCACTGCTTTGAAATTATGGTAGTATTCAACCTGCCACTACATCATGCCATTAGATTCAACACAAAGAAGCACGTATACGACCGCATCTCAAAAGTTTAAGTATTTTGGTCATTACATTTCAACATTATCAGTTTCTTTTGTAACTGTCTGCCTTTTATTTATGGATTCAAAGTTGTTATTCTGAGAAAGGGTCCCTGGACTTCCTTGTACTGCCAAAAGTCTTCTTGGCACAAAAAACAGTTAATGAGTCCAACAGAAAGTTGCCCTGGTGCAGAAACCATCTAGGTGTCCTCGGGCAAACCTGTGACCTTAACCAGACTCAGTTACCTCATCTTTAAAATAGGGATCAGCACGTCCCACTTCACTTGGTTGCAGTGGGATCATGCCTGTCAAGGATTTGGCATGGAGCCTGGGATACAGTAGGTGCTCTATAAATAGTCATTTCTCCCTCTGTTTCTTAGCCTCTGCCCCTCACCTGAGTGGGCACAGGAGGGAAGTCCTTTTGTGTGGTACAGACCAGAGAGACCCATAGTGCTTGTTTCACACATCAGTACACTCAGCTCAGCTGCGTTCTCTCCATCACCCACACGGGGCTTGGTACCCAGCAGGTGTGCACGGACTTGTGGGAGAAATGAGTGAACGAACGAATATGACTATGGGTGGTCAAGTCAGCTTTGCGTCAGCCTGAGATAACTGAGTATTTCTAGAGTCTGCGTCTGGTGCTTCGCACCAGAAGCCGCTGCCACCTCTGGGGCCTGGGGTGGTGAGGAGGTCCTGCCGTTGGAGCTGGAGAGGTGGGAGCACCTCGTGCCGAGCAGGTGCCTTACGCTCTCTGAGCACCGGGTCCTCATCGGTTAGGTGGGCCTAACAACACTTTGCTTAGGAGAGATTTGGGGAGCATTACATATGATAATGTCCGTAATGCTTCTTGTCTTCAGCCTGGCATAGAGAAGCCACTAAGAAGTATTTGATTAATGAATGAACGAACAAGTGGATGAGTAATTGTGACACCCGACCCCTTCTGGACTGTTCTCTCTCGCCCGGCATTGTTACATGAACACATGTACATGCCCAGAGCAGATTCAGAGAAATGCCAGTACTCAGATGACTCCATCTTTCCTGAGCTGGTCAAAGTTTTCAGAGTGGTTTCCTGACCAGTACTAGGTAAATGACTAATGAGAATAAATCAGGGTCCAGGGGCTAAAAATACTAAACAAGGCAGGATGTCAACTGAACACACAGAGAAGGCTTTCCTAGCCATGAGCTAAGGGAAAAGGGGACTTTAGGTCAGTCACTTCTCAGGCCCTCTGCTTCCTGGCCCCTGCCTACCTGTCTTGCTATACCGCCAAGCAGATCCATCATCCCATCAGTACCAAGCCCCTTGCCCATCCCCAAGTCCCCTCCTGCATGCCTTGGTGCACTCAGCCATGCCCTTCCTTGCCTTCTCAGTTGACCTCATTCCCATCTGCCCTTTAAAACTGCCCAAGGGTCCCCTCTTGGAAACTAAGTTCTCCCCATCTGTTCCAAAGACAGGCTGTGTTTTTCTCCGTCTCTGTGTTTGGTACACAGGGTAGAGGCTGTACATTCCCACACCCGCCCGCCCCACTCGACTGTGTAGTCCTGGCAAAGAAAGGACTCTGCCTGTTTATCTCTGAACCCACCCCACAGCCTTGCTCAGCACAGCCTGATGGTCAGGACTTCGGGGCAAAACTGGCCTGAGGGGAAACGTCCTAAAAAGCATGTGACCTAGGACACAGAACTCATGCCATCTGGTCCTCAGCTCCTTCACGGGCACAATGATGAGGGCCAACCCATGTTACATGTGGCTGTGGAAGGGTTAAGTGAGGGAATACGTGTAAAGTGCTTAGCTGACTGTCTGGGATGCGGATGTGAGAAGCTTTCAATAAATGCTGGCTGTCACCATTATCTCGGTAAATAATCCTCTTCCTACAGAAGCAGTAGAAAGCTAACGACATGTGTGAAAAGGATGGATAAAATTTCCTGAGCCACAAAAAAGTGTTGTTTTTTTTTTTTTTAATGAACTGAGATGAGTTCTCAGGATTTATGTATTATTTTACAGTACTTCTTCTCAATGCTAGTCTCAAACACTCACCACTGTCACAGAACTTGACCTGGGCAGGAGATAAGTGTATGAGAAGCTTAATTTTAAACTAAGCAAGACAAAAGTAAAAAAAGTAATGGCAGCCACTTTGTCCTGATTTGAAATCTCAGGATAACTGCTGACTATCAGATAACGAAAGAACTCTCTTGGCTCTGTCTCTGTTGGGATTTAGGATTCGCTTGTTTGGCATTTAAATGTTTCACTGCAACTTCTAACAGTCTGAATTGCTTTGGCTATGTTCACTTAATACCCCACTGGTCACAGAGACCGTTTTATGAGAGATGGATTCTGACAGCATTAGGAATCCAGATGTGTCGGGCACAAGTCAGGAATCTCGGCTCTGAATTATGGCCATTGAGCCTAAGAGGCTTAACGGAATTCTTTCTCCAGCAAAGTGGGTGATCAGCTTACTTCTTAATTGTGTCGCCTGAAATCCAAGACCCCAAAGGATAATCAAACGCCAGGCAAAGTTCATCCTTGAAACTCAAAACCCATCTCTGCCCTTCTCCGTATGGATTTCTAGTGCATGATTCAGGCCGTGTGTTTGGAGGCTATGCCGGGTCTCGCAAGAAAAGCTCTCCTTGAAGCTGACATCAGATTCCCTTGGAAAGCCGGGGTCCCTGATTTGTTAAGTGCAGACAAATGATTTCCAAACACGAATTGGGAAAACTGGAAATAGAGACTAAGGATGGCAAAAGTAAAGTCAAGGCTGTTCTTTCCTGGCAAAGTTGTTCAGCCCCTGCCCTGGGCTCCTGCCCCAGGGAACTCTAAGTTGTGTTAAGCTCCACGCAGTTCCCTGATTTCACACTTCCCAGCCTTGGCACAAGTGGTGACCTGTATCTAGGAAAACCTTCATCCCTTCTTTTATCCAAAAGACCGACTTTTTGTCTGAAACTTCGTCCAAATATCAGTCCCGAGGCACACTTCCACTCTTGGTCCAGTTAGATATCCGTTCACTGTGCTTTCTTAGAGACTTTTCTCAACCATGGCGCTTGGACACCATAATGAAATCTCTGACTTTCGAGGGACTCTCTCTCTCTCTCTCATTTTGCCCCCAATGGCATGTCTGGAATCGCACTTGATTGACATCACTTGGAGAGTGCTACTGGCTTCTAGTGGGTCAAGGCCAGGGATGCTGCTAAACTTCCTACAATGCACGCAGGGTGGCCCCACAGCAAAAACTTATCCCACCCAAAAAGTCAATGGAGCTGAGCATAAGAAACCAAAAGCGTAAGCTATTTGTTCAGAAACTGTACTTTGTCTAATGATCCAGCATCTAACACAGTGCCTGGCACATAGTAGGCACTGAAAACACTGTTATGATGTTGAGTGAAAGAAGGAAGGAATAATAATATTTGACCTTCTGATTAAGAAAACGAACCCAACTTCAGCTGAGGGAGGATGTGCTGTAGAGTGGAAAGAGTGTTGCCTTTGGGAGAAGAGAACTGGGTTCAAATCACTGCCCTGCAGGTAATATTTTTTAACTTGGGTAAGGCGTTAACTCTTTCTGATTCCGTTTTTTTTTTTTTTTCACCTGTAAAATAGAGCTAATGTTATGTATTTATTCCACAAAAATGTGTTCTACATCTTGAAAATGCTAGGCTCTTAGTAACTTGCTAAGGTAATAGTTGTGACTAAAACAGACGTGGTTTACAGCCTCCAGTGAGCTTACAATAAGGTCAAGAAATCACACAATAGGCAAACAGATATATGTATTGTTGGAAATCTGACCAGTGTCAATGAAGAAAATGTTGCCTGTCAGATCAGTAAACAAAGGATGTTGCAGCCATCAAGCCGTCACATTACAGCTGCCCCAAAGGTGAGCACTGAGGGAACTCAGGATAGAAACACGATGCCCCCCAAGGTGCACTCTGAGGGGATTCAGGATGAGAAAGTACCAGATACTGGCCCTAGAGAGCTGAGGTGCCTATCAGTGGAATGATTTCAATGAGCCCAGACTTTTGCATCTTCCCATACATAGAAAAGCGCTAAATTCCTTAACCTGAGATGCCAGGTTTTCTTTAATGAACAGTAAACTTTCGATGTTCTGACCACCCGGTCTTTGTGGCAGAAACTCCTATATATCCTGGATGCTCTTTGGAACGGTCCCTCAGAGCAATCTGAGAGGCTGCACCCAGGGCTTAAGTCCTCAGAAAGTCTGCCGAATAAAAAGTAATTCTCAACTTCTAGGTTGTGCATTTTTTTTCAGTCAACACCAGGAAACAAAGAGAGCGCAGTAACAGAGAATATCATGCGGTCACCTTAGGCAGGGTGGTCAGGGAAGGCCTCGGGTGGATGGGAAGAATTAGAGAACCAGTTTCAGTGGTTCAGGTTCAAGATAACGGTGGCTCCAGACATGGACGCTGAGACTGGAAGAGTAAGAAGAAGCAAGACTTCAAAGAAAAGGAGTGAGAGCTCTCCAGGCAGAAGACCCGCACGTGGGTGCAAAGGGTGTGAGGGCTGGTTTGTGCCACTGAAGGGAGCGCAAATACGTGACCAAAAATACGTGAATGGGGGACAAAGGGCAAGATGGGATCAGAGGCCAGGTCGGTCAGGGATTTTTAGAAATAGAATTTGAAAATAGGAAGAGGAAAATAGGAATTTCTATTTTATTCTAGGTCTACCTGGAGACACCCAAAGAGTTCTAAGAAGGGAAGAGGATATCAACTTTGCTTTTAAACAGAATTCCCATGTTCACAGCAGCACTGTTCACAATAGCCAAAAGGCGGAAACCACCCAAATGTCCGCGGACAGAAGAATGAATGAATAAACAAAACGCGTATAAACGTACGACGGAGCCTTAAAAGGGAAGGAAATTCTGACACGTGCTACAACGTGGATGAACCTTGAGGATATCATGCTCAGTGAAATAAGCCAGTCGCAAAAAGACAAATGCTGTATGATTCCACTCCTATGAGGTGTCTGAAGTAGTCAAACCTACAGAAACAGGAAGTTGAATGGTGGTTTGCAGGGGCTGGAGGGAGGAGGAAACGGGGAGCTGGTGTATAATGGGTGCAGACTTTCAGTTTTATAAGACAAAGAAGTTCAGGAGATTGGTTGCACAACAATAGGAGTATATTTAACGGCACAGAAATGTACATTTAAGAATGGTTACGACAGCAAATGTTATGTGTATGTTACCACGGTAAAAACAGGAACACCGGGCTTCCCTGGTGGCGCAGCAGTTGGGAGTCCGCCTGCCGATGCAGGGGACGCCGATGCAGGGGACGCGGGTTCTTGCCCCGGTCCGGGAAGATCCCACATGCCGCAGAGCGGCTGGGCCCGTGAGCCATGGCCGCTGAGCCTGCGCGTCCGGAGCCTGTGCTCCACAGCGGGAGAGGCCACAGCAGTGAGAGGCCCGCGTACCGCAAAAAAAAACAAAAACAAAAACAAAAAAGCAACAAAAAAGGGAACACCGTGGCTGCTCCATGGAGAATGGATTGGAAGAAAACAAGGAAAAAATGAAAGACCAAAGAAGATGCCACTGAAGTTTCCTAAGCTGGTGGCTTGGACTTGGGTGACTGCAGTGGGAAGGAGGAGACCAGCACTTGGACATTTATTCTGGAGAAGAACCACAACAGTCTTCCTTGATGGGTGCTGGGTGGCCATGAAGGCAAGAGGCAGGTAAGGCACCACTCCCGGGTTTCTGGCTACACAAGTGGGTGGGTGGGGACACGATTTTTTCTTTACAGTGATGCCATGTTTTTTTCAGTTGAGCAAAAGGAGCAAAACAGGTTTGGAGAAGAAATCAGAAGTTGAGTTTGGCAGTCCCTTGTCTTCACACACACACACACACACTTGATACAAGACTGTGGTGTGAAGCAGATTTTAGTAAATGGTGAGGATTTGCCTCACAACTCAAACAACTGAAGTTGAATATTAGACATCACTCTTAAAATACTTTTGGAATTTGGAATATAAAAATATAAATAAATTTTGGTTTGTATGTGCTAAAGAAACACTGGAAAGATACCTAAAAACTGAAAAAGATTATTTATGGGGGGTAGGAGGGTGGAATGGGGTAGACAGGGATGGAAGTTGTACTAAGATGTTTTACTGTTTGCCTCTATATTATTTTGACTAATGAACCATGTAAATTTGTTTTAAGAAACTTAAAATTAAAAAAATTAAAATTAAAAAATCATTTAGACTCTCTCCATTGGGAAAATTTCTCAGTGGTTATACCTTCCTGCGGTATATCCTCCTCTCCCTTCCCATTTCTCCTCCTTATATACTCCCTCCAGGGTTGAGTCCTCCTCTGTTCCAATCTAGATTCTTCTCACTTCCAATTCAATTAAACTGTCTTTTGTCTCTTCTCTCACACTCAGCTCTTGGGCTGACTTTTGCACATTAAAAACTCATAAAAGTGTTCATATGAACAAAATACAAAGAGAACCTTAGGAGTGGTACTTTTAAATACAATTCTTGCCCTTCCCATCCAGGATACAGAATAAGATGAGATCGTGGGGAGGAGGTGTCAGTGAAGCTGTGATTACCAGAGAGAAGTTGGAAGGGAGACAACCCAATAGGTAAGGTTAAAAAATACCAGAGGCAAACAGTGCTTAGTAAACAACTTTGCTTGGGACCAACCTGACTATATTCTCTGCCTCCTTATGCCATCTTTGTTGGACATGTGTGTCCTGAATAAGCTATAAATATGTCTTTTTAAAAAAACAAAAAAACAAAATTTGAGCTTGGGACAAGTTACTTTTAGGAAGACTGAGAGGCATCCTGTCAAATAAATAGTTGGGGACCTTATCTTTCTTATTCATAGCTATATTCCCTAAAAGGGCTTCTGGTACACAGGAGGGTCTTAATAAATATTCATTGAATAGGTGGATGGATGGATGGACAGATGGACGGATGACGGATGGATGATGGATGGGTGGATGATGGATAAACCAAGAGTACAGTGTCACTGCAGCCAAGAGAATAGTGTCACTGCAGCCAACAGAAGAGTCTTCTGAAGAAATGGTCAATCTGTCTTGTTCTGTTTGTTCAGCTCAATGAGCACAAACTGGGTAACCGGCACAGAGCAGCCAATCCCACCTACAGGAGTTAAAGCCCTGATTTTGTCCCTTCTCTTTTTCATTCTTTCTTCCTTCCCTCTTTACACATGGGAAAGGTAGAGCCTACACAAGACCAGCAGTCCCCTTTTAGAGGCTCCTTCAGCACCATGGTCTACCCTGAAAAAGGCAGAGAAAGCACAGAGAGAATAAAAATCTGTCACCATCCACGTGCCAAACCTTTGAGGCTTTGGTGCCCTGCTTTTCTCTCTGAGAAAAAACTATGAATGAAAGTCGCTATCTCGCCTATGTTTGTTTTTCATTAAAACGAGAGATCTTAATTGGGAATTAGATGACAATGAAAATGGAGTGGTCGTCAGCATCCTCGTACTTCACGGTAGAGCTAGGAGAACTCACATCCTTTGTTTCTAGCTACGATATAAATTCCTCTATAGAGAAATGAAGACTCATTTATTTAGGCATTTTGCACATTTTTCTCTGCATGCTCTTCTTTACTGACCTTTAATGAGTTGGCGTTTCTAGGGATTTCTCATACAGAAATAGATGGCCCATGGAAAGATTACAGGCCTAGGGACTCAATGCTTATTAGTTTGAAGGGTGAAAGAACGAAGGAGGGAAGGAACAAAATTAGAGCCCTAATCCCTCCCTCAGCCCCGTGTAAAGCCACTCAGCCCTTAACAGTCAAGTCAAAGGAAAGCACCTCAGGGATCCTCTCCTGATGTGTTGTTCCAGGTAGAACTTAGATTTCCCTTCCTCTGCTCGCCTTCTCTGTACTCCTGTGTCTATAATATCCCCATACCAGCACCCTCCACACTACATTGTTCTTTTTTGGTTGACATATCCACCTCCCCCATCAGACTGTGAGTCCCAATTCCCTGGGAATCTCTAGGGCCTGAGGAAAAGCAGGGCTCTTAATGTTTGGGTTATGGAAGGAAGGAAGGAAGGACAGAAGGAAGGAAAGGAAGGAAGGAAGGAAGGAAGGAAGGAAGGAAGGAAGGAAGGAAG